>NC_061116.1:11646702-11705069 GCF_002878395.1 Capsicum annuum
TTTCATATAATAAAAATAGAATGTAAACTATAAATTAACTTTTTCAAATTAGTACGCAAATTAACTTAAATTATGAAATTTAAGATATTTATTTTTTCAAAATTTAACTTTTTCATATAAATATCACTGAATTGATATAAACAACATTCTAAAACGTGATAAATGAATTAAAAAAACCCCAAATATTGTTAACTTGCTATTTAGAATTTTTTTTCATTTGAATTAATAAGATCATAGTAGATTGAACAAAATCAGCTAAGCAATTATATGTATTTTCATTAAATAAATAATGTACAACATAATTGTAATAAGATTACACAATCAACTAATTAATTTCAATTAATTAGAATCAATTGTATAATCATAATATATAGACTCAAGTTTCTCAATTTAATATTGTAAATTTCAAAATATATTTATGGCTAAAATAGTAGTCAATGTTAGTTGTTTTTTACCAATATGTGTATATCAATTACAGAACTTTACATATATTCTTTATTAAAATAATTTTCAATATTAACTAATTTTTTTCTCAATTTAATCTAATTAATTTGATAATAATAAAATTATTATTAATATTATGTATTTATTAATCATAAATTGTCCTAATTTTATAGGTTGATTATATTTAATTAATCTATAATTACATAAATGACCTAAATATGGAAACAATTGATATTAATTATCTTTATAATTTCAAAAATTTAATCTCGTGAATTTCTTATATTCCTATAGTTTGATTATATCAAATTGATATTAATTACCTTTATGCTTTTGTGAAGAAATTTAAAAAGGCAACAATTGTTTTTTTTCCAAATTACTAATTTATTTCTCAATAATTTCTTATAAATTTATAATTTGATTATAGTCAATTGATTATTTAATTATCTTTATAATTTTCTAAAAGCTCAGATAAGGAAACAATTATTTTTTTCCTAATTACGGATTTTCTTATATTTATTATTTTATTATTTTACAAAAATAGTTTAAAATTAATTGTTTTGAGAGATGACATCTTTTTGTCTGTAAATATTTTTTAATACATAAGAAATGCTAAAGTCATACAATAATCTCCTTTCTTTTTATAGTCCAAACTTACCATTTAAAAATCATTTCATTTGAATTAATAAGATCATAGTACATTGCACATAATTAATTAATTAATTAATTAATTATATATTCATTAAATAAATGATGTACAACACAATTGTAATAAGACTAAACAATCAACCAAATAATTTTAATTAATTAGAATCAATTTTATGATCATAATATATAGACTCAAGTTCCTTAAATTTAATATTGTAATTTCAAAATATATTTATGACTAAAGTAGTAGTCAATGTTCGTTGTTTTTACCCATATATGTGTATCAATTACAGAACTTTACATATATTCTTTGTTAAAATAATTTTCAATATTAACTAATTTTTATCTCAATTTAATATAATTAATTTGATAACAATAAAATTATTAATAATATTATATATTTATTAATCATAAATTTGTCCTAATTTTATAGCTTGATTATATTTAATTAATCTATAATTACATAAAGGACTTAAATATGGAAACAATTGATATTAATTAGCTGTATAATTTCAAAAATTTAATCCCGTGAATTTCTTATGTTCCTATAGATTGATTATATCAAATTGATATTAGTTACCTTTATGCTTTTATGAAGTTGCTGCCATGTGACTAGGAGGTCAGGGGTTCAAGCCTTGGAAACTGTCTCTGGCAAAAATGTAAGGTAAGGCTGCGTACGATACACCCTTGTGGTCGGGTCCTTCCCCGGACACCGCGCATAGCGGTAGTTTTAGTGCTACGGGCTGCCCTTTTATGCTTTTGTGAAGAATTTTAAAAAGGCAACAATTGTTTTTTTCCTAATTACTGATTTATTTCTAAAAAATTTCTTATAAATTTATAATTTGATTATAATCAATTGATTATTTAATTATCTTTATAATTTGCTAAAAACTCAAATAAGGAAACAATTTATTTTTTCTTAATTATGAATTTTCTTATATTCATTCTTTTATTGTTTTACAAAAATAGTTCAAAGTTAATTGTTTTGAGGGATAACATCTTTTTGTCTCTAAATCTATTTTAATACATAAGAAATGCTAAAGTCATACAATAATCTTCTTTCTTTTTATAGTCCAAACTTACCAATTTACCATTTAAAAATCATTTCATTTGAATTTATAAGATCATAGTAGATTGCACAAAATCAATCAATTAATTAATTAATTAATTACTCATTAAATAAATGATGTACGACATAATTGTAATAAGGCTACACAATCACCTAATTAATTTCAATTAATTAGAATCAATTTTATGATCATAATATATAGACTCAAGAACCTTAAATTTAATGTTGTAAATTTTAAAATATATTTATGGCTAAAGTAGTAGTCAGAGTTTGTTCCTTTTTTTTTTTTTTTTACCAATATATGTATATATCAATTACGAAACTTTGCATATATTTTTTATTAAAATAATTGTCAATATTAACTTATTTATACCTCAATTTAAACTAATTATTTTGATAACAATAAAATTATTGTTAATATTATATATTTATTTACCATACATCTGTCCTAATTTTATAGCTTGATTAGATTTAATTAATCTACAATTACATAAATGACTCAAATACAGAACAAATTGATATTAATTACCTTTATAATTTTAGAAATTCAATCCGATGAATTTATCATATTTTTATAGTTTGATTATATTAAATTGATATCAATTACTTTTATAATTTGGGGAAGAATTTTAAAAAGATAACAATTATTTATTTTCCTAATTACTAATTTATTTCTCAAAAATATCTTATGAATTTATTATTTGATTATAGTCAATTGATTATAATTATCTTTATAATTTGCTAAAAACTCAAATAAGGTAATAATTTTTTTTTTTCTATTCAAGGATTTTTTTTATATTCATTCATTTATTGTTTTACAAAAGTAGGTCAAACTTAATTGTTTTGAGGGATGACGCTTTTTTAATATTTTTTTATTAAGAATGACTATGATATTTTTCATATAAATTGATCGGTTACTATTTATTAATTGGTTATTTTCTTAATTGATTTTTTCGTTTAATATTTATTTTACTCAATTGTAATGAAATCGTTAATATTTATTTTCTTATAATACTACTATTAAAAACATATGAAATAATTATTTGTTTTTACCACAATATGAAATATGAAATAACATTAACTAACTAACTAAATAAATAATCAAATGATATGGAATAATTGACTACTACTCTTAATATGAAATGATTGAACTATCATAATAGTTTTCATCCGATAGAAATGAATTTTAATTGATTTTTACCATAATATGAAATAGTATGAAATCATAATATTTTTCACCCAATAGAAATGAATTTAATTATTTTTTACCATAATATAAAATAAGACATAATATCAAATATTTAAATAATCAATAAAATAGTTTTTTGTTGTAAAAATTCAAACATGCAGTTCCAAATATGACACTTGTCTTAATTTTAGGCTACACTATCCTCCTTTATTATATATATAGAATGTAAAATAAGACATAATATTAAATATTTAAATAATCAGTAAAATAGTTTTTTGTTATAAAATGATAATTTTTTGTTGTAAAAATTCAAACATGTAGTTCCAAATATGACACTTGTCTTAATTTTAGGCTACACTATCCTCCTTTATTATATACATAGATATGAAAAAACATTAAATGAAATAATATGAAATCATAATATTTTTCACCCAATAGAAATGAATTTAATTATTTTTTACCACAATATAAAATAAGACATAATATCAAATATTTAAATAATCAACAAAATAGTTTTTTGTTATAAAGTGATAGTTTTTTGTTTTAAAAATTCAAACATGTAGTTCCAAATATGACACTTGTCTTAATTTTAGGCTACACTATCCTCCTTTATTATATATACAGAATTATAAATAAGACATAATATTAAATATTTAAATAATCAACAAAATAGTTTTTTGTTATAAAATGATAGTTTTTTGTTGTAAAAATTCAAACATGTAGTTCCAAATATGACACTTGTCTTAATTTTAGGCTACACTATCCTCCTTTATTATATATATAGAATATAAAATAAGACATAATATTGAATATTTAAATAATCAACAAAATAGTTTTTTGTTATGAAATGATAGCTTTTTGTTGTAAGAATTCAAACATGTAATTCTAAATATGACACTTGTCTTAATTTTAGGCTACACTATCCTCCTTTACTATATATATAGATAACCCTTTCTTATTTAACAATTTTTTTTATGTCAAGTCAAAGTAAATCAAATAAATTAAAACGAAATTAGTATAAAGTTGTATATCATTTAAAATGGATTGCGTCAGTGCAATTGTTTTTGTGGGTTATATAAATGTAATTACTTTTTAAAAAATTTCTTTATTTATCTCTATAGAATGATCTTACCGTAGTACAATATTGTTAGTTTTAATTAATTATTGTTCCAATTCAAATTATCTCCCTATTTCAATTTGATAATTAGCTTTACGATGATCTAAGTGGATATATTTTTCTATAGGCATCTTTGATTTCGAGGTTGAATTAAAGGTGATATATAATTTATTTTTCTGAAAAAATAAAGTTTACTTTTTTAACATTGAATCATCTTTATTTTAATTATAGATAGATGTCAAATGCAAATTTTATTGCATCGCATTTAGTGTTATAACCTTTACCCAAATCTCAACTACACAGTTATACTTTGCAGGGGTCCTATGACCCTCCTGAACTATTTTAAAGTGAAATTATTACCCCCTGAACGCTGACATGGCAAGAGAACACGTTTTCTCTCTTTAAAGACAGTGAGAACGGATTTTTTTTATTAAAAAATTATTTTTAATATTTTTTTTACAAATAATTTTAATTATTACTTTTCTTATTCATTTTCTCATGTCTTCCTCTTCTCTTTTTTAGAACAAAAATTCAAGAACTCATTAATGGAGTTCCTCATTTTCCTCATCTCCAGTTTTATTTTCTCATCTTTCTTGAACTCATTAATGGCGAGGACTCATTAATGATGTTTTTTGATAATTTGAAAAATGTTATTACCGAAACAAGAAACACTTGAACTAAGGAAATAAGAAGATTTCTTCGATTAATGAATTCTTGAATGAGGAACTTCGATTCAAAAAACTTGAAAAAACTCAAGAACTCCAGTTTTCTCTCTTTTTGCTCAAGATCCGCCGTTAATGGCGAGCTCAAAGCTTTACATTTCCACAATGCCATATATATAATTTCCAACATAGCCCACAATGCCATATAGAATTTCCAACCCATTTCTCCGATTTTTTCTATTTTTGCTCAAGATTCGCATAATGGCGAGCTCAAAGCTTTGAATTTCCACAATGTCATATATAATTCCAACATAACCCACAATGTCATATATAATTTCCAATCCATTTCTCCTATTTTTTTAAAAAACATGAATTAAGATTTTTAACTTATGACATTTAATTTGTAAGAAATCAAAAGTCAATCAAAACAAACACATAGTTAATTAATTATTGGAATCCAACTTATTTACTTAACACACATACTTTTGAAAATAAAAGAAAAGCATACAAAAGCAATATGAAGCAAAAAAAAAAAAAACACTCTTTTTATTTTAGGAAATTAAAAATATCTGGAGCTCTATGCACTTCTTAGAATTTCAAAAAATATAGTGTCATTATTCACTATATATCATAATTCTTTCCTCTCGAAGGCATAACTTAGTAGTACGTGATTATCCATAGAAAAAAAGAGATTTTGTCATAAATAGTAAAATTAATAAGATTATTAGTATGCGTACAAACTATGAAAATAAATAAAGTTCAAAGAATGAAATGATAAATTGACATTAGTGAAAGCAAATAAACAAGGGAAAAAGCTCAAATATGCCACTAAACTATCAGAAATGGCTTACCATCGTCGTTACAAAACTGGCTCATCCATGTCATTACTTTTAACATCCGTTTTTAAGAAAACAGCTTTGCCACGTGACAGCATATTAGAGGTCCAAGTCATTTTTTTTTTTTAAAATAATTTTTAAAAAATTATAAAAAGAATTATTATAAATATTTTTAATTTTTTTAAAAAAAATTTAAAAAATCCCTCAACTTCCCAACCTTATACATTATATATTTATAAAAAAAATCTTATCCTAAAGAAAACTACCCCAATCATCCCCACCTTTCCCTCAACCCCCTCAATTCCCTCAACTTCCCAACCTTATACATTATATAGTACACCCACACAGACACAAAAGGGGGACATAGAAAAACAAAAAGATAAGAGGAACGAATAGGGAAACAAAAAGGACAAGAACAGGAAGAAAAGGAGAGGAATCTTGAAAAAAAAAAACGGGCTGGGAGAGAAAAACAAGAAAAGAGTAGAGTTAAGAAGAAAAGGGAGTAACATTTGACAGAAACAAAAAGCAAATAACATAAACGGGTAGACAACGAGTTGGAGTTTGAGGTTTGATTCATGATTTCAAATTTGCAGCTTCTTCTTTCTTTTGTTGGCAACTGTTTTTCCAAAAGGTAACCCTTTACCTTTCTTTGAATAATATAATATCACGATTATGCGAAATTCAATTCCAATATTATGAAGTGGAGCTGTGGAGTTGCTCTTATTTTATATTTGTTGTTGTAATACTAGAGTATTCAAATCTTTGTTATGATTAAATTTGAAGTGAAATTTGATATAATATATGATCCATGCATGCATGCTTATAAATGATTATCAAAAAGGAATAAATGATAACGTACACATCCACACACAATACTTTACTACATACATTTTGCATGCATACACACAAAGAGGGCGAGAAAAGTAAGGAAAAGAGAATGCACCAACAGAAGAAATTGTTCACATTTTTGCATTCTTTTTCTTTCTCTATCATGTACTTTTCGAAGTGTTAAGAAGGATTAACCATTTAAGGTCTTTGAATTGATCATTTTAATATGGTCACCTTTTTCATTTGGCAAAATATGACAAGGATACGGTTCCGTCCTTTATTATCATTGCATATAAGGACTAACAATGGTTATGACGAACTAGAATTTTAGGTTTTAATATTTTGGTTTCATGTATAAATAAATACCTAGAAGATTGGTCAAATATATATATAATTATTTTTAAAAATAAGAATCCAGAAAAAACATGAACATTAGTTATATGCAAAATTTATTATTTGTTATTTGATAAATAAAAGCATAGAAATATGTAATCTATAAACTTCGTAACCAACATCATTTTTAATAAAAATTAAAAAAAAAATTAATTTATTTTAAAAAATGACGTGGACCTCTAATATGCTTCCACGTGGCAAAACTGTTTTCTAAAAATCGGCTGTTAAAAGTAATGGCAAGAATGAACCAGTTTTGTTATGGCGATGGCATGAATGAGCCCAACTTTTAACGGATGGCATAAATGAGTCATTTCTGATAGTCTAGTGGCATATTTGAGCCTTTTTCCAATAAACAATAATAGGCTTGCAAATACACTTAAAAAAAACTATACATAAGCAAGAAGATGAGCATATACTCAACAAAAGAAATTGGAAAAGAAATCAAACAAAGATAATAATATAAAGAGAAAGTAGATTAATATAACTAATGCTAGAGCAAGCAAGTAGTAAAGATAATCTTTAGAGTCATCAGGACCACGTATCAAGTTATCATCTCAAATAGGTTCACAAATAATCCTTATTTATGTGAAAATAAAACTAATGTCTCATAGAAAGTAAACCAAGTAATTTTAGGTGGTACGCATTTTGCAAATTTGTTACTCACTGTTCAAAAAATTGTTCTCTTCTCTCACAATATAGATTTCTTCATAATTTGATCACAAATTTCTTATGAACCTTCAAACATAAGACCACAATTTGATAGATTAGAAAAAATTGAAAGCACAAATGTCAACACAAGATCATATAAATATGATAGATGATGAAGAAATGGTACATAAAGAGTACAAAACTTCAGCACTATAAACCTTCATATTTACAACATGCATCGGATTCTATACGTATCATTATGTTATCATCCAAGATATTTTTTATGATAGCCTTTGAATTAAGACCTTTTAACTATTTGCCTGGGCATACAAATAAATTTAACCAAAAACATAAATTTTTTTTAAACCCGAAAATAAATAAATAAACATTACTCATTACCTAAAGATTATCTATTACCTGAAATTTCATGTTTCATTTGCATAGTGCTTGCAGTTCTTTCCATTTCATATTATGAAAATTCATCTCTACACATCAAAGAGAGAAAAAAATTGATGTAAGAAAATTAATTAGAAATCAAAAAAAAAAAAAAAAAAAAAAGAAGGAGAAACGGGGAAAAAAAACTATCCCAAAATTATATATATCCATGAGAAGAGGAAGTGGAGGAAGTGGGAGCAGTGCTGGTTTCTAATTTTTTTATTTTTTTTTTAAATTCAAACCGTTCTAATTTAATCTACAATTTAACCATTAGTTTTTTTATTAAAGAAGTTAAACTTGAAATATTTTAATCAGTTTTAAATTACCTTTAAACATACATAATGAGAATTCAATAATTGTAAATATTCCACACTAAAAAATTTATTTTTAAAAATCTGAATTTTTACAATTTTGTTCTAATCCTTGGCTCATTCTTAATTTTGTCCTGATATATCAAATTTTAAAATGAAAATTTAATTTGAATTTGAAATTAGTCCTTTTAATAATTGATGTATTTATATTATGTACTATTCATATTCATAATTAAATAACTCAAGTTAAATGTTGCACGATTAAAGAAAATATCCAGCATTATTTTTTAAATCATTTAAGATTAAAAAAAAGTTATAATTTCCTGTGTTTGTAATTTTGAGAGGAGAGAATTGAGTAGTGTGTGCCTATGATTTAGGAGCAACTGTTTTAGAAAGAGTAACATGGATAAATTTCGGTATTTTAAAATTGAAAAATTTACTACTAACTGCTATTAATTAATTAAAATATATAAATATTATAATATTAGTTAATTATTTTACACTAATCAACAACAACAATAAAAACATACCCAATATATTTCCCCAAATAGGGTCTGAGGAGGGTAAAATATAAGAATTTAAACTTTTACTTTTACAACTTTTAAAAAATATATATGTGATTAATTTATAAAGCTTGTGTTAATATTATGCAGATCTAAATATGAATTTAATCCATACATGAAAATCTTTGAAAAATATGAATTATTCTAAATATTTAGTATTATGAATAACCCTAGAAGAATTTGATGAATAATTGTCAAGTGTCCAGTTCATAGAATGTCATTTGTTTACAAAATTTACTTATTTATTTATAACTTTTTTTGTCAACTTAGAATTCAAAAATCAAAAGTTTTATTTAAATAAGTTCAAAAGTTTGTGTAAAAACTTGCATTGAGCGAAACATGTGTAGGCAAAACATTTATTTATTTTTTTATTTTGTCTGTAATTAACTATATATTATTAAAAATTTGAACCAAATATATGTTTATTAAGAACTTGACAAATTTGAATTTTTAAATTACTATAAAAAGTTAACATAACTATCAAATTTGAATGTAATTTAAAAAGGTGTGGAATTTTAAAATTTAGTTACTTATTACCTAATGTTAACTATTTTATAATAAAATTAACACATGACTTCATCATAACTTAACACTTGGCAACATATTAGGTAACACTTTCTTGCTATTTAGTATAACTAGTATATATACCCGCACGATGCGCG
Source organism: Capsicum annuum (assembly GCF_002878395.1). Classification (NCBI taxonomy): domain Eukaryota; kingdom Viridiplantae; phylum Streptophyta; class Magnoliopsida; order Solanales; family Solanaceae; genus Capsicum; species Capsicum annuum. The sequence continues at coordinate 11,656,505 of NC_061116.1, forward strand.
GATAATATTCAAGTAATATTTTTGATGTTTCATATTGAAATGTCTCATTCAAACTTGTTAAATTATATTATCTTTAAAAAAATCGTTTATCATCGTATTTATCAATAAAATGAGAAAAAAAATAAAATCTTTTTTTACCCGCCTCCCCCCATTCCTCAATCATTTTTTTGTTTTCTTTAATATAAATATTTTTCTACCCCTTTCCCCTACGCCTCCACCCAGACCCATTCCTTCCCCCACACTCAATTCCCCCACTGATAATTAAATTTATACGAAAAACAATCATCTAATTGTAGACAAAAATTATGTTTCATATTTTAATTTATAATATCATTCACAATTTAAATATGATGGATTGTTAATAGTCTCTATCACTCACCCAACCACTCGCTTTCAAAATCTAGTATATATATTAGTAAAATAATCATGTAATTGCAAAAAAGGTTTTATGTTTCAAATTTTTTATATTTTGACAATTTAACTATTTTAAATTGTCAAAAACAATTTGAATTTTAATTCTACTATTCTCCATCTTTTTTGTGCAAATTTTTATAAATAAACATGTGTATTATGATTTTTTCATTATATTCTTAAAAATTGTCTAAACTCCCTTTTCTCCCCCCCCCCCCCCCCAAAACAAAAAAATAAATAAAATAAAAAATCCTCCATGTATTGTAATTTGATTACTTTACTTTTTTTTTTATTTAACCTTGAATTAGATTATATTTTGTGTTACGTACGTAAGCAGTTGAGTTTTTCTCTCTCTTATCTCAAAATACAAAATCAAAATAGATATGAAATATAGATTAGAAGAAGACTTCAAAATAATCTAGTCCGTTAGAAGTAGTTATAATTTAAAATTTAAGTCAAATATTTTCACATCTATCTAAATATGAATTTATCTCATATATTTGATTTTAATTTTTTTTGTTTTTTTATAAATCAAATTGCAAAAAATTATTAACATGCCCTTATAACTAAAATGAATTCCATAATGTATGTAAAAATTTTTGAATTTAAATTTTAAAGTAGAAAGTAAAATCATGAGTTTTATTCTAAGAAAAAAAATTATAATATGTAAATTTCTTATAATATATTGACATTTTTTTTTTTTTTTATTTTCCTATTCATGCTAAGCTAGTTCTCTCCGTTTAGTTAAATTATCAAAAAATATTAAAAAATATCTATTTTTTAATTATACTTTTCTTGTCTTTTCGTTGTCTTTCATTCATACTTCTATTATAAAATATTTTATTTTCACCTTAAAAATAACTGAGTTAGAATATTATAAATTGTAAAAAAAAAATACTTATTTTGAATTTTCTCCAAACATTTCAGAATCTACAATCTGCTTTTCCATGAACGGGAAAAGTTTTTCATAAGCACAGAATTTTAAAGTGATAGATAATAATTATATCCATCAATCACAATTCGAACTTGAATCCTAATAATCAAAGTTTACTTAAAATTACAATTACTTAGTCCAACATCATTTCTTAAAAATTTTAAGGATATATTAAATTACTTTAACAAAATCATATGAAAAATATTACTTGAATTCAGACCCGAATATAAAAAATATAATTGTTAAACATCATCATCTGCATAGAAAAATAACAATGTCAAATCCAATGAAGTTTTTTCTTTTTTTTTTAAATAAAGAGTGTAATAAGTAAATTCACAAACAAAGCTAATAATCAGTAATCAATAACAAAGAGAGAGAAGAAAGCTTAATACTACATATCAGAATATGAGTGAATATATATATAAAAGAGAGTAAGAAGAAAGAATTCTATTCCAATTCAATTTTCATTTAAAAATTCAAATTCAAATATTCTTATCCTTATATTTTTCAATTTAACATGCTTATCTTAAAAATATATTTGAACTAATAGAAATATTTGAATTCAAATATCCTTATCTTTATCTTTTTTAAATTTGACAAGCTTATCTTAAATATATATTTGAATTAAGAGGCATATTTGAAATTAATGAGATTAATCCACATTTTTTTAACACTAAATACTAACAAAATAAAAGAGGAATAAATTTATTTCTCTTCCTTATCCTTTTAAATATAATATTACTATTTCTTATAATCATTATTAGTTATTACTTCTAAGTAATATTCCAACTCCTAATGAGTAAATTTTTAAAACTATTTTCACTTTTTATTTTCATTTAATTATTATTTCTACCATCACTATACTATATCCTACTATTATTATTTTTATTTTTTATAGTTCTTGTTGTGGTTGTTGTTGTTGTTGTTGTTGTTGTTATTATTATTATTATTGAAATCAAATGTATTCAAATATATTTTATAACAACTTCAAGGAATTAGTCAATGAAATAGTAAGAGTTCATTTATAACTCTTCAATTGTAAGTTTCTAGTTTTATGCTAATGGTTAATATTTAAATAAACTATACCTAAATATATTTTATATATTTAAATTTTAAAATATATAAGTATATGAAACATAAAAAGTTTATTTAGGACTCTACAATCATGAGTATCTATTTTTAATCTAATGAAAATATTTTTTGTAAAATAAAGGATAATGTATTTTTAAATTTTGATATCTCTATCTTTCAATTCAAATTGCAATTTTATATAAATATATATGTATGTGTGTGTGTATATATATATATATATATATTAAGATAATGACTTTCTTTTTTTAAAAAAAAGATAATATATTTCAAATTCAAAATTTTTATTACATAATTTTTAACTTTGTCTTAAGATTGTCATTTGACTTATTCTTGTGTTGCCACTTGGCTTCTTGTCTTGCTTTTAGTTTTACTTATATATATATAGATATAGATATAGATACGACTTGTATTTATTGATACAAATAAATACAATTCAAATTTTTATACAAAGACAAATTGTATTTGTAAAATCATTTGTTTCATTTATTTGTAATTATATTTGTATCAAGTGATATTTATTTATTTACAAATACGAATGATAATTTGACATACAAATACAAAATGGTACATTTGTATTAAATGATACATTACATATTTATATATTTTAGAATAAAAAAAATACAATGCATTTACTTGTTTGTATATAAATACAAACAATAAATTGTACATAATCATGGTTAAATACAATATGCAATCAACTTACAAATACAAATATAAAATAATTCTTTAAAAATAAAAATGCATCGACGAAAATAGAATAGAAATATAAATATAATTTAAATATACAAACACAATAAAATCACAATACAAATATAATTCAATATAATTTACAATCAATTATAAAATACAAATACAAAATAGTTCTTTAAAATACAAGTGCGAATTATATAAAATATAAATGATGGTACGAACTAACAAATATAAATACAAGTGCGAACTATAAAATACAAATAAAAGCGCGAACGTTAAAATATAAATACAGTTGTAACAATGAATATAGAAATATAAATGACGGTGTGACTATAAATATGATAAATAATTATACTATTTACGTTACCATCCATGACTTGTGCTCGAGTAGTCATATTTTATGAAAACACAAGAAATATAAGGAAAAAAACAAAAATAGAAAAAAAAAAAAAGAAGAAAAAACGAGGAAAACACAAAAAAGAAAAATATAAAAAATGAAAAAGAAAAAAATGGTAGTGTTTTTGGCGAGATTAAATATGTAGTATATTTATGTTTTTTATGAATACAGACCACTGAGTAAAAGTTAATACAACGACTGTGAATCGAATGCAACGGCTAAATAGATACTGTATTCATATTTTATATGATACAGACTATTGATAAAACCAAATACAGTGGGCGTAAATTGAATACAACGATTATAAATGATAATTATGTAAAATATGGTTATGGAAGGTGAGTTTTACAGCAAAGTGTAGCTTTTTCTAAAAGATCCCTTTAAAAATAGCTTCATCTATATTATTCTGTTATAAGTTTAGTTTTTCCATGTTATTGTCATTAAAAGTTTGACTCATCTATCTAATTGCCGACAGTGGCATAGATGGATCAATTTTTTAAAGGCGATGGTATAGATGAGTCAAACTTATAACGGAGAACATAAATGAGTTATTTTCAATAGTTCGATGACATATTTTGTGGGTTTTTAAGAGGTGTGAATGGAAAGTGAATAGATGTTTTCAAAAAGACACCAAGAGAAATGATGCAATTTAAATAGGCACCTTGGTTATGGCTTTTTCAATGGATTGACTTTTTCGAAGAGTTGCACCTTTATGAATGGGTGCATCCTTTTGAGCCATTGCTTCTCTTCATGAAGAAACATTTTGATGACTATAAATATCTTAACTTTTTCATCAGGTAAAGATAATTTTTTTAGTAGAAAAATAATCTTCTTCTTCTTCTAAAAACTCTGGTGTGATGATCAAATCGTTGAGTGTGTTTGAAATTTCTGAAAATTTGAGGTACCACTATTTTCAGAAAGAGAATCATTTATCTTGCGAGGAAAAATTTCATGACTTTGGGTACTTAAAGGGAATAAATTTCTTAAGGATACACCGTGCATTCGGTGGACTTGATTCTACAATTTTCTATTTTATCTTCTTTCTTAAAGTTGTTAAACACTTCATTATAATAGTTCATTTGATTATTCATTTGAACTTGTGTTTGAAATTGTTGCAACTTCATTGTAGTTCTTGAACTTAGTATTGAAGTTTGGGTTGAAACATACAGATTTTTATACCTGGAATAACAATCTTAAATAATTTATTGAAAAAAAAGGTTTTGTGCTTGTTTGGTGACTTTTTTTTCATCATTTATAAATAAACTATTTTGATAATCTGTATTATTTGGTTTCTGGAGATTAAAGTTTGTTGTTTTCTACTCTGTTTGAACTTAATAGTGATTTGAAGATATAAAAACTTCATCACAAGTTAAAGGTCATTCGGTTGACGATTAGAAGAACATAAAAACTTCATAGTTAAACTAGAAACAAGTTGGTGTTTAAAGTTTTTAAAACTTTATAATTAGTATTCTGACATACTAAGTTGATTGTCCTTTTGTGACAGAATAATGACTACTGAAAGTCATGTAAATGATGGATTGGCAAGTATAGCAGCACAACTGTTGCTGTGACAAGCCGCACAAGTGTTGCGCCCGCAATGACACATGTGGAGAAACTCAAAAAAAAATTGGGGTATAGATTTCAAACGCTGGCAGCAAAAGATATTTTTCTATTTGACAACGTTAAGTCTTCAAAGGTTCATCTTTGAAAATGCTCCAGAATTGTCGAAAGATACATCAAACAAGGAGTGATTTGTTGTAATGGAGGCATGAAAATGCTAGGACTTCTTATGCAAGAATTATATATTAAGTGGCCTCCAAGAAAATCGGTAAAATGTGTACAACGGTATGAAGACCTCAAAAGAGTTGTGGAATGCTTTGGAACGAAAGTATATAACTGAGGATATAGGAACTAAAAAGTTCTTTGTTGCGAAGTTACTTGACCACAAGATGATTGACAGTAAGACTGTCATCTCTCAAGTACAAGAATTGCAAATAATCATTCACGATCTTCTGTCGGAAGGTATTAATATAGTAAATACCTTATTTAAACATGTTAAGTGTGTTCTTGATAATTAAATGATCTTTGTTGTAGGTTTGATTGTGAATAAGACTTTCCAATTAGTGACCATAATAGAGAAGTTGTCACCTTTGTGGAAGGACTTCAAAAACTACTTGAAGAATAAGTGAAAGAAGATGTCATTTGAAGACCTTATTGTAAGGTTACATATTGAATAAGATAACAAAGCTGCCGAGAAAAGGTCGAAAGGAAATTCTGCAATCAGTAGAGCTAACATTGTAGAGGATACCCTAACACCTCAAAGAAATGGAAGAAAGCTTCTAGACAACAAAACAACTCGCCGAAGAGGAAGTTCAAGGGGAAGTGCTCTAATTGTGGCAAGGTTGGTCACAAGTCCATAGATTGTCGGGCCCCTAAGAAAGGCAAGAAGAAGGATCAAGCCAACATGACTGAATCCATAAATGGAATGGATGATCAATGTGTCATGCTTTCAGAATGCAACTTGATGGGTAATTCTAGAGATTAGTGGATAGATTCTGGTGCCACCCGTCATGTCTGTGCCAACGAAGAGTTGTTTGCTTTATATGCTCCTGTTCAAGATGAGGAGAAGATTTATATGGCAAACTCCGCAACAACAAAGGCTAAAGAAATGAAAAAACTTTGCTTAAAAATAATGTCAGGCAAAATGTTAACTCTCAATAACGTCCTTTATGTACCGAAGTTGAGAAAGAACTTGATTTCTATATCACTTTTGACCAAAAATAAATTCAAATATGTATTTGTTTCTAATAAGGTTGTAATTAGCAAAGGGAAATAGTATGTAGGAAAAGGTTACCTCACCGAGGGCCTATTTAAGGTGAATGTACTGACTGTTGAGATCAATAAAATTTCTATTTCTTCTTACTTGCTTGAGTCTAATGGATTGTGGCATGAAAAATTAGGATATGTCAAACTTTATGAAAACTGATTAACTTAGAAGTTTTATTAAATTTTGAGTGCAATAAATCGAAGTGTCAAATGTGTGTGGAATTAAAGTATGCTAAGCATCCGTATAAGCCTGTTGAAAGAAATTTCAATTCCTTAGACTTAATCCACATAGACATTTGTGATATGAAGTCAATACCATCTCGCGGTGAAAAAAAGTATTTTATAACTTTTGTTGATGATTGCACTAGGTATTGTTATGTCTATTTGCTAAACAGTAAGGATGAGGCAATAGACGTGTTTTGTCAATATAAAACAAAGCTAAAGAAAAAGATCAAAATGATAAAAAGTGATAGGGGTGGAGAGAATGAATCTCCTTTTGTGGAGATATGTGTAGAGAATGAAATTATCTATCAAACTACTGCCCCTCAAACTAATGCCCTGTATTCACCTCAATCAAATGAAATTGCAGAAAGAAAGTACCGAATCTTAAAGAAAATGATGAATGTCTTACTTATAAGTTCGGGTTTACCACAAAACTTATGGGGGAAGTTATTCTTACAACTAATCAAATTCTCAATAGAGTACTCCATAGTAAACACTTTCAATACCATATGAAAAGTAGAAAGGTCGGAAACCCAACTTGAAATATTTCAAAGTGTGAGGTGTCTAGCAAAAGTCCAAGTTTCTACGCCTAAAAGGGTGAAAATAAAACCTAAGATTATTGACTGCATGGTCATTGGATATGCTAAAAGCGATAAAGCATGTCAATTTTTGATTCATAAATCCTAACATCCGGATATCAATGAAAATACAGTAATTGAATCAGATAATATTGAGTTCCGTGATCATGTTTATCCGTATAAAACTAGACATGAGCGGTCTAGTGAGGGGTCTAAACGACCTCGAGATGAACCAAGCAAGAATGTACATAATAATGAGAATCCAAGGCATAGTATACGCCAAAAAACATCAACTTCATTTAGATCACATTTGGTAATGTTTCTCCTAGAAAATGAGCCTTAAACATTTAAAGAAGCGATGTCATCTTCAGACTCATCCCTCTGGAAAGAGGCAGTCAATAGTGAGATTAATTCAATCTTGAGTAATCATACTTGAGAACTGATTGATCTTCCTCTAGAAAATAAACCTTTAGGTTCTAAATGGATCTTCGAAAGGAAAATAAAAGCGGATAATACTATTGACAAATACAGGGCAAGACTTGTAGTGAAAGACTTCAAATAGAAGGAAGGCCTTGATTATTTTGATACATACTCGGTTGTAACGAGGATAACGTTAATTCAGATATTAGTTTCCTTGGAGACAATATATGGTCTTGAAATCTATCAAATGGATGTGAAAACAACATTCCAAAATGGAGAGTTAAAGGAAGAAATTTACATGAAACAACCTGGGTTTTGTGATTCCTAGTAAAGAAAAGAAGGTGTGCAAACTTGTTAAGTCACTTTATGGACTAAAATAAGCACCCAAACAGTGACATACAAAGTTTGACCAAACCATGTTGGTAAATAGATTTAAGACAAATGAATGTGATAAATGTGTTTACATTAAATATACACCAAATCACAAAGTTGTTGTTTGCTTATATGTGGATGACATGTTGATCATCAGTAGAGACACTGCTGACATAAATACTAAGAATTGAATGTTTGAGAGCAAGTTTGATATGAAAGGCCTTGGAGTTACGGATGTGATCTTAGGGATAAGAATTCATAAAACTCCACAAGGGTTGGCGTTGTCACAGTATCTTTACATTTAAAAGGTACTTGACAAGTTTAAGTATTTGAATTTAAGTATTTCTAAGACTCCATTAAATATGAGCTTTGCACTTCAAAAGAATGAAGGTTAAAGCGACTCACAGTTGGACTACGCAAGAGTGTTGGAATGTTTAATGTATATCATGAATTGTACATGGTCAGACATAACATGTGTTATTAGTAAGTTGAGTCAGTACACGATATATCTAATAAAATTTATTGGATGGTAATGAAAGACTCTTAGGGTATCTTAAAAACACTCAAGACTATGCTTCGCATTATAATAATAAATATCCAATGGTCATTGAAGGATACAGTGATACAAATTAAATCACCGTATTGAATGAAGTAAAATTCATGAGTGGATATATATTTACTTTAGGTGGAGGAGTAGTCTCTTAGAAATTATCCAAACAGACATGTATTGCCTGCTTTACAATGGAACCTGAATTTATCGCGTTAGATAAAGTCTGTGAAGAAGTGGAATGACTTTAAAATTTCTTGAAAGATATTTTTTATTGGTTCAAACCTTTGGCACCAGTATGTATACACTGTGATAGTCAAGCAGCGATAGGTAGGACAGGGAGCATGATGTACAATGGTAAATCTCATTATATAAGTCGAAGACATAATACCATTAGAGAACTACTCTCTAGTAGAATTATCACTGCTGACTATGTGAAGTTAAAGGATAATGTATCAGATCCACCTACAAAAGGCATATTAGAGAGGGAGTTAAGAGATCATAGAAGGGAATGGGTTTACGGCCTAGGACAAGTCAGTATGACGGTAACTCTACCTAGCAGACTGGAGATCCCAAGAGCTAGGTTCAAGGAGATCAAATAAAGTTATTACTGACAGTTCAATATTGTCAATATACTTAATCCATTCTTAAGATGAAGACAATGTTCAGAGAACAAGTATAAGGCTTATGGTTTAAAGTTTTTTAATGGTTTCTAAGTTTGGTAGGTTTGACCAAATAGTTTAATCTATAGGATTAAATGTTTAGGAATCACCTATGTGAAGGTGGAGTGGAAGCCGCTTCAAGGAGAATGTTAGAAAAAGCCTATTCTCTACGCTCTCATGAAACCAAGATGTATTCATGGCTGAAACAAATAAAACCATGAGAACCATAAATGATAAAAGGCTGATTGTGTGACTTGTGTTGTCTAGGTGTACATTAAAGTTCGATGGTTCAAAGATATGAAATCTACCGATTGACCGAGTGCTTCTGATGCATGTTTACTATGAAAAGTTCAAAGGAAAACTTACTTATCCAGATGCAATTAGTCTTTGCTTGTTGATCACACACTTTTCCATAAATGTTTCATTATAATAGTCATTCCCTATTCATGTAGGGGATTGTTGGGTTTTTAAGAGGTGTGAATGGAAAATAAATAGGTATTTTTTTCAAAAAGACACCAAGAGAAAGGATGCAATTTGAATAAGCACCTTTTCGGATTGAATAGTTATGACCTTTCCAATAGATTGACTTTTTCGAAGAGTTGCACCTTTTTGGAAAAGTTGCACCTTTATGAATGGGTGCAACTTTCTGAACCATTGTTTCTCTTCATGAAGAAATACCATGATGGCTATAAATACCTGAAATTTTTCCTCAGGTAAAGACAATTTTTTTAGTAGAACAACAATCTTCTACTTCTTCTAAAAACTCTCGTGTGATCATCGAATCGTTGAGTGTGTTCGAAGTTTTTAAAAATTTGAGATACCATTATTTTCAGAAAGAAAATCATTTTATCCTGGAGGAAAGATTCCATAACCTCGGGTACTTGAGGGGAATAAATTCCTTAAGGACACATAGTACATTCAGTGGACTTGGTTCTACAATTTTCTGCTTTATCTTCTTTCTTAAAGTTGACACACACTTCATTATGATAGTTCATTTGATTATTCATCTGGACTTGTGTTTGAAGTTGTTGTAACTTCCTTGTAGTTCTTGAAAGTTGTTTTTGAATTTAGTATTGAAGTTTGAATTAAAACATACAGAATTTTTGTACCCGGAATAACATACTTGAGCCTTTTTCTAATTGTCATTATTATATTGAAGGTTTGCACAATTGGATAAATATTAAGATTCACCATTTAACAAAGTCTTAATCTTTTTTCACTGATCGAGCTTACACAAACCATCAATTAATGAACTATTAGTGACTATGTCTGAGGGAGTACATTTCTGCTTCATCTCGTTCAGAACGTTGACAACAATATCTAAGTCCCCATCTTTGAAAAGGGCATTGACAACAATGTTGTAGATGAATATGCCGGGCTTAGTGCTCCCGTTTTTCTTCATGGGAAAATTTCAGAAATAGCAATTATAGAGTCTTTATTGTAACTTTTATAGCAACAGTTTCATAATTACGAAAACTAGCAAATTGTATTTTGTATTTAAGTAAACTGTTGCTATACAAATACATATACAACAAGATTTATTGCCTTGTTTTACTCATATTAGTTGAGTTAAATAAGAAATAATTATCCCATCTAATTAAATTTTTATAAATTACTCTTATTTAAGTTAGTAGATTCCTTTGCCAAATCAAACTCAAACATGAAGATTATTGTTTCCATGATCTTCAAAATTTCAAAATATCATTCTTTTATATCTCTAACTATTTTTTCTTGTTAGTTTTTTCATTTTTTTTAATCTTTTTTTCAAATTTTAATTTCTTTTTCTATTTCATTTTTTTCTTTCCACTTTGTTTTCTCTCTTCTATTTCTCTTCTTTTTTTTTTCCTTTTTTTTTTCTTTTTTCATTTTTTTTTTTTTTTCATTTTTTTTTTCATTTTCTTCATCTTTTTTATTTTTATTTTTTTTCACTTTTGTTTTTATACTTCTATTTCTAGTGTCTATTTCTCTTTTTTTTCCCTTTTCACTTTTTTTTTTCAATTTTTACTTTTTATTTTTGTTTTTTCTTTTTGTTTTTTTCTATTTTTTTATTACTCTTCTATCTCTATCTTTTATTTTTAAAAGACAAATATCAATATAATATATACATATTCAAAAAATATACAAAATAAATAGACATACAAATCTGTATATGTATTTACGGTAAAAAACATACATATATATCTGCATATGTATTTACAAAAATACATATCTGACTCACACATATATATAAACATATAAGACACAAAATCTGTATAACAAAAATAACAATTATATACATATACATATAGGTAATAAAAAAATACACGATACATATCTTAAACAGTAAAAGAAAACAAATAAGTACATATGTTACCCTCTAAATGACATAGTATGTACAGTTCAAAGATAAATCCAACACCATATAAAATACATATCTGATCCATATGTATATTTTTATTTTATATGAGTCACCTTTGTATTTCGCAAATACATATGAAGATATATAGTATAGTTATGTTTGTTACTGTTTAATATGAATATGATAAGTATTTTGTAAATACATATGTATGTTTTGTACTGTAAATACATATCCAGATCTGTATGACTATGTATTTTGTATGTTTTTTGAATATGTGTATGTGACATACATATTTGTCTTTTCAAAATAAAAGTTAGAGCTAGAAGAGTAAAAAAACCAAAAAATACAAAAATATAAAAAGAAAAAAAAAGAAAAAAGAAGAAGAAAGAGAAATAGAAGTGTAAAAATAAAATAGAAAAAAAGAAGAAGAAAACGAAAATATAAAAAGAAAAAAAAAAAAAAAAAAAAAAAAAAAAAAAAAAAGATGAAAAAAAACTAACAAGAAAAAAGGTAGAGATATAAGAGAGTGAAAGACAGTAATGATGTTTTATTTTAAAATTTTAAAGATCATGGAGATAATTATCTTCAAATATACAAAAGAAAAAAAAAGAAGAGAAATAGAAGAGAGAAATAAAGTGGAAAAAAATAAAAATAAAATAAATAAATAAAATAAGATGAAAAAAAAAGGGTAAAAGATATGGCTATATTTGGGGGAGGTGAAATAGTGGAGTAAAAATAGAAAAATATAAAGTAGTGAAAGTAAAACATGCACCTACCTAGTTAATGAGTAAAATAATGCTAGTCTTGCTATGAACTGTGATTTCATAAAAGTGTCGTTATTTATTATAATTATAGTCTTAAGTATGCTACTTTCTGTAACTTTTTCTTTTACAAATCTAGTGGAAAACATTCTCGGTGTGTTTCCAATTGATATGACTAGTTTTGATTTGAAACACAATTTAACAAAATATAAATCTTGTGGTGTTAAATTGAGATATGTTTAATGTATCAGAATATTTTTGGTATTAAACCTATCACGTGAAAAGTTAAAATTACGGAGTAGCTAAAAAGGAAAATGGTTATCTTTTTGAAACAGATTGAAAAAGAAAACAATTCAAACTAATTACAACATAGGAAATATACTTTTTCATACCAACAAAATATGTCTAACTGAAACACTTTTAAAAGAGTTTAAATATTTGACAGGTACTAAACTGAGTTTAAATATCTAAATGAAAAATCGAACAAGTTTAGAGAACGATGTATATATTTGGCCTTTTCTGTTTTGAATTCTTTGTGGGTGTTTGGTTTTGAAAAATAGTTTTTTTTAAGTTGAAGTTGGAGTTGAAGTTAGAGTTGTATTTGTTTATGAATATAATTGAATTTGTTTTTGAATTTTTGTGAGAGAAGAAAGATGGAAAAAAGTGAAAACTGTTATAAAACAAGAAAGAACAAAGAAGAAGAGAGAATAGAGAGAGTAACGAAGGAAACCCTTCTATTTATAGGAAAAATTTGCTCCTAGTTTCACACTAAGACAGATATATCAACTAGTGATACACATCAAATAGATCTTGATAGACATTCCCCTTTGAATGTCTAACAATACGCATATATGCCTTATTACAAACCTTACAAGGAAAATTCAGTAGGACAAAACCTCGTAAGGGAAAAAAAGTACAACACATATTAGCTTCCCCCTAATAAGAACATCCTTAAACCTTTGCATTCTGATCTTGTGCACCATCTTCTTGAAAGTTGCAATTGGAGGAGACTTGGTGAATAAATCAGCCACGTTATCACTTGAACGAATCTGTTGCACGTTAATATCATCATTCTTTTGTAGCTCATGTATGTAGAAAAGTTTTGATTAACTGTGTTTCGTTCTATCTCCTTTTATGAATCCTCCATTAAGATGTGCTGTGCATGCTACATTATCTCTATATAAAATTGTGGGTACATTTTCACACTTCAAACCACATTTTTCTTGAATAAGATGTATTGTGACTCTCAACCATACACATTCTCGGCTAGCTTCATGAATAAATATTATCTCAGCATGGTTCGATGAAGTGGATAGATCGACTGCTTTGTATATCTCTAAGATATGGCAGTATCCCACATGTGAATACATAGCTTGTTTGAAATCGAGCTTTATGCGGGTCAAATAAGTATCCAGCATCAGCATAGCCAACAAGATCGGGACTGCAAACTTTAGAATAAAATAAACTCATGTATTTTATCTCATTTTGATGTCTCTTAGTAGAAACAGAAATATATCTTGCTAATGATTTGAATAAAAAGGCTATATCATGCCTTGTATTATTTGCAAGATACACTAGTGCACCACCTGTACTAAGATATGATACTTCATAACCAATCTAATTCGGTATATTTCTCATTTCAGTAAATAATCTATTGCTTTTAAAAACTCTCCAAGAGTTTCAATACTTTTCAAGCTATAAGCTTATACAATATAAGGATTATACATAAGTTTCCCAGAAACTTTTATATGCTTCAAATTAAGACTGCCAATCGGCCGGTTTGACCAGATCTGAATCGGCCCAGCCCGGCCCAACACACTAACCCGACCCGATTAGCTCACGGACTGTAGGGTACTGGGTGCCGAACTGGGTTATTTTTTTTAGGCCTGGTTAACCTGGCCCGGACCAAAATCGGTCCAGGCCCGCCAGTTAACCGGCCCGGCCCGGATAACCAATTTTTTTTTTTAAATGGGAAAATTCTAAAAAATGGCCGTTGGGCCATTATAGCCGTTGGACCCAACGGTTATATGACCACTGGGAGCCCAAAACGGCTAAATGGCCCCTTTAATAAAAAAAATCATTTAAAATATTTTTTTAATCCCAAAAAAATTCCTATAAATACCCTACATTTTCAAATTATTTTTCACACAATTTTTCATTCTCTCAAATCTCATTCTCTCTCGAATCTCAATTCTCAATTCCCAAATATTCTATATATTTCCTAAAGTGCTCACTTTAATTTTTTAATTTTGTGATTACAAAGTACGAGTGAAAGTTTCTAAAGTTGCAACCTTCGAATACTTCTAAAATTTGATATTGTCGTTCCATCTCTTATGTTTAATTTTTATTTAGTGTATTAATTGTTGAATATTTAATTTTATTATATTTGTTTATTTTGAATTCTTTTAGTTTAATTTATATTATGGATAAATTAAGATACCTCGCTACTAAAAGTGTTAAAAATTTTTGTCCCGGAAGTGGTAGTGGTAGTAAAAAATGAATTACTAGCGGTAGAGGTACTTCAAGTAGTAGATATATCTGTGTGCCTGCAGCACCGCTTAGTCAACCTTTTGAGGAAGAAGTAGGTGTAACTTCAGGTGTAGGTGCCCATGATATGAATTATGTAGAAGCTCCAAAAAAATTATGGTATAGAAGAAGAAAATAAAGTAGATGCAGTTAATTTAGACGAAGATAATGAAAATATTGGTGAGACACCCGTAGTAGGTGTAATACCCTGAATTTTCTTTAAGTCAAATCTAGTCTCCAAAAGAGTTAGTGATGACTTCCTAAATAATTAATGTTTAAATCAGATAGAATTTCCTTAATTTTGAATTTTTATCATGTGAAAAATTGAAGTAGCTTTCCAACTGTACCAATTTTGTCCAAATTCGATATCAGAGTAAGAAGTTATGGACGTTTTACAAAGAACTGTCGAAACTGCCCAGAAGCGACGGTCAGGCCGACGGACCGTCGAGCTAGCGACGGATCATCGCCCAAGCCGTCGCGACTAAGGCAGTAAATTCGACTTCTGGTCAAGTACGGCGGTCAGGACCAATGGACCGTCACCTAAATCGTCGCAGACGAGGCAGAAAGTTCAGGTTCTGGTCAAATGCGATGGTCAGGACCGATGGACCATCTAGCCAGCGACGGACTGTCGCCTAAACCATCGCCACTTCTGATCAGCAATTTTAAGCCATTTTTAAAAGGGTATTTGGGTTTTTTTTCACCCGTTTTAACCCTTAATTATACCAGACCAGAGCTCATAACTTCATTATTCCTCTACAACACCAAATTAGGGTTTCTCTCAAAGATCAATCCCAAGAACAAGAAACCCTAGGTGTTTAATCCCAAGTCATGAATTCAAGCTTTCCTCCATCAATCTTCAAGAAATCATCTACCTAGGTATGTAAAGTGTTGATTCATAGATTTCTTTCACCCATGAAGCTCAAGAATCCCATTTTAAACTCATGAATTGTGATTTCCATATGGTGGGTTGATTTTAATTATGTTGATGTGGTTGTATGAATCCCAAGTTGGAGTCTTTATGTACTTTGCATGAAATTATGCTAGTATGTGGGTTGAAAACTTTTAAATTGAGTTGATTAAAGTAACCATGATGTATGAGCTAGCGTATATGCCTAAGCCTAAGGTTTTGCATGCAATGTGTTTGATAAAATGCCCAAGAGAACAAGAATCATGCTTTAGGATTCAATTATGACCAAATTGATGAACCTATGCTTTACCCTTATGTTCAAAATGACTTCCATGTTATTATTATGCATTGAAATTATTTGATGGATTGTTCATGAGATTAGCCCTATGAAATTATGACATGTTTATATGCATTCCTATTCAAGTGCCAAACCATGATAATCAAGTGCCTCATGAAATTCCCCAATGATTGTATTATGGATTGTTAATTATGATCGTGAGTCCAGGAAGTGCCATGTCTTGTCAGTTTCATGCTATCGAGTCCTGGGGGTACTTGTACCCGACAATTTAGCTGTGTGTCAAGAGCCAGTGTCAGTTTTCAAGATACTCTCAGTCAAGCCATGCTCAGTAGAATTCAGTCAGACTCATGACTAAGGAAAACTAAAAAATCCCAGTAATCTCAGAAATTTCAGTAACTCAGTAATCTTAGTAGTATTCTATCAATCAACGGAACTCAGTTCAGTTTAGTTTAGTTAATCATGTTCCAGTGTCTATTCAAATGGGAGTAGGAATTAGCACTGAGTAAACCCAAAGATGAGGGCACAAACTGACAGTTGAGGGTGGAATCCTTAGACGCAATCCTTGGATTCCAGAACTATGTAGCCAGCATAGGTTGAGACATCAACACTGACAGATGAGGGTTGATGAGGTGGATTAACACTATCAGATAAGGGTCCCACTATTCTCTTTTGGGGACACTATCAGATGAGGGTTACCCACAGCTTGTCCTTACCAGTGGCGCGGTATTGACACCCTTCTAATTGGGGTTATAGATTGGACCCTAACTCAGCTATAATAGCTTATTAAGGGCATGTCGGTTAGATAACTACTTCCCATAGTTACAGTCTCAGTATTAGTCTCAGTAATAGAACTTATATAGTTCTACAGAATTTAGGACTGTCAGATACAGTCACCTAGTTCAGTACGAAACTCAGCTAGTTCCATCTGAAGGACTGTTAGACACAGTCCTTCAGATAATAGTATATCAGTTATATGAAACTTATGTTATCAGAATTCAGATTTAATTTTGTCATGATCTCAGTTACAGTTCATGTATTCATGCATGTATTCTCACGTTTATGTTATTCAGTCAGTTAGTACTGTTCATGCATACAAACCCCTTGCATTTAGCCTACCTCACTTGCATACTAGTACATTCAATCGTACTGATGCATTTGCGCTATGGTGTTTTATACCATAGGTTCAGAAGCACGAGATCCAGAGCATCCTTAGTATATCAGACGTTCAGCAGACAGACTATCAGTGAGTCTTCATCATTCGAGGATGTTATTATTTGATTACTTCATTATTTCAGTACTTAGTTTATTTCAGCAGTTGGAGTTAGTTGGGGATGTGTCCCATCAACTCCTCATTCAGATAGTTTAAAGGCTTTCAGACTATAGCATGTTCAGATAGTTATTACAGTTTTGTTTGGTATTGATATACTGTATTTCCAGATGTTATGTTTTATCAGATATTTGAACCTTATGGCCTTTTAAACTTTTTTGCATTTATATAGTATATTATACAGTACCCAGTTGCAGATATCAGTCATGGGTTAACTTGTGGTCCTTCGGGGTCATGAGCATCATATAGCATTCAGGTACCAAATTTAGGGCGTTACAGTAAAAAAGGCTAACGCTAGATCCGAATTGGTTAATCTCCCTCCACGTCTTCCCCGTTCCCCAAGAGCTCGTAAACTAATTAGTATTGCATGACAATTTTTTAAACGTATAACAGATATTGAAGTGCAATGCAATATTTGTCAACAAATATATAAGCATAAAAGAGGAGGCAAACAAGGGGGTACGAGTACGTTAATGAGACATATAAGTGATAATCACGAAAGAGAGTTAAATATTACACGAGGTGGTGTGGATGTTGGTGGGCCAACGCAAACTAGAATGGACCCAGCAACCGATCAGGTAATAAAGAAGTATAATAAATTAAGGGACCGAGAAGAAATAGCTAAAATGGTAGTTGTGGGTTGTTTGCCTTTCGGTTTTCCTTCTTCTGATGCTTTTATTCATTATATTCAAGCAATTTATAATCCTATATTTAATGGAATTCCAAGAAGTACTTGTAGGACCGATATTTTTAGACTTCATTCACAATATTATTTTTATTTATCAACATTGCTAAAAAAATATTCAGTGTAGAATGTCTCTAACTTCTGATCTTGTTCGTGCTGTAAATAAAAATAATTATTTAACCATTACTTGTCATTGGATAGATAGTAATTTTGTTATGCAAAAACGTATTCTTGCTTTTTTATATGATGAAGATCGTAAACATACCGAAGATTTTATTGCTGGTTCGATTGCTAAAGTTGTAGAATATTACGGTATTGAATATAAAATCTTATGTATTATTTTTGATAATGCTTCTAACAACAAGACTGCTATAACAAAGTTAAAATCTACGCTATCTCCGTCGTTACCTAAAATTTTTCATGTTAAATGTGCTTGTCATATATATAATTTAATTGTAAAAGATGGTCTTGAGTTTTTTGAGCTTTATATTGAAAAAATTCGGCTTGCCGTTGGTTTTATTCAAGGAAATAATTGTAGAAGTAGAATTAAATACTTTAAACTTAAATGTGAACAAAATGGACTTGCACCGATATTCATGCCTGAAGAATGTGAAACTAGATTGAATGCTACGTATGATTTTTTGAAAACTTGTTATAAATATAGAGTTCCTATTATACTATCTTTTAACCAACATTGTGGTTCGTTTGCTGATTCTTCCCACTGCATGCTACATGATTCTGCCTGGGCTGTAATTAAAGCTCTTGTTAAGTTTTAGGAAAAAATTTATATAGCTACGGTTGAATTTTCCGGTGCTTATTATCCTACTGTTTGTAATATTTTGGCATATATAGTCGATATTTCTGGTTTGCTCAAAGAATATAAAAATAAAGAAGGTTATAAAGAAGCTGTTGGTGCCATGTTCGCTAAATTTAAAAAATATTTTTTTGTGATTCCCCCTATTTACTTGGTTGGTGCTATGCTAAATCCATGCATAAAATATAATACTATGTGCCACTTTAGTAGTCTTATTTATGGTAACTTGGAAATAACTACTAACAATGATTCTGATGATAAAGAACAAGAACAACCTGATTTATGGACGGCTATGGCCTATGCGAATGCTTACATAGATAAATTATATAACCACTATGCTGATTTAGTTGATTTAGCTGTACCGACAAATATCACTCCAACTGTCGCTCCTCGTCCTCCCGAGGAGCCATCATCTTCTAAAAGGCCGGCACATAGTGGTTTTCCTGTTCACTTTTATGATTTACCTTATTGGAACAGTGTTGAGAAGGGAGCTTACACAACAACTTATCAGGAAGAGCTGAAGTATTATCTCCAATCGCCGTTAGAGGATCGCAGACGATGGATCAACACATTGGATTGGTGGAGGAATAATGAAGCACAATATCCTGTGCTTTTAAGATTAGCTAGAGATATCCTGAATGTTCCAATGTCAAACGTTGTATCGGAGAGAGCTTTTAGTCAGCGACGACAGAAGCTTGGAGACAACCGACATTCATTGGGAAGCAATGCAATGAATGTACTAGTTTGCCTTAGAGATTGGATTAGAGATGAACGAAGAAATCTAGGAATGAAAGCGGAGCTGAACGACGAGCAGAGACTTGAAGAAATTATTATGTCACGGGAGAACTCGGCAGAATCAAGTCCAATGAATGATTTTGCCCCTGTTGACTTTGACTACCCTATGCGAGTTCCCATTAATATTAACATGAATGAGTTCGAAAAAATGATGCAAAATTTGTAGATTTTTCATCCATGTAAATTATAAATTTTGGATCATTTTGCAATCAATAAAATTTAACATTCATTCACTCCTTAGTCCTTACTTTGTAATTTTTCCATTTAATGATTTAAATTGAATTTTCAGTTTAAATTAGATACTTAATTTTAATATATTACTAATTTACTATAAAGTATTATTAATTTATTATATTAAGTAACATATGTTTTATTTAAAGAAGTAAATATATTTTAAAGTAGTATGTATATATTGAATGGTATGTATGTATGTGTATATATTTTCTAAAGTACTATATATTTAATGAATACATGTGTATGTATTTTATAAATTAGTATAAAACTATATATATATAGTGTGTGTGTATATATTGTAGTATATATATTGAAGTATATCTTATTTAAAGTAGCATGTATATATTGAATGGTACGTATACATGTGTATATATCTTCTATAGACCTATATATTTAACATATACATGTGTATATATCTTCGATAGACCTATATATTTAACGTATACATGTGTATATGTTTTATAAATTAGTATATAACTATATATATAATTATATATAGTGTGTGTATATATTGTAGTATATATATAGTAGTATATTTGATTTAAAGTAGTATGTATATATTGAATGGCATGTATATAAGTGTATATATTTTCTAAAGTACTATATATTTAACGTATACATGTGTATATGTTTTATAAATTAGTATATAACTATATATATATATACAGTGTGTGTGTGTGTGTAAATATTGTAGTATATATATTGTAGTATTTTTTATTTAAAGTAGTGTGTATATACTGAATGGTACGTATACATGTGTATATGTTTTACAAATTAGTATATAACTATATATATAGTGTGTGTGTGTATTTATTGTAATATATATATTGTAGTATATTTTATTTAAAGTAGTATGTATATACTGAATGAGACGTATACATATGTATATATCTTCTACAGACGTATATATTTAACGTATACATGTGTATATGTTTTTCAAATTAGTAGTATATATATTGTAGTATATTTTATTTAAAGTAGTATGTATATACTGAATGGTACGTATACATGTGTATATATCTTCTATAGACGTATATTTAACGTATACATGTGTATATGTTTTACAAATTAGTATATAACTATATATATATAATGTGTGTGTATATTGTAGTATATTTTATTTAAAGTAGTATGTATGTACTGAATAGTACGTATACATGTGTATATATCTTCTATAGACGTATATATTTAACGTATACATGTGTATATATTTTACAAATTAGTATATAACTATATATATATATAGTGTGTGTATATATTGTAGTATATATATAGTAGTATATTTTATTTAAAGTAGTATGTATATACTGAATGGTACGCATATGTGTATATATCTTCTATATACGTATATATTTAATGTATACATGTGTATATGTTTTACGAATTAGTATATAACTATATATATAGTGTGTGTGTATATATTGTAGTATATTTTATCGGGTAAAATTCAGAAATAGCATACTTATCCCCTTAATTATGAGTTTCATAGCAACAGTTTCATAATTACATAATATAGCAAGTTGCATTTTGTATTTTTGAAAACCGTTGCTACAAAAATATAAATACATATGATTTTTACTGTCCTTATGATCGATATATATTTTTTATTTTGTAAA
Organism: Capsicum annuum; assembly: GCF_002878395.1. Taxonomy (NCBI): domain Eukaryota; kingdom Viridiplantae; phylum Streptophyta; class Magnoliopsida; order Solanales; family Solanaceae; genus Capsicum; species Capsicum annuum. Next base: position 11,677,957 of record NC_061116.1, read on the forward strand.
CTATTGCTACAAAAATACAATACATATGCTACAAATGTAATTTGATAAAAGTGTTGTTATTTTTTGTAATTTAATACTTAAGCATGCTACTTTATGTATTATTTCCTATTTTATTTAAAGTAGTATGTATTTACTGAATGGTAAGTATACATGTGTATATATCTTCTATAGACGTATATATTTAACGTATACATGTGTGTATGTCTTACAAATTAGTATATAACTATATATATAGTGTGTGTGTATATATTGTAGTATATATATAGTAGTATATTTTATTTAAAGTAGTATGTATATACTGAATGGTATGTATATATGTGTATATATCTTCCATAGATGTATCTATTTAACGTATACATGTGTATTTGTTTTACAAATTAATATATAACTATATATATAGTCTCTGTGTATATATTGTAGTATATTTTATTTAAAGTAGTATGTATATACTGAATGGTACGTATACATGTGTATATATCTTCTATAGACGTATATATTTAACATATACATGTGTATATATTTTACAAATTAGTATATAACTATATATATATATATATATATATATAGTGTGTGTGTATTTATTGTAACATATATATTGTAGTATATTTTATTTAAAGTAGTATGTATATACTGAATGGTACGTATACATGTGTATATATCTTCTATAGAGGTATATATTTAACGTATACATGTGTATATGTTTTATAAATTAGTATATAACTATATATATAGTGTGTGTATATATTATAGTATATTTTATTTAAAGTAGTATGTATATATTGAATGGTACGTATATATGTGTATATATCTTCTTTAGACGTATATATTTAACGTATACATGTGTATATGTTTTACAAATTAGTATATAACTATATATATATATATAGTGTGTGTGTGTGTGTGTATATATTGTAGTATATTTTACTTAAAGTAGTATTTATTTATTGAATGGTACGTATATATGTGTATATATCTTCTTTGGTACGTATATATTATGTGTAATTGTGTATATGTATTATGTGTATATATTTTTTAAATAGTAATGTAGTATATGCTATATATATAGTGTATATCCATTATTTAACGTATTTAAAATGTATATAGGTGGGTATATATAGTGTATAATGGAGAAAAACCCTTTTTTTGGCTTTTTCACCGGTTTTGACCGGGATTAGGTGGGTTGGACCGGGTTGGATTAAGTGGACCGGGTTAGGATTGTTTTGAAATTTTTTACTGTTGGGCTCGGAACCAGACCGGCCTGTTTAACCAGGCTTGGATCTAGACCGGTCCACAACCCGAATAACTCTCACGGGCTTGTTCTGGGTTGAGCCGGCCTAGCCCACTTAACACCCTTACTTCAAATATTTTGAATCCTTAGAAAGTTTTCATTTAAATTTTGTCAAGTGACAATAATTAACATTTTATGAGTGACGTCTTCAAGTGTCTGGACTGCAAATCAAATAAGTTTTAAACTAACCAAGATGCATCCTTTCATGTTACTTGATAATGTTTCTACGTCAGTATGCTTAAATAAACGTAGAATTCGGATCCTCATAATCCTTCACAATATTGCACTAATATTGTATCAAAGGTATCGTCGACAGTTTGTTATTTTGTATCGATTCGTAATATGACATAACATTTTGAAATCTCATCACTTCATTATTTTCAGGCACCTGAACCTCTCATAAGGTTTTATGAAGTGTTATATTGTAAGCTCTTCATGAGCACGTTGCCTTCTTATTATGATTGTTTGCTCCTTATCCTTTTCAAGGATTATTTTATTTGGAATCGATTGGTCTACCACGCTTCACACATGTATAGACTTTGTCCTTTAGGAACACAAAATAGGAGCACTTGCAGCTTAAATATGAGATGCTTTCGTCATTTGACTTGAATTATCTTTTGAATGAGGATCTGATGATAATTCCTAACATATTTCTTAGTTGTTTATAATCTCCCCCTTATGTTAAGAAAACTAACATACATCCTCCTCCTTCTTTGAGGAATCCATCTTTGTGTATCATGGTATATTCATTAATCGTCTACCGCACATCAAAACTATTAAATGGAATAGTTGGTTCCTGGCCTTGAATCAATTGAGAGGAAAGACATAATCATAATTTATTGGTCTAATGCATACAAGTGTTATTGTATGTAACTTATCAAATTTCAGACCAATAGATCAAGCTATGATCTTATTAGCAATGGTTTAACTATTTATCGAAGGCATTCAATGTCAAACCATCATCATCAAGATGGATTGTCTTGGTTAACAATCTGAAAGTTATGCTCACTATTTATCGGAAGCATTTAATGTCAAACCATCATAATCAAAATGAATTGTCTTGATTAACAATCTGAAAGTTATGCTCTTAACTCAATTTTGTTGAGCAAGCAATATTATGAATATCAAACTGTAGGTTGACAATAAACGCACATGTGATCATATTATATTGATGCATCTTAATAGATCACATGACTGGTGAACTAGCCCATATTCACCTTTTATACTTTTTAGATTTTAAGGGATCCAATCTCAACATTAGTTGGTCCAACCAACTTATTATGAGAACAAGCAACATTGAAAGTAATGAAGAATTTTTTAATTCTTCAATATATGTTACATATTCAGTATGCATATCTTTGGGATATAGCAATCGTTCATATCAATTTATGAACTTTTATACTAGTAAACTTCAAGTTTACCATGACATGTACCTTTTTTTTTAGTAAATTTCAGATTTACTATTACATGAATAAATTTTAGATTTACTACTTTAGAAGTAGATTTAAAAATAACTCTTCTCAGTTATTCTGCCTCTTTCGGAGGTGAGTTGTGATACCATCACAATTAAATACACGTTTGTATTGATAAGCTTTACTAAATATCACCACATTCTCCCAGAGAATGGATCTACGCTTATAATAATTAAAATTCTCATTTCCATGAATGAAATATAATTGTGTCTTATGTCTATCAAATTGATAGCTTATAACCTTTTTTATGATATTGTTACTTCAGGAGTAAATCGAGGCATACATATGATCTAGAGAATTTTTCTCTAACATATCTTAAGATCATAATATGCGTGCGAAAATATCATCACTTTTGATGATCATTATCATATTGTCCCTCCACGCGTATATTCGTGCATTCAATCACTTGTTTCTTTCAGACATATTATGCACTGCTATCACATACACTTCAAGAATAAAGTAAGTTGTCATATTTCAAACTTATCATCTATTGCTACCTCATTCACTTCATGGAATGGAGCATATTCACTGGGACATATTTCATGACTTTTCATTAAAAACACATTATTTTGCCTTAGCCATCATAAATCATCAATATGGTGTCTTACCCATATAAAAGTGTCTTAGGCATAAATCGATGGGACTTAAACCCAACATATTATCATCCTTTTTGATAATATTGTTCTTGAGGAATAAATTTAAAACATAAATGGTTCCAAATCAATTATTTTTTCTCAAATCCAACAATAATTATATCATTAATAGCAAAAAACAAATAACATAAGAAATTACTTACCTTACCTTTAGATTTATAATCTCACCTTATTTGGCAGAGTCTCGTGTTGATAACGTGTTATAAAACAAGAAAGAACAAAGAAAAAGAGAGAGAATAAAGAGAGTAATTGTTATTTCTCTTGAGGGATGATTTACAACGAAGGAAGCCCTTCTATTTATAGAGGAAATTTGTTCCTAGTTTCAAACTAAAAGACAGATACATCAAATCCTGATAGACATCAAATATATCTTGATAGACATTCACTATAATTGATATATATCATAACAAAAACAACTTTTTCTTGTTTTTCACTTTTCCAAGTTATATTTGAAATTCTCATGGCCAAACATCAACTTGAAATTGAATTTGACATAAAGTGAAAATTATTTCCGAAAAAATGAAAAAAAAATTATGGCCAAACGGGCCCAAATTTGTTTTGACTTGATGTGCTAAACGATTGTTTGAACATCTTGCAACTCCCAATCAATTAATCAACTACATTCTGCTAAAAATGAATTAAAGCAAATTAATGGCTCTCCAAATTTAGAGATTTTGTTATCAATAATTCTTTTGGTACACTTATTCGAACAAATGAGGACTGTAAATATCATTAAACTTTTATTATTATGTAATATTTATTTTCAATATTTAGATAGATAATAAAATTATAACAAGTCAAATATGAATAAGTAAACATAGACAAAAACATAGTAATACATATTTTATGCAATCCATAAATAAAGTTTGGGAATGATATACACAATCTTACACCTATGTGAAGATAGTGAAACTATTTAAGAATGGAGTTGTAATTGGTACTATTTGGGAGTGATATATGCAATCTTACAATCTTACACCTATCTTGTGAATATAGTGAAACTATTTAAGATTGGAGCAGTAGTTAATACTCCTTCCGCTCTAATTTGTTTGCTTACTTTCTTCTTATTCCATTACAAAAAGAATGTCTCTTTCTTTTTTGTCAATTCAGTACTTTCAACTTTTCGTGTGACATGTTTAAGACCATAAATCAAATAATATTTTAGTACATTTTACCTATCTTTAATTCAACGTTACAAGATTCAAAAGATCTTTTTACTTACCTATGCTTCAAGTTAAAACTAAACAATCTAAATATGAGGGAGTAGCACTTAAAAAAAAAACATGCTAGTACACTAAAGCTTTCACTATGCACTAAAAAAATCATCGAGGAAAGATTGGACCACAAGTTCTATACGTAAAACTGTTGGGTTCAAAGTATATGAAAAGTATGAATAAAAAATGGAGGAAACCAAGTGAAAGGAAAAATGGAGAAGAAAATACTAAAAAAAAAGTGTACTCTAAAATGGAAGTCTACTAATTCTCCCACATTGGTGGGAGAATGTGACTTTCAAGTGTTTATATTAAGTAACACTTATTCCCCTTGGTAAGTGAGGCAAGAAATAAGATATGCCTCGCGCCGTCGCTGTCGTTGCCCGCTCGGCTCGGCTTCAGCTTTGGATTTTGGTAAGTGAGGCAAGAAATAAGAGATGCCTCGTGTTGTCGTCGTCGTCGTCGCTCGCTTGGCTCGGCTTCGGCTTTGGATTTGGATTTGAAAAATGATCGATCGATGAGATCTATCTTTTTGGACAAAGTTTATTTGACAGAAATTTAATCTGAAAATACCAAAGGAAAAATGTAACTTTTCTGTGTTTTTTTTTATCCTCCATTCATATGTATTTGAACGAAATGACACACTGTTTCATGAAATGGTATGCCTGTTCGGAAAAGACACGAACATACATGATTTTTCAGAAAGGTCACATTTTTTAAGTGAACCATTGCCACCTTTTTAAAGAGGCATCTGATAGGCTATATAAACCTGCTTTCATCCATAGGTTTAGATACGAATTTTCTGAAATAAAAACTCTCTTCTTGTCTTCAAAAATATTCTGTGTGATCAATCAAATCTTTAAGTGAGTTCGTTGAATCCAACAATTTGAGGTACCGATATTATTGGATTGAAGGTCATTTTATCCTTGGAGGAAGATTCCATAACCTCGGGTATAGTGAGGGGAATTATTCCTTAAGGACACTCCGTGAAGTCGGGGGACTTGACCTTAAAATTCTATTTCATCTTTTTTCTGAACATTAACACACTTCTTAGATAGATTATTCATAATATAGTGTTGAAGGTGTTAAGAAACTTCATAAGTGTTCTTGTCTTGTACTTGAATTAGTGTTGAAGTTCGTATTACTTATATACAGATTCTTGTACCCGAATACATACCAGGTAACAATCTTAAGGAATAAATTTTTACTGTTTAAGAATCTGTATTGCTTATTTCTGGAGATTGAAGCTTTTAGCTTTCTACTCTGTTTGAACTTAACTAGTGATTTGAAGAAATAAAATCTTCATCACAAGTTAAAGATCATTCGGTTGACGATTGGAAGTCATAAAAACTTCATCGTTAAACTAGAAACAAGAAGAAGAGTTTAAAGTTGTTTAACTTTATTAGTAGTATTCTGAAAATACTAAATTTACTGTCTTGTGGTGACAGAAAAAATGACGAATGATAGTCAAATGCATGATGCTATGGATATGGAGGCAACTACCATTACCACGACAAGTCGAGCAAATGCACCGCAACCTATGGCACCTGCGGAGAAGCCCGAAAAGTTTGCGGGCATTGATTTCAAGAGATGGCAGCAAAAGATGTTCTTTTACCTCACCACTCTATATCTTCAAAGGTTCACTAGTGAGTATGCTCCTGAGGTGCCCGAGGAAACCTCAGACAAAGAGCGTTTCATAATAGTATAGGCTTGGAAATACTCAGACTTCCTTTACAGGAATTATATCTTGAGTGGTATCCAAGACAACCTCTATAATATTTACAGTGGAACTAAGACATCGAAGAAATTGTGGGGGAACTAGAACGAAAATACAAAACAGGGGATACGGGAATTAAGAAATTCTTCGTTGCAAGGCTCCTGAACTTTAAAATAATAGATAGCAAGTCAGTTGTCTCTCAAGTGCAGGAATTACAAGTAATCATCCATGATCTCCTAGCGGAATGTATATCTTTGAAAAATACCTTTGTTGAACAAATTGAAAATGTTCTTGGTACTCACATAAACTGTTTTGTAGGTTTGATTGTGAATGATGCATTTCAAGTAGCAGCGATAATTGAGAAGCTACCACCTATGTGGAAAGACTTCAAAAACTACTTGAAGCACAAACGCAAGGAGATGAATGTCGAAGATCTTATTGTCCGACTACGTATTGAAGAGGATAATAAGGCTGCCGAGGGAAGGTCAAAAGGGAATTCTATAATTAATGGAGCACATATTGTAGAAGATGACCAAAATAATTCTAAGAAAAGGAAGAAAGTTGAACATGGAAGCAATCAACCCAAGAAGAAATTTAAGGGAAAGTGTTTCAACTGTGGCAAGATTGGCCACAAGTCCACGGATTGTCGTGTCCCTAAGAAAGGCAAGAAAAAAGGCCAAGCAAATATGATTGAGTCTAACAAAGAATGTGATGATTTGTGCACTATGCTTTCAGAATGCAATTTGGTGGGTAATCCTCACGAATGATGGATGGATTTTGGTTCCACCCGCCATGTTTGTGCCAACAAAGAGTTGTTTTCGACGTTCGCTTCGACTCAAGTAGAAGAAACGATCTACATGGCAACTCTGCTACTACAAAAGTAGAAGGAACTGGAAAGGCACTACAAAAATAGGCTCAATTTGTGATGGTTTACTTGTAGAAGTTTTAAGAAACCCCTTTAATAATTTATTTTGTGGGGTTTAGTTGAAACCCCTACAGTATAAATATTTTTTGAAGCGGTTTTATAAGGAAGGTTACAAAATGATCACATATAGTATAAATTGTGGCGATTACTGGCTCCCACAAATTTGTTACTATTAGAAATTATATATTTTTTACATTAATTATTTTACTATACTCAAATTATATTTTATATAATAACTAAAAAGTTAACTCATTATATATACACATACAAATACAGTCTTCGTTTTTATACTATTGTAATTATTTTATCATTATTTTTTAAACCTATTGAGGTAGTCTTCATTTTTTTTTACTTTATCTACCGAATTTCATTTCAACATTTTATTTTATATACACTGCTATTTATATTAGATATTTGTGTTATTTACTGATGTTGGTTGCACCATAATAAAATATTTTAAATTTCATAGCTATTAAAGCTATAGAAAAAAAATATTATATGATCAATTTTGGCTCAAATATGTTATACATATTTATTTATATTCTCTTTAAAATAAAATTTAAATGTCAAATCAATAGTTATATACTCATATTCATTATATTTTTTTTTATGCAGTTAGACTTTATTTATGCTCTTGTAATAGTTAATTTTTTAAGGTAAAACATTTTAATTAATAATTATTAGTGGATTTATAGAAAAGGCATTTTTTTTAAATAAGTTTGTTTTATGCACCAAAAAAATTTCTCTCAACAGGCATTTGGACCAAAATCAAGCCATATCCTAATACCTTCCCTTCCTAAAAAAGTTATGAATTATTAAAGATTAAAATTTTCCTTCAAAAATTTATCCACTCTAATATTAATAACCACTCCCACTTCCCAAATGAGCATCAAATCCACATCTCTTTTCTCCTTATTCCTCTCCCATCATTCCTAACCTTTCAGTCTTTTCCACTTTTTTATTTTTTTTTTCTTCCCACACATGAAAGGTGAGTATCACCCTACCTTGCCTCATTTTCTCTTTCAATTTGAATTTTTTTTATGTGATTTTTTCTAGTTGACTTTATCTTTTATAGATCCAACAAAGTGGAATAGATGATGCATAATTGTATGGATATACAGGTAATTTTCTATCACATGGGTTTAAATATTACATGAGCTCTTTTTATTATTATTTCATAAGTATATAAATATTTTGCAAGTTGTTAAATTTAATTTATAAATACTTTACATATTCTAAGATTTTTTTCGAATTTCTACAACATCGTAAAGTCATTCATACTCGTCCTTTAATTAATTTTAGGTAAATTTTAATTTTATTTTTATTTAGTTAAGTATCATGAAATGATTTTATTTGTGATTCAATTTAACTATTGCAAATTAAAAGAGAATTTTGAAGATTAGATTGTGATTGATATTAATATAACTTAAAAATAAAGTCAAGGAGGGTCTATCTAATCATCCATTTGATTTTTATTGTTTCAGTCTAATGCAGAGAAGGACTCACTTCACTATGAATAAAGAATTGAGTGACTACAATTCAAATTACCAAGCAAATACTTAGATTTTTATATTTATTTGATGCTGAACTACTTAAATTTTTAATTTATTAAAATTCTAATGTTCAAGTTATTATACACAAGTTTGTATAACATCAATTTAACATGATGACTTATAAAGATTATTAATATGTATTTGTTTGATGAAATTTGATTTATATTGAATGTATTGATTAGTTGAAATTATTTATCCATATTATTTTGTAAGCTTGATGTAAATTAAATTTCACATTTTTCATTTAAAAAGGATAATTTGTGGTAGTTGTACGCTCCACAAATTAAATTGAAAATATTAATTTCATATCATGATAATTATAAACCCATAAAAATCTAATTTTTTTCAAATACTGAAATCATTTTGTGAAGGTTCTAAATCGTCACAAATTAATATTAAAACCCTCCACAAATTCATAAGTCATTTGTGTCGTTCGTCGTGGAGGTTTATTAGAACCGCCGCAAATGAGCTCGTGGCAAGGCTAATTGTTGTATTTTTTAAAACCGCCACAATTTAATTTGTGAAGGCTATAAACTGCCACAAATTAACAAAATAAACCCCCATAAATTAAACCTTTTTTTGTAGTGAGGTGTGCTTGAAGATGACTTCCGGCAAAGTGTTGACACTTAACAATGTCTTGTATGTTCCGGAGTTAAGGAAGAACTTGATTTCTGTTTCACTTCTAGACAAGAACGGATTTAAATGTGTTTTTATTTTCGAAAAATTGTACTTAGTAAAGGAGAAGTGTATGTAGGAAAAGGCTACCTCACTGAGGGTCTATTCAAAATGAATGTAATGAATGTTGAAATCAATAAAAGTTCAATTTTTTCTTACTTGCTTGAGTCTTATGATTTGTGGCATAAACGTTTAGGTCATGTTAATTACAAAACATTACGAAAACTGATTAACTTAGAAGTTTTGCCAAACTTTGAGTGCAATAAATCAAAGGGTCAAACGTGTGTGGAATCACAGTATGCAAAGCATCCTTATAAATCTGTTGAAAGGAATTTCAATCCCTTAGACTTAATACACACTGACATTTGTGATATGAAGTCAACACCATCACGTGGTGGGAAAAAATATTTCATAACTTTAATTGACGATTGCACTAGATATTGTTATGTCTACTTGCTAAACAGTAAGGATGAAGCAATAGATGCGTTTAGGCAATACAAAACTGAAGTTGAAAATTAGTTAGAGAAAAAGATAAAAATGATAAGAAGTGATAGGGGTAGAGAATATGAAACTCTCTTCGCCAAAATATGTGTAGAGAATAAAATTATCAATCAAACTATGGCCCCGTATTCACCTCAATCTAATGGAATTGCTGAAAGGAAAAATCAAACTTTGAAGAAAATGATGAATGTCTTACTTATAAGTTCAGGTTTATCGCAAAACTTGTGGGGGAGGCTATCCTTACAGCCAACTGTATACTCAATAGAGTTTCCCATAGTAAGACACAATCAATTCCTTATGAAAAATGGAAAGGAAGGAAACCTAACTTGAAATATTTTAAAGTGTGGGTGGGTGGGTGGGTGGGGGGTGTCTAGCAAAGGTCCAAGTTCCTATTCCTAAAAGGGTTAAGATAGGACCTAAGACGGTAGACTCTGTGTTCATAGGATATGTTAAAATTAGTAAAGCATGTCGGTTTTCGGTTCATAAATCCAAACATCCGGATATTAATGAAAATACGGTAATTGAATCAAATAATGTTTAATTCTTTCAGAACATTATCCGTATAAAACTAGGCATGAATAGTCTAGTAGGAGGTCTAAACGACCTCGAGATGAACCAAGTGAGAATGTACACAATGAAGAAAATCTAAGACGTAGTACACGTCAAAGAACATCAACTTTGTTTGCTTCAAATTTTGTAACATTTCTCTTAGAAAATGAGCCTCAAACATTGAAAGAAGCGATGTCGTCATCAGACTCATCCTTTTGAAAAGAGGCAGTCAATAGTGAGATTGATTTAATCTTAAGCAATCATACGTGGGAGTTGGTTGATCTTCCTCCAAGAAACAAACCTTTAGCATCTAAATGGATCTTCAAAAGAAAAATGAAAGTGGATGGTACTATTGACAAATACAAGGCACGACTTGTAGTAAAAGGCTTCAAATAAAAAGTAGGCCTTGATTACTTTGATACATACTCGTCGGTAACAAGGATACCCGTCGATTCGAATATTAATTATCTTAGCGACGATATATGGTCTTGAAATCCATCAAATGGATATGAAAATCACATTTCTAAATGGAGAATTGGAGGAAGAAATCTACATGGAACAATCTGAGGGTTTTGTGGTTCCGGGAAAAGAAAATAAGGTGTGTAAACTTGTTAAGTCACTTTATGGACTAAAACAAGCACCTAAGCAATGACATGCAAAGTTTGACCAAACCACGTTGGCAAACGGATTCAAGATAAATGAATGTGATAAATGTGTTTAAAATCACCAAGTCATTGTGTGTTTATATGTAGATGATATGTTGATAATCAGTAGAGACGTTTCAGACACAAATACAACGAAACGAATGCTCGAGAGCAAGTTCTATATGAAAGACCTTGGAGTTGTGGATGTGATCTTAGGAATAAAAATCAATAGAACTTCACAAGGGTTGGTATTGTTGCAGTCTCATTATATCGAAAATGTACTTGACAAATTCAAGTATATGGAATTCGGTATTGCCAAGACTCCATTGGATGTGAGCTTTGCACTTCGAAAGAATGAAGCTGAAAGTGACTCACAATTGGAGTACGCAAGAGTATTAGGATGTTTAATGTATATAATGAATTGTACACGACCAGACATAGCACACGTTATTAGTAAATTGAGTCGGTACACAAGTAATCCCAACAAAATTCATTGAATGGCAATAAAAAGAGTTTTGGGGTATCTTAAATACACTCAAGACTATGCCTTGCATTATAATAAATATCCCGCGGTACTCGAAGGATATAGTGATGAAAATTAGATCACTGAATCAAATGAAGTAAAATCCACAAGTGGATATGTATTTACTATCGGTGGAGGAGCAGTCTCTTGGAAATCATCCAAACAAACTTGTATTGCTCGCTTAACAATGGAATCTGAATTTATCACATTGGATAAAGCCGATGAAGAAGCAGAATGACTCCAGAATTTCTTGGAAGATATTCCTTATTGGCCCAAACCAGTGGCACCAGTATGTATTCACTGTGATAGCCAAGCAACAATAGGTAGGGCAGGGAGCATGATGTACAACGATAAATCTCATCACATAAGACGGAGACATAATACTGTTAGGGAACTTCTCTCTAATGGAATTATCACTGTTGACTATGTAAAATCAAAGCATAATGTGTCAGATCCACTTACAAAAAACCTATCTAGAGAAGGAGTGGAAAGGACATCCAAGGGAATGGGTTGAAGGCGTAGGACAAGTCAGCATTATGGTAACTCTACCTAGCAGACTGGAGATCCCAAGAGCTAGGTTCAAGGAGATCAAACAAAGTTGTGTCTGACAGGTTAAACATTGTCAATATACCCCAACCCATTCTCATGATGTAGACAATGTTTAGTAAATAAGGATAAGACTTAAGGTGAAAAGTCTTTTAATGATTATCTAAATTTGACAGATTTGACCAAATAGTTTAATCTATAGGATTGAACATTTAGAAATCACCTATATGAGGCGAAGTGGAAGCCGCTTTAAGTAGAATGTTAGTAAAGGCCTATTCTCTAAGCTCTCATGAAACCCGTACGTGTTCATAGCAGAAAAGAAAAAAACCGTGAGAACCATAAATGGTAAAAGACTGGTTGTGTGACATGTGTTGTCTAGGTGTACATTAAAGCTCGACGGTTCAAAGATATCAAATATACCAATTGATCGATTGCATCCGATGCATGTTCACTACGGAAAGTTCAAAAGAAAACCCACTTATCCAGATGCAATCAGTCTTTGCTTGATGATAACATACTTGTCCGTAAAAAATTTATGAAAAATTTTCATTCCCCATTCATGTGGGGGATTGTTGGATTCAAAGTATATGAAAAGTATGAATGAAAAATAGAGGAAACCAAGTGAAAGGAAAAATGGAGAAGAAAATACTAAAAAGAAAAGTATACTCTAAAATGGAAAGTCTACTAATTCTCCCACACTGGTGAGAGAATATGACTTTCAAGTGTTTATATTAAGTAACACTTATTCCACTTGGTAAGTGAGGCAAGAAATAAGAGATGCCTCGTGTCGTCGACGGCGTCGCTCGCTCGGCTTGACGTCGGATTTAGATTTGGATTTGGATTTGGGTTTGAAAAATGATCGATCGATGAGCTCTATCTTTTTGAACAAAGTTTATTTGACAGAAATTTAATCCAAAAATACCAAAGGAAAAATGCAACTTTTCTGTGTTTTTTTTATCCTCCATTTATATACATGCATGTAGTGACTGACACTGTTTCGAAATGCTATGCAGAAACGAAGTGATGCTTCGGAAGGGATGCAACTCTTCAACAAAGTGACACACTATTTCATGAAATGGTATGCCTGTTCGGAAAACACACATTCTTTGAACGAACAAACATGATTTTCCAGAAAGGTCACACCTTTTAAGTGAACCATTGTCACCTTTTCAAAGAAGCATCTGATAGGCTATATAAACCTGCTTTCATCCACAGGTTTAAACACGAATTTTCTGAAATAAAAACTCTCTTCTTGTCTTCAAAAACATTCTGTGTGATCTATCAAATCGCTGAGTGAGTTCGTTGAATCCAACAATTTAAGGTACCGCTATTGTTTGAATCGAAGACTATTTTATCCTGGGAGGAAGATTCCATAACCTCGGGTACAGTAAGGGAAATTATTCCCTAAGGACACTCCGTGAAGTCGGGGGACTTGGCCTTAAAATTCTATTTCATCTCTTTTCTGAACATTAACACACTTCTTAGATAGATTATTCATAATCTAGTGTTGAAGGTGTTAATGAACTTCATAAGTGTTCTTGTCTTGGATTTGAACTAGTGTTGAAGTTCGTATTACTTATATACAAATTCTTGTACCTGAATACCTACTAGATAACAAAAACTACCTATCAATTAGGGCTCGTTTAGTTAGAAAAGAAGTTTAGTTAGAAAATAAGTTGTCCTGAAATTAATTATCTCACCCTCAATTTGAGATAAAGATAACATTACAATTTTAAGATAACTAAATTCAAAATAAATTATTTTATGATTTCATCTCAGCTAAATGTAAACTAAACCATTAAGATTAATCCCAAAATAAATTATCTCTTCTGCCAAACAAGCCTTTTCATATTTTAAAAAAACAAACAAATTTTAAGACAAAATGAAACCATTGCCCCTGGACACCTGCTTAACATATGACAAAAGTCTCTTCCTTCTGTTCTTGTATTCTCTCAATTATTTAAAGCTACGTCATATATGAAGCATTACTCTGTCGTCCTTTCTTTTTTCCAAGAAATGAGGAAATTGGATATTCCAGTTAATGGATTCGTCTTGAGTATCCTGATTATACGTATTGTCATATGCATCATGTAGATTTTGAATTTTCAGTGTTATCCATGTACTTGAAGAGTAGCTTCCTTTTGATGTTGTCACTTTTACCACCCTAATAAGAGGATTGTTGCTGAAAATAACATCAGTTAAATAGTTTAAAAGGTTGGTGAGAGAAGATCTGTGAGCCCGATGAAGTCATGTATGCAATTATCGTGAATGCGCTTAGTAAAAGGGGTCATACTTTTCTTTGGTTAATGAAAGAAAAAATTACAGAAAGTAGCATACTTAAAACAATTTGCTAGTTTTCGTAATTATGAAACTGTTGCTATAAAAGTTACAATTAAATCTCTATAATTGCTATTTCTGAAATTTTCCCTTTGTAAAATGTATCGAAATCCCCTCTTGGCAAAAAGCCAAAGAATCCACAAAAAACTTTAATTGAATCTTAATTAGGCTAACTTAGGGAACAAGAGATATATTCAGAAACAAAAGTAGTACATACAAAATTATAGATCTAAAGATGGAAAAAAAAAAGTAATCATAGGTTAGAAGACATGCCATGAGCCTTGGAAGTCACTTCTCTATAAAATTCACCAATTCATAGAACAAACTATGACAAAAAAAATAAAGTAAAATACAATTTTTTTCATGATTAAAAAGGACAGTCCGGTGCATTAAGCTTTGGTTATGTGCAAGGTCTGCGAAAGGCTGGACCACAAGGATAAGATTAATGAACAAAAAGTGGAATTATGAGAGAACAATGTATACCAATTACCATCTTCACCAATTTATCTTCCCTCAGACTTAACCAATTGTGAGAAAACTTGACTCATGGAAACTCCAGATAGATCATCTAGATTTGATGCTTCAAATGGCACAGCAGAAGTAGTGGCATCAACGTGACTGAAATCGTTTACTTGAGGAGAGAGCTCTCCAATGAGATTACTACTGTTTTCATCAGGATCGACTTGAAAAACGGCCTCTTGTAGTTGAAGTGCATACTCAAGGTTCCACAGCACGTCGCCCATTGAAGGCCTGTCCACTCCAAAATCAGCCAAGCATTTCTCTGCTGTTTCTCCAAACTTCCTGAGGGAATCCGGTCTTATTTTTCCAGCAAGATTGGGATCTATGATTTGCTCTAGTTGTCCTTTCTTCTGCCATTTCATTGCCCATTCGGCTAAATTAACCATCTCCCTTGGAAGAGTTGGATCAATGACAGGTCTAGCACAAAGAACTTCAAACAGGACAACACCAAAAGAGTACACATCACTTTTTTCTGTCAATTGCTGCCTTCTGAAATATTCAGGATCTAGGTACCCGAAGCTCCCTTTCACTGCTGTGCTAACGTGGGTTTGATCAAGCTCAGGTCCTGCCTTAGAAAGTCCAAAATCAGCTACTTTAGCCATCATATTCTCATCGAGCAATATGTTAGCGGATTTGACATCACGATGTATAACTGCTTTGGCATAGCTAGTATGAAGGTAGTGTAGACCTCTGGCTGCCCCAATGCATATCTCCAGCCGCTGTTTCCAGCACATACTTGGCATATCTGAACCATACAAATGGCTCTTGAGGGTCCCGTTTTCCATGTACTCATACACGAGAATCATCTCATTCTTTTCATCACAGTATCCAATCAACGAAACAAGATGACGATGACGGAACTGAGAGAGCATCTCTATTTCAGTTTGGAACTCTCTAAGACCTTGTTGAGAGCTAGGATTACCCCTCTTAATAGCTACTTTCGTGCCATCATTTAAAATACCCTTGAATACCTTACCAAAACCACCTATCCCGATGACCAAACTCTCATCAAACTTTTTGGTTGCTGCTAGCATGGCTGCAAAAGGAATGCGATAACTCAAGTTAGAAGCAGCACTTAATGTTGTCCCGTTCGAGTATTTGCTTCCCATAGTATGAGACAAGCCACCACCACCAATAGACAATGGAATCCATGTTTTCGACAGGCCAAGTTGCTCCTGCTTTCTTCTTCTGCGAATACAAAACAGGAAACCAACCATGAGCAACACAAGTATCACGCCCACGCTCGCACCCACGATGACTCCAATATTCTTTTTGGAGCCCGAGCTTGAGGAAGCAGGAATAGAGGAAACATCAGCAAGGCTGCCTTGAGAGTTATTCAACTTCAACAGTTCCAGACCATTTAGAAAGGCATCCGGAAAACCACTCTTTGAAGAGGGGCCAATACTAATGCTAATATTGTCGCTATTAGCTTGTGGTGTCACGAAATCCATGTAATACGCGGTAGCCAATTTGCCCTGAACTTTAGAACTCAGATCGAAATCAGAAGCTACATTCGACGAATCAACATAGATATTAAACATCAGCTGGTTAGCAGCCGTACTCACTATGTCACACAAGTGTAATCGAATGAAATACTGGAAACCTACATCCACATTGAACACCCACGTAACATTAAAATTAGCACTAGCATCATTACCCGAAGCATCCACATTCATCTTAGTACAAGTACCATAAACACTTTGTGGTGCAGTATCTAACGTTGCACCACCCTGAGGATACTTTACCGATCCAATCTTTGACAATGACTTAGCGACATCAGGCTGTCTCAAATAACCTCGATCAGGAACCCAACTCCTCCACAACGTATCGTTCTCAAACGATACAGCTGGTCCACCCATATTAACTCTAGCAACTGTTTCAAGTGCCTGTGCATACATACCACTAAACACACCAGACGGAACAAAAGTCGAAGCCTCATTAGTTATAAGACTATCAGGCACAGAAACAACTTCTAAGGCATTTACATATGCAAATGAATCACTCGACGGAGTAAAAGTGATTACAAGATCCTTCGTCGTAACATTCACAGAAAACTCTTTAACAACAGAAACATCTTTCTTGGGACTAAAATTCCCGAGAAGTACATTCTGTAAAGTTGAAACGGAGAATATTGACGAGCTCATATCATATGAATCATACACAAATGGATAAAAATAAAGGCGGATCCAATGCCTACCAACTTTACTAATCGGAAATTTATAGCTAGATTTTTCAGTGAAAATTCTAGCTGTTTGATAAAGAGGTGAACTACTACTACCGCCTTTTGTATCAGCTAATACATCTTGTGAAGTTGAAAGAAACTTTGAAGCTGATTTATCAGATACAAAAACCCTATTACCAACATTAGTATCTTTTGAAGATCCACAGTCTATTAAGTAATTATCTGCTGGATCAAATCCAGAAGAAACACATACAAAACCCAGCAACAATATAAACAAAACCCCCCAAGAATTCATCATTCAAGAACTGGAAATATGTTGAACTATTTTGTACTAAAACTCCACTAAAGAAAAAAGAGATAGCACCCTTTTGGTTAAATGTGGTACAAGAATGAGATAACCCAGATTTGGAATGAGTGACCAGAAGCTAAATTACAATGATTTTTTTTTTTAGTTGATGAAAAAGAGAAAAGCAAACGATGTATCTTTGCATAACAGCACAAATCTAGCAAAGTACAGGCAATGCCAGACAACCTCAGCTGCAGACCAGCTAGTGGAATATTTCTTTTTTTTTTAAATATTAAAAAAATATTTTTTCTAAGATGATAATAAGTGGAGAAAACAGGCAATTCAAGAGTAAGTAGGGATGTTTGAATTAACGTATTTTTAAATATTTTTTTAGTTTGAAGTAAAAAAAAAGTTACTTGCGCCTTTAACTTATCATAGTTACAAATAATTCCAATTTTTCAGTTTGAAGTCAAAAAAGGTTACTTTGCGCATTTAACTTAGCATAGTTACAAAGTAATTCCAAAAATTTGAATGTATCTTTATTGAATATAATAAAGCTAATTATGTATTTTCATTGAATATATTGAAAGTTAGTTATATATTTTAATAAATTTAAAATTAAAAAAAATATGTCGGAAGTTATTTATGTGTCTTTACAGAGAAAAAATATATTTTTATTAAATATATCATATATCTCGATAAATTTAAAATCGAAAAAATATCTCGAGAGTTAATTATGTATCTTTATAATGAAAAAATACACTTGGTTGAATGTATCGAAAGCTAAGTATGTATCTCAATACAATTAAAATCGAAATTTTCAATAATTATATAAAATATTAAATTTTTTGATAATTAAACTTCAAAATATCAAAATTTATATTGTTTGTCTTATTTAATCTTCTATTGGTTATTAAACTTGGGCCCGCTGTACGAGCATAAAAATTAACTTATCTCGTAATTAACTTTAACATAAACTTATTTTATTTTTGATTTGGATAATATTGTAGTAACTTATTTTGGAATTAATTGTTTTGGAGTAGTAGTATTATTTTTTTATCTCATATTGATAATAAAATAATAATCCCAAAATTAATTTATTTTGAAATAATTAATCTTGAAATAACTTATTTTACTGTTTAGAAAGAATTCTTGTATCAAAGGTTAAATAAAATAGAAACTGCCTGCAACGGAGGGTGCAGATTCATGACAGTACAGAGGTGGTCCTCTGTACGCTTACTTTTTAACGTGACAATTTCATTAAATTAAGATAATAATAGTTGATATAGTGACTTTATCATATTATTTTTATTAACTGATACTTATATAGATATTGAAAAATAATAATTAATATTAAAAATAAAATATTAAAAAATTATTATTTTTTAATTTGTCAAAAATAATAATAACAATAATATACTCAATAAATTTCTATCTAGTGGGGTTTGGAGATGTTAAAATATATGTAGTCAATATATCGTTATCTTCAAAGAAGTAGAGAGATTTTTTTTTATAGACTCTCAATTCAAAAGACAGGCAGTAAATAACCTCATAATAAAACATGAGACAAGATAAAATAAAAGTAAAAAATAATAAATAAAATTAAAAAAACAACAAACAAAAACAAACGAAAAGAATACTCCTAATAAACAATGCATGTGTATTTCAGGCAAAATATAGAAAAAGGAAAACTCTATTAATGAGTTGCAACTAGTGTTTGGACGGAGAATCTTATTAATATTTCAATTGTTTCCTCCATTTTAAAATAGTTGGCTTTTTAAAAAATATTTATTATGAGCTTATTTTATTAAATTATTCTTTTTTTTTTAATTTTATGTTCGATACTCGCTTTGGAGATCGACTAATTCGAATTCATGCTAGGTAGAGCCCAATTCGGGGAAGTACTCCCAACCGAGTTTTCTTCACACCCAAGGTCGAACCCTCGATCTCTGGTTAAGGGTGAAGCAGCCTCATCCGTTGCACCACAACCCATGTTGGTCAAATTATTCTTATTAATTTTTAATACTTTTTAAAGCATTTTTAAAGTATTAACTATACTTTAAAAATATAAATTTGACTATATATATCCTATGCATGATTATTTAATGATAGAAATAATATTAAAAGAACATAGTAAAAACAATTTAATTTCATAAATGAGATATTAAATTAAAATAAATATTTTTAATAAAAAGATAATTATTTTGAAATGTTGAAAATACTTCATACGTTTAGTTCTTTATATTTTACCTGCTCTTAATGAATATTTTGACTTCAGTACTACTTGAAATCCTAATTTGATTCCTGTAACTCCTTTAACTGTTAATATTATATCGAATTAGTATTAATGACGAGAAAAAAATCTTAAACTGCTTAAACAAAGATTAGATGAAAATTAGAAAAGGATTGCAGAAACTAATGGTATGAAATTTTTTGTTCTTTTAACACTAGAACGAAATGAATTTATTTTTTGTTCTTCAAAATACTTATGGTGTTCTTCATTTACACTCCTAAAAAAAATAATTAGGAGGTGTTTTTCACTTTAAAGTTATAATGTGTCTTTATTCAATACATATTTACTTTATTTATTAGTCATAATTGAATTGAATGTAATTTTCAAGAACAATTGTTATACTAACAGTAAAATAAAAAGAATAATTATTTTATCTAGGGCTTTTAAAATAATAAATATGTTGTGATAAATTTTTTACTAAGGACGCTACCTGAAGGGAATAACGTTAGAGTTTAGAAATTTATGTGAGAATAGAATTACTTTAGCAAAATTGTTTTATCGAAAAGTTTCTAAAATCTTAAAAGATTCATGTGGCTGATTTCCAACTAACTCGATATTTTCTTTATTTTATTTTAGTTGGACACATTTTATTTTATATAGCGAATAAGAAATTAAAAATTGAATGATATTTTATTATTTTATTCTTTGTCCATATTAATGATATTCGTTGAGTATAGAAATAACCATTGGAATTGTAATTATGCATATTTAATGTATACTAATTTAACCATATGTGTCTCGCACGTATAACTTTTTATTATGTAAGATTAAGTAATTTTATTTATTGCAGAAATTTTTAATGAAGTGTAAAAAGTTTAAATTACTTTTCAAAAATCTTCACTTCACTTTTGCGTTTGTCATCCAATACCTCTTTTTTCTTGCTGTAAGAGGCTAAGAGAGACACATTAATTTAAACTATATTTTGGTATGATTATTTTTTTCTATGTTTTAAATTTTTTTCTTATTTTTAAAATCAAATCTTTTCAATATCATTATTTACATACTTAAATTTTTAAAAAAATTTGATACTTTCTAAATTTTTCTTATGATTATTAACTATAAAAATAAAATAAAAAATAATTAATTTCATTATAATTTAATAAGTAATTAATTAATATAAAATATTTATTTTCAATAAAATAACCAACTAAAATGTGACAGCCCGAGTAGTAAAGTTAAGCTAATTAATGGATTGATTCGCTCATGATTTTATACTTTTGAATCATGTTGTCATCTTTTGTCTATCATCCTATAGATTTTCAGTCATGCATTATTTTATCTTTTCTTTTTAAAGGAATTACGCGATACTTTTACATTTCAATTCAAAAATAACAATCTCTTTCTGTAGTTAACTATAAAAACTGTCATTTTCAAGCCAATAGATCCTACTTTAAGTTTAAGAAAATGTTAGATCTTCTATTCATCTAAACTTGACAATTTAGATCTTCTATTTTTTTTTTTTCTATAATTGATTTAGGTATGCTTGACTTTAGTTTAGGGTTTGTCAGAAATTATTCTCTACTTGCACAAGGTAGAAACAAGGTTGCATACTTACCCATCGTCTGTAGATCCCAATTATAAAATTATACTGAATATATTATTGTCATTGTCGTTAGGGCCGGAGTCACCTTTCATTCAGGAGGTTCATCCGAATCTTATTCGAAGAAAAATTATACTCTTTCCGTCCCAAATTGAGATAACACTTTGATTAAAAAATAATTAATAACATGACTAGTTTACCATAATACCCATATTAAATGATGTTTACATTTAATTTGAAGAAAAAGTAATTAATGCAAAGGGTAAAACATGAAAAAAAAAATTTGTTTCTTCTTAATTAATGAAAAAAGACAAGTAAAATGAGAAATCAAATAGGAAATTTGGGACGGAGGGAGTACTATTTTATACTATTTTTACATGTCTAAAACTATTTTTATGTATATATAATAGATGTTGACCCTCCTTTCAATTAGTTTTATGTTTATTTCTGAATTGTCTTAATGAAAATCCTGATTGTGCCACTGTGTTAATTGTCCGGTTGCACTAAACATCTATTTTTTTCAACTGTATAACGTAGCAATATGAGTTAGAGTAACCTATATCTTGACCAACTAATTGTTTTCGCTCAACATCTATTTTTCAACTGTATAAAGTAGCAATATGAGTTAGAGTAACCTCTATCTTGACCAACTAATTATTTTTGCTCAATTTCTGAGTCACAGCCTCATAGGTTGGCTAAGTCTTTTCATTTCCCATAATGTACTGGCCACTAGAGTGACTACGTCATGTCGAATCAATTTGGCAATTCAAATAAGAAGTTAGACCAACCACTCTTTTAATTATTGCCAATAACATGTCATATCGTGGTTGTTCACATTGATTCAAGATTTTCCAGTCATTATCTCTTACTTACAATCAAATATCATTTCCAACAAAGGAGCATGACTCTGGAGGGTTAGAAAATTAATTTGACGAATTCCCTAGTTTTTGTTTAGATTCTTTATTTGTATTTAAAAACTATTCTATAAGGATAAATATGTAGTTGCAAGCTCAGTAATTAAAATGAACAATAAATTTGTGACATTCAAAATTCATAAACTTTAAGTAGGCGTTTGACCATGAAAATTATTTTTCTTGAAAATAGAGTTGAAATTGTGTTTGATCATATCTTTTTGAAAATTATTTTTAGAATTTTAAAAGTATTTTTTTAAATATAATTTTGTACTCTCGGTTTTTAAAAGCTATCAAAATTACTCAACTTAATTAATTTACCTACAAGATACAACCAAATATAAAATGAGGTAACAATGTTGTTTTTATTGTTGGTGTTGCATAAAGAGTCGTAAGAATGGACGGATTAAGGTTCCGTTGTATCATGCAGGGGCGGAGCCACCTTGTACCAAGGGTGGTCAGGTGAACAGCCTTCGCCGAAAAATTATATCGCATATATAGGTAAAATGCTATTCTATTTAGTTAAATATAGAGGTTTGAACAACCTTACCACATCTGAGGGATATAGCTTAGCTGTTGTATGTGTTCGGTAAAGGCCAAAGCGGCTCGCGCACAAATTCGATCCCTAGCGGCTGCAATCTTATTTTACCTTTTTAATATTTTCAACAGAACTTCTAGTTTATTGAACACCCTTTCTAAAATCTATAGCTCCGCCACAGATATCATGAGGAAATTTTGTGGAAGAATAAAAAAATTGAGTTTGCCTTCAATTTTGAGATATTTTATTAATGAAAATAAAAAGAAGTAGGCAATGCGGTTAGACATTTAAATTCGGTTGTTGGATGAAACTAATGGAGTGTTTTGTAAAAATGAAAAAAATGGGATCATTTGTAACAATAAATAAAGTTCAAATTGCAGTTGGAAAAAAGTGAAAACAAGTTTTACTTGTTTTCACTTTTTAAAAAACAATTTAAAATTAGATTTTGAATTCTTATGGCCAAACAAACTAATTTTCGTTAACATAAAATATTTTTTCGATAAAAAGTGAATTTTTTGTATGGCTAAACGGGTGCGAAATTTTGACTCGTGTCTGACCCGACTCCAAGGCCACTTTTCGTTAGGTTTGATTTCAATATCACATGTCAACCCAGGTCACTTTCTCTAGGTCTCGTTTCACGATCACATATAGTAGCCCTCATTATGTGGATATGATATATAGTTTCCCTCAAGTTGAAGCTCAAGAAGCAGAAATAGAGCTTTTTTTAAAAAATAATTTATATAAATCATAGAAGTAAGATTGAACTCAAATATTATGATGAGCAAAATTACTCAAGTTCGAATAGTACAAGTACTTATTTGATCCTTTTTCCTACTAATTTTATCTTATGTGTTAAATTATTTCTAATTATGTATCGTGCACTTTATGTTTATAGATCAATAGTTTTACCTTTAATTAATGAGGAATTTGACGAGAGAGGCTTACTCCGCTGAATAGACATTTCTAATCATAAAATTTTCACGGGATAACTTATTTTGATATCGTTTAGCTTTTTTACATTTTTAAAATATCTTTGCACACATATCATGGATATTTGAAGTTATGTTTGACAAAATCAAACTTCAAACATGTTTGTTTGAAGTTAAAAGATAAAATAGTTCGGTGGATCCTTGTACTTGATCTGATTTGTAAAGTGAATACTTTTACTTATACATTTGTCATCTGGATCTTTGAATTCAATAAAAACGAATCTTTTAAACCCTTTTTTTGCATATGTGGCATTAGCTTGATGACTAGGCAAAGAGCGTGTAAAACACGTCATTTTCAGCGAGTGAGGTCAATATTTTTGCCATTAAAATAATTTTTTTTAAAATAATTATATTTAAAAAAAAGAAAGAAAAAAAAAAGCCATCTTCTTTAGCCCCCTCTTCGCATTCCCCCACCTCCCCAGCTCCTCTCTCTCGCTACCCCCCTCCCCCTCAACCATTTCCCTTGTCCCAACCCCCAACCCCTCTCCCCCATTACCCCCCAATTCCCCAGCACCCTCCTCCAACCCCACTCACCCACCACTGCAACCCCAAAGCTCCAACCTCATTAGAGGCTCCACCACCATCACTGCAGAAAACATATTTTGTTTCTTTCCTTCCTAATGGTCCTAAGCAAACCTATAGTGAAATTCCAACAAACCACTAGTCTTGGGTATAGTTTATGGCATTCCGTTCATGCTCAAACCACCACAAAAAAAAATAGTTAAACCTATATCGACAAGAATACAAATTATCAGGAATCCAAGTCCATCCTTTAACAAATACTCTCACATAATTCATCTTTAATTCATTACACTTGAATTCACCAGTATCAACATTTGTAAAGAAGCATAGGGACAATTTAACTTTTAGTATTTTTATCTGAATTGAGGACAACCCATTTGAGAATCCTATTTCTTGAAAGCACCCAATAAGTTTCTAAATGGGTCGGATTTGAAAAGTGAGGTTATGGTGGGGAGTTGGGGGTGGTCAAGATTTGACTAGTGAATGAGGTTGAAGAAGTAAAGTGGGAAATCAAGAAAATTAGAGAAAAGAGCCACCATGGAAGGATCAACTTAAATTTTTTGCTAAAAAAATTATATTAAAAT
This sequence comes from Capsicum annuum, assembly GCF_002878395.1. Classification (NCBI taxonomy): domain Eukaryota; kingdom Viridiplantae; phylum Streptophyta; class Magnoliopsida; order Solanales; family Solanaceae; genus Capsicum; species Capsicum annuum. Next base: position 11,702,915 of record NC_061116.1, read on the forward strand.
AATTAAAATAATTTACCAATGCAATTAACTTCTTTTATTTAATTTGTGAGCAAAAATAAAAATATGATTATTTAAATTTTTTTACAATTTATAAAAAAATTATCTAATTAAAGTTATTTTTAATATTTATTTTTAATTAAAAATTAGTGAATTTTATGAATAAACTTGAAAAAACTTAAAGTTTTTGTAAATTTGTTAAATATATTCAAATTTAAAAATTTGAAAATTCATTATATTTGTATATATGAATTTATAGTTCAAAATTTAAATTAGTTGGAGAAATTTTTTAATTATTTGCAATGAATTTGATATTTAATTTGTGAGCAAAAATAAAAACATGATTATTTAAATTTTTATATAATTTATAATTTTTGTATTTAATTAAATTTATTTCAATATTTAATTTCTTATGTATCATTTTAAAAATAACATGGAATCTAATGTAATACCTGAAAATAACGTGAAAGCTGACTTGACAGTCGTGGAAGCTGACATGGAGAGAATGTGTTACACTCACCAAAAAAATATTTAAAATATTGCTTTTTAGTGGGTTCTAGTGTCACTACAAAAAAAATTGTGTTTAGCGACGAAATTTACTGACGGATCATTTTTTGTCACTATATAGCGACGGAACAATCAATTTGGTCACATGCAAAGCCATTCAATTTTTATGTATGCTATTAGCAACGAATCAGTGACGGAATTACGATTCCGTCGCAAAATAATAGCGAAAAAAATTGACGCCTAAATTTAGTGACGGATTAGCAACAAAATATTGATTGATATGTTAATTATTTCGTAGCAACGGATTTAGCAACAAATATTCGTCGACATGCTTCAGTTCTTTTTTAAAAAAATTATTTTATTTAGTGACCAACTTTTCCATCATAAAATATTCTATTTTTTTTAAAATTAATAATAAAAGCATAGAAAATGGAAGGGGGGAGGGGGCTTCTAGGGTTTTAATTTATTTCAGCCCCCTCACTCTCTTTCTACTCTTTCTTTCTCAAGAATCATGTTCACGATTTCAAGGCCCTTTTGTCCGATTTGAATGAGTTGTTGCACGAATTAAAGTCATTTCTGAATGTATTGAAGGTCAAGTTTACACTGATTTGCTGATTTGAAGCATTCGAAGGTATTTGCTTCTACTGTACACTCTCTATCCGAATTGAAAGTTATGTTTTCTTAAATTTTTTGAGTCGATTTTAAATTATTGTTCACTCTCTATTCGAATTGAAGCTTGAATTAGTTTTAACTTATCAATTTCTTCGAGAAACAGTTTGGTTTTGTTTGTTTGTTCGTGATTTTACTTTACAATGGGTGAATCTTGTGATTTTACTTTACTTTACATGATTTTGAACGCATGCAATCGGTTGGGGTTAGGGTTCATCGAAGCATTTGGAGCTAGGATTTATTTGGGGCTAGGATAGCTAGGGTTCAGAGAACTTTAAAATTTTAATGGCGCCTATGATATATATGAGCAAGTATCACAATTTTGTATTTTCACCAAGTAGATTATATAAACATACTTTTTAGGTTCTTAGCTACTTTGTATTTTATTTTTTAAAACTGTTCTAAAAAATGATTTTTCTCGTCCATGATAATCTCTGGATCTTCTATTTTCTACGCCTGCACAACTTTATTTCTTTCTCTTTGCACTTTTTTAGCTTTAGTGTTTTGCCTTGTCACTCCGTGACTTTCTTTGATTTTCTTAAAGTGGTTCACAATTGATGTATTGGGATTGTCTCGACTTTTTTGTTGACATTGTTTTGTTGCATCAACATATAAATATCAAATATAAATACGAAAGGGCTTTGGATTTCAGAAATTAAAGCATAATAATATCTTATAAGAGTGAACGAGTTGTAGGCTGATTTTATTTACTAATATATGACTGGTAACTTTAAAATTCTTGAACTTGTTGTCTTCTTCTATTTCATTTGCCTATTTCATGTTGATTTACCATGAGGCCATGAAAAATAATAAGTTTCAGTGTGTTAACAATTTCTTATACATAGTATGATAGGGGTGTTCATGATTTATTTTTTAACCAAACTGAATCGTGATCCAAACCAAATCGATTAAAAAACCGATATTTGGTTAGGTTTGGTTTTGAATTTTAAAAAATCGATACTAATTTGGTTTGGTTTGATTT
>NC_061116.1:11708069-11724322 GCF_002878395.1 Capsicum annuum
AATTTTTGTTACATTTTATATTTTAATCATGATTTAACTTTAGTCGTAACACATTCAGTCATATGTCTTCATCCAGTTGACAATACCTTATGGAATTCTAAATGAATTTCGCATTTTGAATGACAAATGATACTAATTGTGAAAATAATATCTTGTTGTCTATTGAAATTTACAGATGAGATTCATTAGACTATAGACAATCACTAATTTTAACTTTCTTTTTGAACCTTGTTGAGCAAGAAGTTTATGCGTTCACCTTTTCGAGGGTTTATCATATCAATCTATTAAATATTACTTTTTAATATTTTCTTAGAAGTGTTCATATGACGTTGTCATGGCTTTGCCGAAGTATAACACTCAGTTGACATCATAGTTTTAAGGTTGAGATACAACACTCGGTTGAGATCTCATATGTTAGATTGGATTTGTTTTTTAAATTTTCAACTTTTATCATTAGCTAAATTTATAAACCGAAAAAACCGAACCAAATCGAACTAAACCGACAAGAACCAAACCGATGGTTATTTTTTTATTTGATTTGATTTGGTTTTAGAAATTTTAAAACCGACTAAGTTGGTTTGGTTATGATTTCGACCAATAACCGACCCAAACCGACCCATGAACACCCCCTAATAGTATGTAACATTGAATTTATTTGTGGTGTAAAGTGTTCACTGCTCAGTCATTACGTCAAAAGACCTTCTAAATTCATTATCATCTCATATAGCTTTCTCGTCCTCTCTATTTCTCACTTTCATGAAATCGGCAATCCTTTAATGTCGATCAGGTTGATATGTTAAGAAGCATTGCTAAATACTCTTGAATACGTTACTTTTGTGTGTTCTAAACTTTAGTTTTCGATTAGTGATGTTGTTCCAATTTTCAGGTCATACATTTAATGAAATTTTCAATTTCAAATGTTAAGATTATAAAAGTTGGCGAATAATTGAGGCTAAAATCGTACATTGCTCAACTTTGCAATGTATGATCCATTCATTCAAGCCACTTTTTTCTAAAGGTACTCTATCTACAACTAACAAGGTTCCGTTATATATTATCTTTGATAGATATGATCAAGCTTTGGAGTATCTGAAATATATGACTAGATACTCAAATATTGTAAAGGGTGACTCTAATTTATTTTTTTTAAATTTAATGGCTGCCTAACATTTACTGTTTTCCAGGTGGCAGAGCCCAACAAGATTACGCATATTTGAATGTCAACTCTGTGTACTTATTCTGAATAATTAGGTGATTCTATTAAATTAATCTTCAGGATGCTAGTATATCGCGTTACAAATACTGATGAAATAAATTAAAGGTAGCTTGAACACCTATTTTTCCTACAATATCTCTCATGTCACTATTTTCATGATATAATACTTTAGATTGCAAGTCTTTGTTCGCCCTCTCTTTATTTCTTTATTACAAATGATAAAGAAATGCACTTCTCCTTACTTTGCTGAACCTTTTTGGGAGCTCATTTATAATGTGTTGGATCAATTACTTGGAGAACACATATGGATCCCTCCTTGTCTAATTGGCAGTTGGGAGTTTCCTAAAAAATAATTGCTTAGACTTAATAACAAGAATTCTTAACCAAAAAAACATGCTTTCTGCCATAAAAAATACCCAGTGAAAAATTTATTTCCTTATCAACTACTTTTAACCTCTTACAAATTTTTCTTCAACCGTAAATGTGTGATCTTGAAAAATCACAACCTCATTTTGTAGTAATAGGAAGCTTATTTATTAGCTTATATAATATTTCTTACTAACTTGAGAAAAAACCTACATGCATCTGTATCACGATGCCTTTCTCCAAATAGATTAATCTAAACTTTCATATAGTTGTTCAACCAAATAGCTTTGTGTTTACTGTTTTTGTACACAAATATTGTGCAGTGTTATTGGTGTTGGATTTGATGTTGTACAGGTTAGAACCTTCTTCCAAATGCTCCAGTTCTATTACATTGTCTTTCAAAAGTGAAGTTGATCCCAATTAAATCAACTGAAAAGGTGTCTCAAAATTCAAATACAATAACTACCCCATGTGACTAGCACATGGGCAGCTTTGCCCTTTTAGTTAATTTTGCCAATGTTAACACACTTAGTCATTTTCAGCTTCTCAGCACTTAGTCCTTCCGTCTTTGCCTTGTCACACATCTCAGCCATGCCTAGCCTTGCCAGCATCATGTCTTACCAATGTTATGTCTGCGCCTGTGTCTACGCCATGTCATCGCTTGCTCTATGAAGCTGTCTCAAAAGATGTCAAAGATGGTTATTTTGGAGAATTCAAGGTATGTTTTTTAAAATCATAATCAATAGCAATTGTTTGAGTTTACAACTAACACTTAATTATATTACTTTAAATTGTATTGCAGAGGAATTTTTATTGAGATGCTTCCATTAATAAAGTTGTGGTGAAGCAACACTAGTCGAAGAAGGCTGCACTATGCTACAAGAATTTCATTTCTAATATAAAAAAACATAGAGCTACAGTTCAACCAGAATTTATAAATGACAATGTGCGAAAAAAGTGGATGAAACTTTGAGAAAGCGATGACTGTGTTAAGAAGTCTGAGATAAATTCAAAGAACCATCGTGATGGATGTGAAGTAGCTGCTGAAACACACACAAATGGCTCTATCACAGTTAGAGAGCACTAAAAGAAACTTGTAAGTATAAATTTCATGAACAGTTTATCAACATTGATGAGTATTGGTGATTGTTGAGTGAGTATTGATGATTGTAATAATATGATGAGTATTGGTGATTCTTGATTGTGTGGTTTATGTTGTTAGTCTGTATGACTCTTATTTTTGTTAATATTCCACATTGTCTTCTTGATTTCTTCTTTTGTAAATGGCTCCAATAGTTTTAGTTGCTGCTCGTCATTCAATCTCAATCCTTGCTCATAAATTTGTATATTGTACGTGGCTCTACCCCCATCTGAATTACCCAGTAACTTTTGGTAATAAGCCACCAAAATACTAGAAATTTGGCTCTGGTCATGTTGCATCTGGTTGCCTTCATCTTTGAGCTGGGTAATGGACTGTTGAAGCCCCCTTCTCCTTAGAATTGAGAAGAAGTACTTTGCGTTGTCATCACCTAGTTTTATCCATGTGGCTTTACTTCTTAGCATTAACATAGTTTTTGTTTGATAGGAAATCTTATGAAACTGTTATTTGACCTTCTTCTCCTCCTGTGGTATAGTCTTATCGAAAGGGTCATTTTGTAGCTAACTTTGAATATTTTTTAGTGCTATCAGATTCTGGAATTCATGGTTGTGCAGCCTTCTTAAACCACCCTTTAGGCCTTTTAGTTTCTGCATAGCCTTATACATTTGAACTCCCTCAACCTATGTGCTCCATGCTTCCTTTACTAGAGGGAGTTGAAATTACCTATAGTCATCCATGAGGATGAACAACCTTGTTTATAAAACTCTTCCAATTTTCATGTTTGTCAATATAGATATACTCCAAAAAAGTTAAAATATTAGCTCCAATACTCTTTATATGCTTGTTGAATGGTACTTTTCTACTTAGAAAATATTTAGAACACTAAACAATTATCACTATTACAAGAAACAATGTCAATATTCCATAGCTCAAAAGTACTGTTAGTTGTATACTGAAATGCAAGTCTACCATATTGTATACCAATTCTGAGTACCAGTGATTAGTTTTTTTTTCTTCCTTTTTTTGGTGCTATATTTGATGCTTTGATCTGCTGCTACGTACCTGAAAATTGTTGTTGCTGCTGTATATTTTTTGTTGAAAATTTTGGCTGCTGCTGATAGTTTTTCCTCTTTCTATTGCTGCTGTATATGTCAAGCAGCAACTGCTATTTTTCCTGCAAACAGAAGTTGCTATATTTTCTGCAAGCTGGCTGCTTCTATGCTAGTTTTTTTTTTTTCACTTTGTTTTGCTGCTATATTTTCTGCAAGTTTCTCTTTCTTTTTTCTCTTTATTTTGCTGCTATACCAAGAAGTTTGGCGACATTTTCTTGCTTAGAATGGGGCAAAAAAATTTAGTGATTGTGTCATGATTCTCTTTTGATTTACTGCTATGTATGTTGGTCTAATTCTAAATATCTGAAAATTCTGTATAGGCTCTTAAAATAGGTCGATATACAACTCCAAGTGAGTTATATTTGCACGTCCATACACATAATCATGATGAAAAATCTTTTGTTGGTGAGCGTTCCCGAATTTTACATGTAAGTCCATGACTTACATCTAATGATATGATATTTTTCTCTTATTTTTTTTGTATTGACATGAACTTTGAGTCTATTTTAATAACTTCACTTGTTACAGGAAAAGTATGAAGAAATTGTACAGAAAAAATTACAGTGTAAATCTAACATATTATGAAGCTGCGGAAGAAGCAAAGAAGAAAAGATTATTTGGTCTTGGGTCTGACGCTGACAGTTACTTTTTGAAAAAAAACTTTGTGACTGCAATGCCTCCACATCATCAATACCATCTTCGGTTTCTTTACAGACAACAAATTTGGAGAAGTTTGTGAAACAATTGATTTCGACACTCACTACTCATTTTCTTTCGGTAGTTATTGAGCGTGTTGGTGGTATTAGGGTACAAAAAGGGGCCGTGCTTGATCCTCCTCCTACTAATGATGACGATGACGACGTTGATTCCTAGGTTCATAGTATTCGTAGTCCTTGATCGTTGCATTAATTTTTGATAAACTATTTTGTGTGGAAGTACAAAACATTTATGTAATAACAAATACTAATTTTGATGGATGTTGGTTTGACATTAGTTTATATTTGACAAAATACTTGAAATTGTGGGTGTTAAAAACAATTATTGTGCATTTTGCTATCTATATAAATGTTGGTTATTTTGATCATTCTATAATTTACGTGTTTCAATTATTTTCTTACAAAATTATTAGCGACAAAAAAATAGTGACTAACAATTGTCGTTGCTACTGAAAAACTTTAGCGATGGATAAATTTGATCGCTAAATATGGCTACTCAATCGACCAAACTATGTTGCAACGGATCAGCGATAAAATATTCAGTCGTAAATTTAACCACGCCGAAAATAAATTTTGAAAATAGCAACGCTATAACAGCAGATTAATCCGTCAGTAACATCAACAACCAAAATATTTTGTTGCTAAGGGGTCACAAATTTCGCAGCGAAAATTAAATTTTCGTCGCTATGAGGCTAGCAACGAGCAATATAGCGACAAAAGCCAATCCGTTGCTATTCCGTCGCTATTTCATATGATAGCGATGAAAACTGCGTATCACTAAATGTTTTTTTTTTCTGTAGTAGGTCCAGATGACAAACATGTAAGTAGGAGTATCCACATTACAAAACAAAAATAGTACAAGAATCCATCAAACCATTTTGCCAAGTTAAAATGAATGAAGTTCATGCATTTCAGCCTAAAGTTCAATGATTAGACAACTTCAACCATTTCTGCTTGAACTTTTGTCATATATGACTATAGTTCAATCATTTTTAATTCCTCGACTTCAACCACTTTACTTGATATCAGTCATACGTGCATGAACTTTGGATAGGAGTGACTAAAAATTTGGAAAATGACATGACTATAGTTTAGTCATTTCTTCTCGACTTCAGCCACTTTACTTGCGCATCAGTCATATGTGCATGAACTTTGATTAGGAGTGACAAAAAGTTTGGAAAAATGACATGTTTATGTAGTTCAAGCTAAAAAAAGTGATTGAAGTCATGTAACAGTGACCGAATATTGAAGTCATGTAACAATAACCGAATATGGCTGAAGTTTATACAAAAATGACTTAATTAATCGTCAATCATATATGAAATTTGATAGAAATGAGTGAAATCAAACAAAAATGACCTATGATTGAAGTATGAGAAAAAAATAATTAAATTCCAATAAAAATAATTGAGTTTTAGTCATATTGAAGTTCAGAAAAAATAGTAATTTCAACTATATGTGCCTGATGCAAAGTAAGAAAATAATGAACTTAGGTTATATTCAACTTCAAATATCATATGTCTGAAAATATTTCAAAAAGATACATGTACATTTTTCTTTTAAAAAGCAAACATGAATTAAATGACAACGTCAAAATCGAATATCCCTGCTTCTCACAAGTGTGCGGTAGATGGTTAACATATTTTTCTTCTTGGCCTCTCGGCGGGATGGAGAGGGAACAAAAACTTTCGTTCATTGTTAGATTTTGACATTTCCATTAAAAAGTTGATTAATAGAGCATTGCAATGATACTATCATATCAGGATTCAAAAGAGATGCAATTTCTAACAGCAGGGCGGCTAAAGTATATTCGTGGTCTAAGACGAAAATTAAACGGAGACCTTATAATTTTAAGAAAAAATAACTTTCTTTTAATGAACTTTATTTTTAAAATTATATAATCAATTTTTTCTAATTATTATTTTTTAAGTAATAATGTAATCAATGTATTTAATCTTTCTTGAGACATAGTACTTTAGATATATGAACTCTTCTAATAATTCTTTTCGTTTATATAAAAAATTTATTTTTCTATAAATAATATTTAATTTTTTTTTAAAGAAATCTATATATATTATCGTAAAAAATGAAGCCCCTCAAATTTGGAGGACTAAAATGACCGCCTATTTTTTTTTATGAGGTAAAGCTGCCCCTGTCTACCAATAATTATTATTATTATTATTATTATTATTATTAATAATATTATTAGTGTAATTATTGTAACTAATTGATTAATAATTAATAGTAAGAAGGAAAACGTAGCAACTTAGTCCACATGGAGAATACCATTCCAAAATATAAAAGGTCAAACAAATATTTGATAATCTGGATAGTGATTATTTTTAGTTTAAATGGACAACTATAAGGTGTAGCTGCATCTCCAGCTGTGTGAACATAATGGGTTAAAATAAATCTAAATGAATTTGCTGGCTATTAGCTTGTTTTTCTATTGCTCAATTTGCATTATTTATTTCCCTCCCTTAATTTGCGCTATCTAGGAAGACCAAAATGTCAGGTATTCCAACCTCAAAATTATTGATTTACTTTAGAAAATTATTGTTTATTTTCTCTTTCCATTTGCTGAGGATGCCGGCATGGGAAAATTATTTGGGCGTTTGATATTTTTAAAATTTAGATTTGATAATTTTGTGATTGGTCATTGAAAGTATATGTCAAATATCATATTTTTAAATATATTATATATATAAATGGTGGATCTTTATTTGATAAATAATTCAGTATTTGGTAAATATCGAACATCAAACAATATTAATGTCTTACACCAAATCCGAACTCTAATGCCCGAATTGTCAAATATTGAATTTCAAAATTTTCAATCCGATTTGGTAACTTGATTTTCAATATTTTATGTCCGGCTCTAGTTGTTTGACCTATTTATGTGTTGTAGTCACGTAGATATCAAAATAAACTATTTATTTCCTTCATTTCATTTTACTTGACTTTAGTTAATTTAGCCTACTCACATATCGAATAAAATTATGTAAATAAAAATGCTCTATCTCTCCAACAGTTTAAACTTCTTAAAATAACCACACACTTCAACAATCATCTAACAATAACATGAAGTCAATTCATTTTTGTTTTTGGTTTTGATATTTGTGATCCGTTATATATTTTGATATTTTGGATAAGTGAATAATACTATTTAAACTTGTTGGTATGAATTGGATTGGGATGCGAAGGGCGCGGGGTGAGTTTTGGCGTCATTGGACCTTAAATTGCAATCTTAATGCCTTTCTACACCAGTCTTGATATTATACACAAATTTAGAGTAATTTGAATCATGGAATTTTGAGTTTTCATGGTCTAAATTTGGTAATTTTGACCTAGGTTCAAAAAAGAGAAATTGAGCAATTGAACTAGTAATCCAAATCAAAATTACATTTTGATTCCTTAGCTGATGGTAACTCGATTATGATATTTATTTGGGATATGGACTTAATTGGAGAATTGACTTTTAGGCTGATATTTCTTTGACTGAACTTCAAAACATTCTAAAAATATGGATCCTGGTCTAACACATATAATTGACTATAGTAATGCATATTTTACATAGATTCGGAATCATAAAACAAGGAAATTCACGAGGATTGAGTTTTCAAAGCCGTAAAGTGACGATTGATCTTCTTGTTTTACTTGTTTTTAGTTACAAAAAATACGATATTGAGTTGCTTGGTGCATTTTAAAATACAAAAAAAAATAAAAATAAATAAATTGTAAATCCGACAGTTTGGAGCTTAATTAATGAAAATTTTGACATTTTGATTTTGGATATGTCAAGATACATAATTAGCTCTCGATACATCCATCGAAAGATATATTTTTCCTTCATAAAGATACATAAGTAGCTACCGATATATTTTTTTTCCGTTTTTGAGGCTGCCGAGATACATATACATCTAATGAATATACATTTTTTGTAAGATACATAATTAGTTCTCGATACATTTTTTCAATTTTAAATCTGTCGAGATACACAATTAGCTCCTCGATACATTCAACGAAGATACATAATTAGTTGAGAATTTTGTAATTACTTTATAAAAATGAGAATTTATATAAATATAATAAGGTAAAGGTGTATATTTATGTTATTTTTCCTTTAAACTATCTTGTTCAAGCGCGTAGCATTTAGGAGTTAATCTAACTATTTTAGGTATTTGGCATTTTGACCACAGCGATCTATAAAGTATTGTATATTTTATATTACTCCATGATACTTTTAGCAGTTGTTGATATCCAACATGTCTACTTAGCAATATTTAACAATTGATGACAACTGATTATGTTTATTAACTGTTGCTGATATTGGGCATTCCCATTCAACAATTTTTTGATATTGAAAAATCTAATTTAACCGTCGTAATATTTGTCTATTATTTATCCTGTATTACTTGCAGGGTAAAATGTTGGGAGAGCGATCTGAATAAGGCATGTAGTTGATGAACAACACGAGGTGACTAACACACATAAAGCAACTCAATGTTTTATCAATATTCTAACAGTCTCAGCTTATATGTGCTTCTTATTTGATACTGTAATTTTGATGCTTGCTTGTCTAGTTTGTGAGTTAGTTAGAATAGGTGATGTGAGTTAGTTACAATTAGGGGTGGACATAAATATCGAAAAAGAAAAAAACTAAATCGAGTCGAATTAATTTGGTTTTTCGATTTCGATTTTTCAATTTTTCGATTTTCCGATTCGAGTTCAATTTTTTTTTTTTTTTTTTTTTATAATTTCGATATTTCAGTTCGATTTTTGATTATAGGGTTCAGATAATTTAATTTTTCTCTTAAACCAAAATTTATAATATACCTCTAAAATTTTTATTTTATTTTTATACGTATATATACAAAATGCAACAACCCACTTAAATAAACTAAGCCCAAATGGCAGATACAATAGCCCACTTACAAAGTTAGGATAAGTGAACATTCTGCATTCTACAACATTCTAAATTCTTGCAAGTTGTAAGCAAATTCGCAGGACATAAAGACTTTCATTATTAATGAAGCAGTACTAAATCTTATTAATAAAATTCACAGAAAACATAACATATACAGTACAAAGTTAGAAGTTGTTAAAATTTATTTTTGAGATAATACCTAATTACCTCCTGAATTATACCTAAAAAGGTTATGACACACCTCAACTTAAAGGGGGGTCTTATTATCCCGAACTAATTAAAAGTATAATTTTGACACCCTTAGTGTCTACGTGACACATACGTGGCACAACACACTGAAGTGTCCACGTAGGCACACATGTGTGCCACGTAGGTACTAAGGGTATCAAAATTACACTTTTAATTAGTTCAGGGGGTAATAGGACACCTTTAAGTTGAGGTGTGTCTTAGCCTTTTTGGATATAGTTCAGAGGGATAATTGGGTATTTTCTCTTTATTTTTTTTTTTACTTTAAAAAATAGTTCAATTTACAAATAGAAATGGATCATTAAAAGGCCCAAAATCGAAAAAATCAAATTTCATAAATCGAATTTAAAAACCGACCGAACCGAACAAATTCGGTTCAATTCTCTGTACATGCATTCCCATAACCGAAAATCTAAAAAAATCAAAATCAAACTGAATTATTGAACGCCACCTCTTATTACAACCATAGTTGTTAGGTGGCAGTTGAGGTTAAGTGTGCCTACCTAAGTAAGATTAGTTATATTAGCTAGCTGACAATGTGAAATGTACAGCAATGCACAAGCAGACGTGCCTACATAACTATGCGATCATATATTTTCAACAGTTTCATTTGGATTGCCCCCTCTCTCTCTATATATAATATACATGCTATGCAAGAGAGGGAATAGAACAAAAATATCAAAATGAATCCCTCAAGATTTGATAAAATCAGTACAAGAGTCACTAAAATTAAAAAAATACTAGACGGTGCCAAAATCTACATCGTAGTATGAATATACAAAATAAAACTATCATGAAAGTAGGAGGAGGAGGAGGATCAACTCCGGACTCTAAAAGTTCATCCAACCTACAATCAATAGCACAACTTGATACAATCCAAATGGCCTCCGAATTGCTAGATGAGATGCTTACGGGTCAAGAGACACTTGATGGCTTCTTGATGGTTATCAAAAGACGTCCATTGGATGATTATGATGATCAAGGAGGTTCACGGGACGTTGGAGATCGGCCAAGGGAAGGCAAAACGGAGCCAGAAAGTCCCCGAAAGAGGACATGCGCTTCATCTGCTTTGAAGGTGTGCCCAACCCGCTCTAGATCCGCTAGAGTGGGTCAAAACAACCCACTATACTCTTGGGATGTGCCCCATGTGCTCTACAAATGCTTGAGCATGTGCTTAATAGGTTTCTATGTTTTGTCTTTCCTAAATGGGTCACTTTGGGCCCGTGTGACGTAATAACTTAGTCTAGATTATAAATTAAACTTCCTTTCATTTAGTAGGTAGTTATTGGTTAATTATGAATGTAAACACTTGTGAAAGTGTGAGGCAAGTTTGGATTAGCTTGTGGCAAACGTGGAATCATTTATGTTGATTTATCGCTTAAAAACGTGGGTTGCTCGAGAATCCAATTTCCTTGAGATCTACATAGGAGATTGGTGCTTTATTTGACATTAAATAGAGGCTTAGGGGTTTGATACACCCTTAGGTTGCTATTCATTCATCCATTGTGTCTATCTATTACTTGCTTTCAATCTATCTCTTTATCTTTCGTATTCGTATTTTAGTTTACTTTTTGATTCCATACTTTGTTCGTATATCATTTGGTATCAGAGCTGAGCTTGATTTCGTTTATACGAAGTCAATCTTGGGTTTGTTATCTTAAAATTAAACAAAAAAATAAGTGTCAAAATCGAAAATCCCAAAAGGTCACTATTCATGTTTTTGACCTTAGATCAAATTTTGAGTTTTGATTTTGTGTTGTTCTTGTGTTTTTAGTGTCAGATTTGTGTTCTCTAACACTATAGGAGCCTAGGTTTCAAATTTGAGCTTAATCGGAGTCACATATTGAATGAGCTATCATTGTTAAAAACTTGGACTTGAAGAAAAGTGAAGAGGGTCGAAAATCTGGAAAAATTGGTTAAGAATTTGGGAAAAATGACATTGGGAATGAGTTTAGAACTTTGAAAAAAGTGCTTACGTTCAAGATTTTAACTCATTTCGAGCTAAGCAGCAAAAGTTGAAAATTTTAGTATTCTTGAAGAAATTGTTATCTTTAAGAAGAATTTTTAGCTATAATTGGTTGTTTGATCCTAAAAAGAGTAAGAAAAAGTGTACAAAAATGTTGGTGGAAAACACCTTTTTTAATATCCAAAAAAATATTCCAAGGAGAGAACAAAAGGGGGACCATTTAGAAGTACAAGTGGTACAATATAAGCTATTTTTTTGGCTGATCTGCCTTTGAAGTGCCCTTGAGGTGGTGCGCTTTGCAGCACCTCAAAACAGTATCCAAGGCTTCTCACCTGCGTACAATGTGCTCTACATCTGCTGGAGCAGGTCCCAAACCAGCCCCAAACGCAAATCAACACTACACCAATACAAATCAAGCTCCCAAATGCATTTAAGGCTTTCCAATTCCCTTTTGCTCAAAGTTCGTTTGATAAGTTTCACATTTTTGACTCATAATCTCTTTTTGTTTTATTCTTAAACTACTTATCAATTAGGAATTCATCTACTAAGTTGATCGATTAGTTCTTGAGTCCTATTTCTTTCGTCGTCCTACTTTTTTCAAGCTTTTCTCTTTTGAATTCGTTTTTACTTCTTGACTCAAGTCCGTACATATTTTATTTGAGTCATTTCAAAAAAGAATCTATTCTGACCTTAAGCCACAATTGGTACCAAACATTCTCATTGGATTATAAACAATCTATCAACACTTGCGACACCAATTGAGTTGAAAGCTTGTGAGGTAGATTTCCTAACCTTTTACTTGTTTGTTGTTCTTTTTTGTTTAATATTTCTTAATAGGTGCAATGTCTCATGAAAGTGAAATATCACACACCACGGATAATAACACTACAAATGCTATGTTACCTTCCATCTTGGAAAAACTTAATGCTATAAATAGCTGATTAGGATCTCTTGAAGGGAATGTGACTAATATGGATGGTAAGATGGGTAACATGGAAGGTTCTCTCTCAAGAAGGATGAAAAACATGATAGGTCATCTAAATTTCCCTAAGTCTACCCTTTCCAACCCACCAAACTTTCAAGCTTCCTTGAGTAAACATTCTCAAAATACCTTCCCTAAACTACCCTAAACTTCACTAAACCAAGGTCAACCTAATTACGTTGAGGATGAAGGGGAAGAGAAAGCTAAGAATGGGGAGAAAAACTTGGCTACAAAAGGAGAGTTGTGTGAGAGGTTGAATTGAATGAGAGAGACAATTAAAACTTAGTTGTGGAACTTGTCAAAATAAGCCTTTGTTACTTGCTAACCACGGAACTAGCATTTCGCCTAGTACCAATAATTCTCTCTGGTAGGTGTAGACACGTGATTTTGACTCTCCCGAGTTTAATATATATATTTTTTAATATTAAATATTTACATTTGATATAATATTATTTAAATTCTTATTTTATTTTAATAAATTTTTAGTTAAAAGGTAAATATCTAAATGAAGTTAATTTTAGGATATTATTTTATTTTTATTCCAATTAAAAAAAATAAATACAAAAAAATAAAATAAAATATGTTTCTTTTAAAAGAAATAAGTTAGTAGTTTTAGTACTATCTTAATTATATTTACTTTTGGCTATTTTTAAACTTTTATTGTATTTTCTTAAATATAAAAATTAATTAGTTATTATTATTATATTATTATTATTTTTTATTATTTTATTATTATTATTTTGTTTATTTATTATTTTTTGTTATTATTATTATCTTTTTTTTTTTTTAAATTTAAATCTTATCTTATCCTAACCTACCCCAGCCACACCCTAATTTTCCCCCAACTCCCTCAACTTCTCAACCCACTACACCCTATATATTACACACAATACTATACTTAGGGGGAGGGGACGGAAAAACCAAAAGAAAAAATCAACAGGGAGACAACAAAAAAATAAACAAATAAAAGGCTGAGAGCAAACAAAACCAAAAAAAATAAAAGATCAAAGTGAATAGAGACGAGAACAGTGAGAAGGAAAAGGAGAAGACCCAAATCACCAAAAAAAAAATAAAATTAGATAAAGGAGAGAAAAGTTAGAGTTTAAGTTTGAAATTCCGTTTAAAAGTTTTCGGTAACGACGGTTTTCTTGGTTTAATTCATCACACAGGTTCTTATCGAATTCATACTGTTTATTTTACGATATTCTTTGTGAATTGAAGCATGAATAAAGTTATTTTCATGGCTTTTTATGTTATTTATTATGTGTAGTGTATTATTTATATGTAGTTTGTGTCTACATCTTGATCTGTAACTCGTGTTCTACTTTGTAAAATAATGAAATTTAGATCAATTTGAATTTTAATAAGATAATTTTTAAAAATTATTAATGTTAAAAAGATGTAAAGTTGATATGCAATTAATGTATATAGTTGTGTCATAAATCATCCTTAACAATGCATGCATGTAAAAAAAAAATAATAAAAAAAAAATAATAGACTTTAAAAAATAACACACACATGCACATGCAATACTCTACCATATATATGTTATGCATGCATACACAACAAAATGATAGACACAATACTTTGTCACAAAACATACACACACTGACAAAAAAAAATGGAAAATGAGATTAAAAGGGATGGTTGAAAAAATTAGAAATTTTGGGTTTGATTAATGATCAAATTTCTCCTTTTTGATTGTGTTAAAAAGAAATAATTGAGTTGGAAATTCAAAAGAGTAGTCTTCAACAAGTTTTAGTCATGCTTGTTAGTAACAATTAATTTATCATTTTTTTTATTTATAAATTTCTTTTTACCATTTATCACGATTTTGAATGTTAAAGATATTTCATGTATTAAATAAAATTATTTTTTTATTAATCTGATTGTGTATAAATTCATTTTGGATTAGATGGTGAATTAAGAATTGATTCTCTTTATTTAATCCTTATGTCTCTATTAGATAGAAATCAAAGCCTTTACCATATTTATTTATTTATTTATAAAAAAAAGGGGAGCAAAAAGAACAATAATATGAATAGGAAAATTATCTCGAGTTTATAAGAGACGAATGAATGCCTTTTAACGCTGGAAAAGCTTTAGGCACGTTTAAATATATTCGTCTCAATTAAGAATGCGACATACACATCTTTTTGAGACATTTAAAATTTCAAGGATGCAATAATGCTGACAAATATTTTTCTAAAATTAACTTTCATCGATTTAATATAAAATATAGAGACAGTTTTGCTATAATAAAAATAAGCGATTTTAGGCCATAACATAACTTATTAAAATAATTTAAGACAAGATAAGTCAATAAAAGCGACCGTGCTAGAACCACGGGACTCGAGGGGTGCCTCACACCTTCCCCTCAGTCAACAGAATTTCTTATCCGGTCTTTTATTTTCGCAGACCATAATAAAGAGTCATTTTCTTTTGATTAGGGATTCATAAAGGTGACTTGGAACATCATAACTCAATTCCAAGTGGCGACTCTGTAATTAAATTAATTCCTATTCAATACCGTCACTTTATTGAAAAAACCCTTCGACTCAATCCCTTCGGACGAAAAAGGGGTGTGACTTCTCTGGCGACTCTGCTGGGGAAATAACAAGAATTCGAGCTTTACATAATTGACTTATACTTGCTTTAATTATTGTTGATATTGTATTTGTCAGCCTTATGTGCTACTTGTTGCTCATTTACTACTTTGATAATATTTGAACTATATTATATATTGTCTTCTCTCGCGTACCCCCTCCGAGTCTCTAAAATAGGATAGAGGGAATGCAGCATATGCATCCCACCTTCTTTTTGAGATAGCTGGAGTGTCAAAGCACCTAGTGAAGGATATTGTCACACATGTTAGGTGCGGTTCGTATCGGCAACGAAGGCGGTGTTGCCCTGCTACCGACCAAGTTGTCCCTCCCCGGCTCGAGTGTCCGCTCGAGTAAGCCAGTCTAGACACTTATCCCTATTAGGTTTTAACTTAGAAGAACTAAAAACTCAGAATCTGGTTATCCTTATTAGGTGCCGCTTTATTTGCATCATATGTATTTGACTTAGCGGGACTCGGCATAGGGGTCAGGTCTATCTAGGACAGGTGACCTAATTTATAAAGACCAACATGTGCATCCTATGTGCTCTTTGACATTTGCTTGGAAGACTATTTATTTGTTGACCGGCTTTAGGTAATTTTAAAATGCGAGAGATTAATTTATCCTCAAATTTAGTTAATCATTTTTGAAAGAAAAATTTTATTTTTGATTTTTTTTTAAAATATACAACAACATAGTTTTTACAATCTTTATGAACTACGAGGGTATGATTCTCACATCTTAGTGAGATACATAGGAATTCCTTCCCAGGATACGACCCTATCTTTTAAAAAATTATTCATAGATTTATTGGGGAATATTTTGAAAATATGATTACTTTCATAATTATTTTTCTAATTCTCAAGTCCAATTTATATATATATCTTAATAGCCCTGAATCTTTAGGGATCATAAGGCTAAGGTTTTACCAAAAAAAAAAAAAAATAATAAAATAAAAGTATATTGCAATAGTCCGGAATCTTTAGGGATCATGAGGCTAAGTTTTTACAAAATAAATAA
>NC_061116.1:11724422-11800745 GCF_002878395.1 Capsicum annuum
ATATATATATATATATATATATAAATCTTAATAGCCCTGAACCTTTAGGGGTCTTGTGACTGAATTTTGTACGACATATATTTCAAGAACTAAGCACACCTGATTCTCATCTTAATGAGATACGTAGGCAGTCCTTCATGGATTCGGTGGTCTTAAAATTTTTTTTTGAACTCTGACACATTAATTTTCTCCAAAATCAAAATAGTGTTAAGGTCGTTGGTTTGTGGCTAAGTTGACACCTCAACAATACAACACCATGTTCAAAGAATAAGGAAGATGGCCCACAAAAAATGATATAGGGTTTGAGATGAGTTGGTATAGACTGTTAGAAATGAGGAGTAAGAAGAAATGGCCTGAAAAGTGAGAAATTTGGAGTAAACTATGAGAAACATGCAAATATTGAGAGAGAGAAAGAGAATTATCACAAGGATTTTTACATGTTTCAATGTTTACTTGCCTCTAACCTCTAAAACACTAAATTTGGACATGTACGAGGGTCATGGTCATCCTTTGAGTCATCTAAAAATGTTTTGAAAACAATTGTGAGGAGTAAGGAAAAAGAGAAACTGCTGACGATTTATTTTGGAGAGACTTTAATGGTGATAACTTCAGAATGGTTGAAAAAAAATAGATGATGTCGCAATGAGGGTGAAGACTACATTAAGGTCAACGTGTAAATCAGTGGCTAAAATATTAAGTTCGGCAATTTAGAAGCCAATCTTCACTCCTCACGATGAGGAGTTTTTGGTAGCCGGTTTTATTTTTCTTTTTGCTATCCGAATTATTTTAGGATTGTAGTTCAGATTTATCTTATCTTATTTCTTATCGTCTTTGTTCAAACCCTTTTATATTTCTGTCAACAAAATGTGTGTCCCTTTATTTCTATTTTTATTCTTTTTAATAAATATTGTTTATTTGTCTTTCTTTTTCTTCATACAATTCTTTTATGGTGATTCTAATGATACGATATGCATGATGAATTTTCACCAGATCTTAAAGCCAAATCTAATCCTGAAATATTTGATTAGGAAGATAGAGTTGAAAGGAAAAATCATGTAAGGAAAAAAGTAAAATGTTGAGATATTTGTTGATTGAGTTAAAGCCTCACTTGAATGGATTGAAACAATCACTTTGTGAATCAAAAATGACTTGGTCATCAATTAGAAGGTCAATCTCAAACACTTTAGATGAAAGCGATCAGAAGATATATAGTATCCATTGTCAGGAAGCTTAAAAATGCACGAGTCCTTTAATGGGAGAAATGCGAATACAATTGAACCTTTCTGTTTGACAAGTGCATGAGAAATAGTGACATACGTATTCAGTCAAGGTCAATATTGAAAAAAAAATATACATGATCTTTATGTTCACTCACAGATTGCATGTTAAGTGCTTGTATTTTTAAGGATTGATATGACGAAGACATTTCATTCTGCTATCCAAATGTTGTGTCATCCTTTGTTACCCCTTTTGAGCTTTAATTTTATTTTATTTCGTACCCCTCTTTTGGAATCAAAATAGAATTTGAAAAATAAAAAAAGAGAGTGTCAAGAAAAATTGAGTTAGAAAAATGTCAAGAAAAAATGAAGTCAGAAAAAATATCAAGAAGAAAATGGAATCAGAAAAAAATGTTAAAAAAAGTGGACTTGAAAAAAAAAATCTCAAAAAGAGAAGAATCAAAGAAAAGAAAAATGAGAGCCTAGGTTCATTAAAAAACAACAACTAGAGAATGACTTTCCTGAACTGCGTTTGACCTGATTCTTGCTATGACAAGATACGTAGGCAGCCTTACTCTGGGGTTCGGTCCATCCAAAAGAAAATTCAAGTTACCCAGAATGAAATAAAACTGGGGCAAAAGTTTATTTTCTTAAAAGAGTAGATTCCAAAAGTTATATATTTTACCCAATGTTGTGTAAATTTTGAGCCCCATGCCGACCTTTCTTTTTATCCCATTCCAAAAGCCAAGTTACAACCAAAAAAAGACCTTCAGATCAATCTTTAAAAATATCAAGGCTAAGCATGTTATGGGTGCATGATATTTCATATTTTGAGTGTTATTTTCTAAAAAAAAAAAATGAAAATGAGAGAGTCTTATTGGTGAAAACCCTTTTTTGGGTATCATAAGACGACCGTGAGTTGTGAGATCAATAAAAATGAGAGTCTTATTGGTAAAAGTCTTCATGCGCACCATAAGACGACACTAAGTTGAAAAAGAAAAGAAAATGGCAGCGACTTGTTGGCGAAAACCCATCGAGGTCATGTCACTAGCCTAAGGAGGATTGTAATCCAGAAGGAACAAGTTCAAGAATGACTCCCTTTCAAATTCAATAAGTGGGCAAAAAGTGAGAGTGATTAGTTTGGGTAGATTAGGTTGTTTAATTCAAAATGCATGTCATAATCACTGGAATCAGCTGCCACACTCAGAGAAGTTTTTCTTTCTTTCATTTTTTGGAAAAAAAAGGATATCTATTATCTTTTTCTTTTCTTTTTGTTATTATTTTTCTTTTTTGATTTTGTGTCTCTGTCGTGAAATGAAAAATTAATATCGTCATCCTTCACGTATTTTGAGTCAAATTTATGTCAAGACAAGTGAGAAAGAACTTCAAAACTTGCTACCAACTCCTTCAGTTGTGCAAAGCAAGACAAAGGGTGGACACACAAAGATGACATGTTTCAAAAATAAAGCAAAGTATTTAAGAATGCTTGTCACTCGATAGTTTTTGGACTCATGGAAGTATAAGGGATATATTTGAAGTTAAACCTAGAGGCATCATGCAAGAGAAATAAGATTTGAGTCAAACAATTTTGGTAGTCAAAAATTGAGGTCAATACTACAACAAGTCAACGATACTTATCAATGATTAAAGTGGAGCTGGGTATGACAAATGCAAGGGTGGTCACCTCAATAGCCAGATGCTACAAATCAACCACCACGTTTTAAAGTTATAATTGGTCTTTGTTTGAAATAGAGAGAAATTTGCCCTCAATTCAAAAATGCTTTAAAGTTTAGATATCAACAAGATGAAATTTCTCACTTTTGCAAATGCAAGAGGCAATATTTCTACACATATTTAGTAATCACAATCATAGTGAAAACTCATCATCCTATACCCCTAGGAGATGCACTTTCTTGTTTGGGTAAGTTATTATTCACTTGTTAGGTGATGCACTTCCTAACTTGAGCTTTAACTTCTAGAAGATGCACTTTCTAGTTGAGTCATTTCAATTAACCCCTAGGAGACACACTTCCTAGTCAGAGTATGTCTAGTTTTATTTGTTAGGTGATGCACTTCCTAACTTGAACCGTCACTCCTAGAAGACACACTTTCTAGTCGAGTCATTTCATTCAACTCTTAGGAGACGCACTTCCTAGTCTGAATAAGTCAGTTTTCATTTGTTAGGTGAAACATTTCCTAACTTGAACATCACTCCTAGAAGACACACTTTCTAGTCGAGTCATTTCATTCAACTCTTAGGAGAGACACTTCTTAGTCTGAATAAATCAGTTTTCATTTGTTAGGTGAAGCACTTCCTAACTTGAAAAAATTATCACAAAATTCATTATTTAACAAGTTTATATGTTAGGAAAGATTCAATAGAATTCAATATCATTCATGCAATAATTCAAATCATTAAACTAAATCACCGTAAGATTCATGGTTTTCACAAATATCATGAGTTTCATAATTTCCTAGATTCAAGAGTCTTTCATCAAATCATAAGGGTTAGTGAAATTCATGTAATTTTTGGGATGCTCGTGAAGTTGGGAGTTTATCCAATTTTTTTTTCAAACAACTCACTACAAGAACTCTATTATTTGACAAGAACATGGAGATTTCTACAACTTTATTAGAATGAGAATAATGGAACTAAAGGAGAAAAATCCCAAAAGAAACATGAAAGAGTAGTCATACATACCACAAATTATTAAAGGAACTTAGTGATCATGAAGGAGGGAACTAAGCTTGATTCTTGAGCTAATTCTCTTAGATTTCTTAAGCATGATCTTGAGAGAAAAGAGAGAGGTGTTAGGGGATGAAAAATATTTAAAACTGATCAGGAAAGAGGCTTTAAAATGTTTGGGGGTTATGGAAAAAGGAAAGGATGAAATCACCCCCCAAGAATGTGAAAAGTTAAGAAAGACTGAAAAATTTTCATCTGGTATATGACTGTTCTGACTGTTCTTAGTAAAATATACGTAACTTTTTACTCAGGACTCAGATTGATGAGCCGTTAGTGGCGTTGCAAAGAAAACTCAAAAATATCTAATTTGATAGGTAATGGGTCATGTAACTCTAATAATTCTATGAAATATTCTTGTTTAAACTTGATACTTGTATGAACGTGTATGAAAACTTAATTATTAAAGGATCTTTCAACTCAAATTTATTTTAGATATTTCTCATGCCCGTAATTCATATCGGATACTCTTACGATGGTTTAGACATGACCTTTATATTTAGATATAATAAATTTTATAGATTTGGGTCTAAGTACATATGAAGAGCGGTCCAACTTTTTTTAGTTCAAAATTTTAGGGTGTTACAATAAGAGTTATGAGATTTGGATGGAAACTTAAGCTGAGTTCTAGATACATTGATCCTTATGAGATCTTAGATTGAATTGGATTGGTGTCACATAGGCTTGCTTTACCTCCGAGATTGTATGTAGTTCATCCTGTGTTTCACGTGTCTATGCTTAGATGATATATTCGTGATGATAGTCATAAGATCCAGCCAGAGGATGTAGAGCTTGATGAGAATATGACTTATGATGAAAGCTTGATAGCTATTCTTGTTAGGCAAGTGCGATAATTAATATTCATAAAGATATCTTCAATCAAGATATTATAGCGTAACCATCCTAACGAGGAGGCTACTTGGGAGTTCAAAGAGGAGATGCGAGTTAGATATCCTCACTTATTTGACACATCAAGTATGATTCTATACCCGTTTGAGGACGAACGTTATTTTAAGTAAGGGAGAATGTAATAACTCAGACTTTTTAATGAGGGGTAAATGAGTAATTTAGCCTATATTATTAATATTAAATAAGAAAATTAAAATGGGAAAGACAAAAGGTAAAATCCACTCCCTTTTTCTGTTTTTTTCATGTTCAGTTACAGAGATGTAGAATATTAGGGGTTTTAATCCTTTATTTTTGGAAGAGAAAGACAAACTTATTGGAAAAGATTTTTGTGGTGTTCAAGGACGACAAAGATTATTTCTAAGTGAAAACTGTAGGTACGTAGAGTCACTTCTAATTTAAATTGGTATGTGTTATGGTGGTAGTGTTCTTGTCAAAAAATTGTTATGTATGATAGAGAGATAATATGCTCCATATATAATGGGTTGAATGAATAATTAATGAATTGGAAATGAGTTCTAGTTAAAGAAATTAGAAAATAAAAAGAAAGAACGGGAGAAGAAAGCATTACCTTTTCAAAGAGTAGCAGAAGGAACGTTGTAATACATGCTACTGATGCAAATTTTCTTACCTTAATTTTCACCACTTTTATATAATGAACTTAATGATTGAATAACAATGGAATAATGATGAGGGAAAACATGATTCTAGCAATGACAACATATTGGTTGGGGAATGATTACTAAGCATCTTAGGAACTAGTAAAGTATAGTCTTTGTTTTTGTATTTTTGAGACAGTGTTCATTGGTATTTCCTGGGAATTATTGATTTTCACCTTGAATTGCTTATACACAATGGAGTATTAATATTTTGAACATGAGTATGATTCTGATTAGCATAATTAATTTCATTTATTAATATATTTGCGTAGATTGAAGCCATTGGAGGCTATTTGATTGGTGTACTACTAGTAGCGAGGTTGAGAAAATCATTTTTAGTGAGGTATGTGAGACTTTAAACTTTGAAGCTTATTTTTCAAACCTGCTTTATACAAAAAAAATATATTTTTTTGCTTAGTCCAAGTGTTCGAATGTAATACCCCGTACTTTTCCTAGCTTAATTTCTCTTCTAGAATATCAAAGACTAGATTCAAAAATGGATAACTATTATAACATATGAATTTTTTCAGATTTAGACCCTCCATTGTGTAGAAAATTAAATAAACTTTCTATCGATATCAATTTCGTCTAAATTCGATACTCGATTAAGAAGTTAGAGCAATTTTAGTAAGGCAGTATACCATCTGGACAATCACCGTATTGCTGTGAAGGGTAAAATCACAATTGTCATTTTCTAGAGGACCACCACGATTGGCTTGCATCGTGAAGGGGTTCAATTTCCTAATTGTCAATTTTCAGTGGCTCACCGCAATGGTGGCGCATCCCGGTGATGGCCAAAATGACATATCTATAGCGTACTGCGATGTATCCACATCGCGAAGGGTTTCCAGTTCCCAATTGTCCCTTATCCAGTGAGCCACCATGATAGTGACGCGTCACGGTGGCATGATAAATCGAAAAAACCTTCTTTTTCCAGTTCCGATTAAAAGTTTAAAAGGGATATTTTGGTTAATTCCCAAGCCCTCAATTCGTCCAAAACATAAGATTAAGCCTACTCTAAGCACTTTATGCTTATTTTCATCCTTTCTCTCACAAAGAAAAACCCTAGAACTCAAAGCTTCTTCTCCAAGAAATTAAATTCCTCCATTGTTTCTCCAAGAAAGCTCAAAAGTGAGGATTCTCAAGACAAGATAATCAAGAACTCATCTTCAAGAACTCAAATAGGAATCCAAAATTTAAAATTTTTCATCTAATCATCTACCAAGGTATGTGGGGTTTATGAACAAGGATCCTCTTCCATCCTTTTTCCCAAAAAACTAAGTTTTAATTACAAATTCATATGATTTTGAATGAATATACATGAGATTGGAATAAGAGTTCATACTCATTATTGCTATTTGTAAGATTATGAGTTTTTGAGAGATTTTGAAGATGATTTGCATGTCTATTTCGATATTTTCATGCCTATTGCAGTAAATTCTAGATTTTGAGATGCGTTATCATAGTTTTCATTCTCAAGCAAGAACTTTATTATTTTTTAACATGTATTTGATGCATGGGTTGCCAAGCCCAAGTT
Organism: Capsicum annuum; assembly: GCF_002878395.1. Classification (NCBI taxonomy): domain Eukaryota; kingdom Viridiplantae; phylum Streptophyta; class Magnoliopsida; order Solanales; family Solanaceae; genus Capsicum; species Capsicum annuum. Next base: position 11,731,485 of record NC_061116.1, read on the forward strand.
TAGATGTTGATATTTCAATAAAGATGATGCTTTAAGAATCTTATGATCAGATTAATTATAGATTTACAGTAAAGCTTTGATCTTTCGATCCTCAAATAAGATTTGGAATTCACTTTACAATTTTATTACAGATTATAGAAAGCAGATTAGCTTTACTTACAGATTTTATCATATAAAAGCATAATTGGTTTCAGAATAAACCCTTATGCTAATTTTAAAGTGGATTTCCAACAAAATAAGCATATAGATTTAAAAGGAAGTAATATTTAGCACCGAGCGGGAAGTATGGGATTATCATGACCTATCTTCCACAGAACTACGTAGCCAACATAGGTACAAATTATCAGATTATTCCCACTTTTATGTGGATGACAGTTACATATATGATCACTTAGCTCAGGTTATACTCCTTGGCAAGAGTATGACACCTCTCCCCATCGTAAGGTTTTCTCCATAGGAGAACAAGATATTGGACTCCATGTTAGCTCACATGGTTTATGTAGGTTATAAGAACCTTTCTTTAGATAAAGTATTTTCCCTAACATAAAAGAATAACAGAAAAGCTTTTAATAAAACTAAGTGTAAAGGCTCACAGTTTTATTCAAATTATATTTTACAGAAAGGTAATCGTTACAGATTTTAGTTTTTAGAGTTCAGACATAGGAGTGAGCCCTTTTTACACTTAGACAATATGATTTATAGACATAACATTAGTACAACTTTCAGAACTAAATGTTCTGACTCACTAGATTTATAAAATATGATTTCTTCTTATCCTTATAGATTTTAGTTTTTAGATATTCCAGCTTATGTGAGTCATTTACATTTAGCATACATTGTTTTACAAACTATGATGATGATTGATATTATGGTTTACTTATGCATTTCACCCCCATATACTTAGTACATCCTCATAGTACTGATCCACATATACGTCTATGTGTTATATTATCCATACTGTAGGTTCAGGTGCTAAGTTTTAGCAGCAAGAGTGATTTAGAGCATCTCTATTTATATCCCTACAGTTGGTGAGTCCTCATAGTTCAAGAACTTAGTTATTTAGATGTTTAGCTTATTATTATTAGATGATTCAATATTTTCAGATAGTTTAAGTCAGCTCGGGGTTTGTCCTAGTGACTTTCTAGATATTTGTAGTCGAGGCTTGTTAGACTGCTAGTTTTGATTCCGATTATTTAGTATGTGAGGTTTCAGACATTATTTTTAGATATTATATTCATACAGTATTCCACATATAGTATGACTTTTATGTCTATATTTCCTTTATTATGAGATTCAAACTTAGTAGAAGGAAGACAGGGTTAGCTTAAGGCTACTTGTAGTTTTAGGCATCGTGTGACGTCTCAGAACCAGGTTTTGAGGTGCTATAAACTTGGTATCAGAGCCAGGGGTTTATAAGAGTCCTAGGGAGTCAGACAAGCCGTGTTACGTAGAGTCTTGATCATGGGTTAAAGCACACCATATTTATGAGCAAGAGGCTACGGGACATTCTTAGGAAATCATCTCTTTCTTTCACGATCTATCATGCTTACAGTATCTCTATTTACTTTTAACTCATGCTCTTACGTGACAGTTGAATATTCCCCCTCGTTGAGCTAACGCCTATAAAAATGATAACCAGCTACCCCAACCCACTGATCTTCTAAATGAAAATGTATCCCATACTGATTTTAGGGATGCCTTTCAGGCGTTGGCCCATACAGTGACTGCCAATGTTTAGGGAAACCATCAAGCTATAGTCCCACTTCAGCAAAATGGTGATTTAGCAGTAGCCAAAATTCAATATTTCATGAGAATGAATCCATCAAAGTTTTTTGGGTCAAAAGCAGGTGAGGATTCATAACTTTATTTAGATGAGGTAATGAAGATCTCTTAGATTATGCATGTTTCTGAAGAGGAGAGTGTAGAGTTTTCATTCTATAGATTGAATGATCTGGTGTATGATTGGGTAGTATGTAGAAGAATGGTAGAGGTGAGAATACGGCTCCTATGAGTTGATGGTTTTAGACGGGGTAGGGGTAGACCGAAGAAGTACTGGGGTGAGGTGATTAGGCGGGACATGGAATAGTTACAGCTCACCGAGGACATGACCCTAGATAGGAAGGTCTGGAAGATGCGAATTACGGCAGAGGATTAGGGCCAGTTCGGGTCGCTAGGGTAGGGAATTAATTGGGGGGGGGTGTATTCCTGCTATGATCCCGTATTCAGTGTTCCGTGTTCCGTGTTCCATGTTTATTACGAATCGGTGTGCTTTCCTCTGCTTTATATTCCTGCATTCCTGCTTTACTCTGTTTTATATTCCTTATGGGTGCCGTATCTATGTTATGTCATCTGCTTCTGTGCTTTACTATGTGTTTGTGTGATATCTCGTGACTTGAGCCGGGGGTCTTTCGGAAACAGCCTTTCTACCTTCATCAGAGGTAGAGGTATGGACTGCGTACATCTTACCCCCCCAGACCCCACTAAGTGGGAATACACTGAGTTTGTTATTGTTGTTGTTGTTGTTGTTCTTTTCGCATGAGATAAGAGAAGCTAAGATAGAGGAGTTTGTGTATTTGAGGCAGGGATCAATGACAGTGAAGGAGTACTACCTTAAGTTCAACCAGTTATCTAAGTATGCCCCAGATACGATGGCTGATCCTCGAGAAAGTATGAGTAAGTTTGTTACTAGAGTGTCTAGCTTGGTAGTCAAGAAGAGTAGGACTGCTATGCTTATTGGAGACATGGATCTTTCTAGGTTGATGATTCATTCTCATTAGATTGAGGTAGAGAAGTTAAAGGGAAGAGATAGAAGTAATAAAAAGGCTAGAACAGGACAATTTGAGTATGGCTAGGCTAGGTCTCAAGGGGGAAATCATTCACAGTTTCAAAATTATTCATCTATGCCAGCACTATCTCCAGCTAGTTCTCCCACTCCCAGAGCTAGGCACGAGTAGTGGGATAAGTTTTCTATGTCCAGATCTTAGAATAGTGTGAGTGAAAGGACCAGTTATCCTTCATATGCTAAGTGTGGTAAAAATTATCCTGGTGAGTGCATGGCTAGACAAAAGGGTTGTTATGGTTGTGGTAAGTTGGGACATGGAATTAAAGAGTGTCCTCATGCAAGTCATGGAAACAGAGATGTTTGTCCCCAGACTCGTCCCACTAGTGCACCAGCTCCTCTACATCACCCATCCCTCCCCAGGGTATATTATCCAGTACCAGTGGCGGTTAGTGCCAGAATTAGTTTTATGCTTTACTATTCCATCTGGAGCTGGAGGATTCACCAGATTTTGTTACTGGTATGCTTCATATTTTTCATTTTGATGTTGCAGTGAATTTTGAAATAAGTCCTGTAGAGATCCCCGAGTCCTTATTGGTTTCTACCCCAGTATGTGAGTTGGTCGTTGCTAAAAAGATCTATAGAAAGTGTCCTATCACTGTCCTTCATAAAATCATGTTAGTAGATCTAATAAAGTTAGATATAGTTGACTTTGACCTTATTCTTGGTATGGATTAGCTCCATTCCTATTATGCATCCATAGATTGTCGCACCCGAGTGGTGAAGTTTCAGTTTCTAGATGAGATAGTCTTTGAGTGGAAAGGTAATTTAGTGTCTCCCAAAAGTCATTTCATATCTTATCTTAAAGCCAGAAAGTTGATTTCTAAAGGGTGTATCTATCACTTAGTTCGAGTCAAGGACACTAAGTCTAAGACTCCAACAATTTAGTCAGTCAGTATAGTCAATGAATTTCCTGACATTTTTCTCAAAGATTTGCCAGGGGTACCTCCCGATAAGGAAATAGAATTTGGGATTTTCCTCCTTCCATATACTCAACCCATCTTAATACCCCCTTATTGTATGGCTCTCGTCGAGCTTAAAGAGTTAAAAGAGCAGCTTAAAGATCTCTTAGATAAAGGTTTCATAAGGCCCAGTGTATCTCTATGGGGCACTCCCATCCTATTCGTGCAAAAGAAAGATGGTTCTTTGTGAATTTGCATTGACTATCTTCAGCTGAATAAAGTCACAATCAAAAATAAATATCCTCTTCCTAGAATTGATGACTTATTGGACCAACTCCAAGGTGCAAGTTATTTCTCAAAGATAGACCTTAGAGCTAGCTATCATCAGCTTAAAGTGAGGGAATGTGATATTCCAAAGATAGATTTTAGAACCCGTTATGGTCATTTTGAGTTTCTAATCATGTCCTTCAGTCTAACAAATGCCCCAGCAGCCTTCATGGACTTGACGAATAGAGTGTTCAAATAGTATTTGGACATATTTTTCATAGTGTTATCGATGATATTCTTGTCTACTCTCATAGTGAGGATGATCATACAGACCATCTTAGAATTAGTTGTTAACTCTTAGAGATCACCAATTATTCATAAAATTCAACAAGTGTGAATTTTGGCTAAGGTCAACAACTTTCCTTGGTCACATTATTTCCAATGAGGGCATTAGAGTTGATCTCCAAAAGACAGAAGCCGTAAGAAACTGGCCTAGACCTATCTCTCCATCAGAAATTAGAAGTTTCTTGGGTTTAGCTTGCTATTATAGACATTTTGTTGAGGGCTTCTCATATATTGCGTCTCCTATGTCTAGATTAACCTAGAACAAAGTTAAGTTTCAGTGGTTAGATTTCTGTGAGAAGAGTTTTCAGGAGTTGAAGACTCGACTTACTTCAGCCCCAGCTTTAGCATTACCTGATGGTACAGATGATTTCATGTGTATTGTGATGCCTCTAGAGTTGGTTTGGGCTGTGTATTGATCCAGAGAGGTAAGGTTATAGCCTACGCCTCTAGGAAGCTTAAGCCTTACAAAAAGAATTACCCTACGCATGATCTTGAGTTAGCTGCTATTGTGTTTGTGTTGAAAATTTGGAGACATTATCTTTATGGGGTGCATGTTGATGTGTTTATGGATCACAAAAGTTTGTTGTATGTGTTTACTCTAAGAGAGTTGAATCTTCGTTAGAGAAGGTGGTTAGAATTATTGAAAGATTATGATATACGTGTGTTGTATCATCCCGACAAGGCCAATGTAGTGGCAGACGCCCTTAGTAGATTGCCTATGGACAGAGTTGCTCATGTGGAGAATGATAAGAATGAGTTAGTTTGGGAATTTCACCGTTTAGCTATATTTAGTATGAGATTAATTGATTCGGCTAAAGGGAATATTTGGGTTCAGAGTAGTTTCGAATTATCCCTAGTTTTGGAAGTAAAAGAGAAGCAAGATAAGGATTTTAGTTTGGTCAAACTGAAGGAGTTAGTTAAAGACCAAAAGGTAGAGGTTTTCTCCTAAGGTAGAGATGGTATGTTGAGGTACTATAATAGATTATGTGTTCTAGGTGTTGATCATTTGAGGCAACGGATTATGGAAGAAATGCATGGTGTGTGCTATTCCATTCATCCAGGTGCTATCAAGATGTACCGTGACTTGTAGGAAATCTATTGGTGGAGTGGTATGAAGAGAAATACAACAGAGTTTGTAGCCAAGTGTGCAACTTATCAATAGGTTAAGGTAGAGCACTAAAGGCCTAGTGGTACATTACAAGAATTTGGTATCCCTACTTGGAAGTGGGAAGAGGTAAATATGGATTTTGTGACTGGTTTACCCCATTTACGTCGTCAGCATGATTTGATTTGGGTGATAGTAGACAAATTGACTAAGTCAACCCATTTCTTGCCAGTTCACACATCCTACACAGCTGAAGATTATGCTATGCTGTATATCAGAGAGTTAGTAAGATTGCATGGAGTTTTTTTGTGCATTATTTAAGATAGGGGTACTCAATTTACCTCTCAGTTTCTGATAACCTTTCAGAAGGGTCTTGGTACCCAAGTTCATCGTAGTTTAGCTTTTCACCCACAGACAGATGGTTAGGCAGAAAGGAACATTCAGACCTTAGAGGACACGTTGAGGGCATGCGTTATTGATTTTAAAGGTAGTTGGGATGACTATTTTCCATTGATTGAGTTCTCTTATAATAATAGTTATCATGCTAGTATTCAGATGGCTCCATTTGAGGTTCTTTATGGGTGAAGATGTAGATCGCCAGTTGGTTGGTTCGAAGTGGGTGAGGCTGCTTTGATTGGGCCAAACATGGTGTTTTAAGCCATGGAAAAAATTTAGTTGATTAGAGAGAGATTAAAAGCAGCCCAGAGTCATCCAAAATCTTATGTAGATGTAAGAAGAAGAGATCTTGAATTTGAGGTTGATGACTTTGTGTATTTGAAAGTTTCACCCATGAAGGGGGTGAAGAGATTTAGCAAGAAGGGAAAGCTTAGTCCTCGATATGTAGGTCCCTTTTGGATTTTGAGTCGTGTTAGTAAGATAGCTTATGATCTTGAGCTACCAAAAAATTTATCCTCAGTCTATCCAGTATTCTATGTGTCCTTGTTGGAGAAGATTCAACCATTATAGTTCCTTTAGAAAGTACAAATATTTAGAATAGCCTTTCATATGAAGAAGTTCTCGTAGAGATTCTTGATCATCATATCCATAGGCTAAGGAACAAAGAAGTTTCCTTGGTCAAAGTTCTATGGTAAAATTAGTTCGTTGAGGGTGCTACTTGAGAAGCAGAAGTAGACATGCCTACCAAGTATCCTCATCTCTTCTCCATGAACTCAGATACAACCGAAGGTAATAGTCTTCCTTCCTTCAGCTCTTTTTCAGTCTAAGATTCAGCTATATAGTTGTTTTAATGTAAATTCATGCACTTGCAGATCAGATCAGTAGCTTAGTATGTTTTAGATTTAGTCACACAAATATTTCAGTTGTGCATGATAGCTTATAGCCTGAGATTCCTCAGTATTCTCAGCTTAACTAGCCACATTTGAGGACGAGTCTTCTCAAGGGGGAGATATTGTAATCCCCCATGCTTTTCTAGCTTAATTTCGATTCTAAAATATCAAAGACTAGCTTCAAAAAAGGATAAATTTTATTACATGTTAAAATTTCTAGATTTAAACCCTCTGTTGTGTAGAAAATTTAATAAGCTTTCCATCGATACCAATTTCGCCCAAATCAGATACTCGGTTAAGAAGTTAGGGTAATTTTAGTAAGGCAGTATGCCATCTGAGCAATCACCGCATCGCGGTGAAGGGTAAAATCACAATTGTCATTTTTTTTAGAGGAACACTGTGATTGTCTGGTATCACGGAGAGGTCCAATTTCCCAATTGTCAATTTCCAGTGGCTCACTGTGATGGTGGCACATCATGGTGATGTCCAAAATGACATTTCTATAGCCTACCGCAATGGGTCTGCATCGCAGAGGGTTTCCAGTTCTCAATTGTCCCTTATCTAGTGAGCCACTGTGATAGTGGCGTGTCGCGATGGCATGGTAAATCGGGAAAACCTTGATTTTTGCAATTCCAATTGAAAGTTTAAAAGGGGTATTTTGGTCAATTCCCAAGCCCCTAATCCGTCCAAACGATAGGATTAAGCCTATTCTCAGCACTTTATGCTTATTTTCATTCTTTCTCTCTCAAAGCAAAACCCTAAACTCAAAAGCTTCTTCTCGAAGAAATTAAATTCCTCCATTGTTTCTCCAAGAAAGCTCAAAATTGAGGATTCCCAAGACAAGATAATCAAGAACTCATCTTCAAGAACTCAAATAGGAATTCAAAATTAAAGATTTTTCATCTAATCATCTACCAAGGAATGTGGGTTTTATGAACAAGGATCCTCTTCTATCCTTGTGCAAAAAAAACTAAGTTCTAATTAAAAATTCATATATGATTTGGTATGAATATACATGAGATTTGAATTAAGGTTCATACCCATTATTGCTATTTGCAAGATTATGAGTTTTTGAGAGGTTTTGAAGATGATTTGCATGTCTATTTTTTATATTTTCATGCCTATTGTAGTAAATTCCAAATTTTAAGATGAGTTATCATAGTTTTCACTATCAAGCATGAACTTTATGATGTTTTAACATGTGTTTGACGCATGGGTTAATAAGCCCAAGTTTAGTTGTTGATATTTCCAGAAAGATGATGCTTTAAGAATTTTATGATAAGATTAATTACAAATTTACATTAAAGCTGTGATCTTTTGATCCTCGGATAAGATTTGAACTCCACTTTATAGATTTATTACAGATTACAGAAAGAAGATTAGCTTTACTTATAAATTTTATCAGATAAAAGCATAATTGGTTTCAGAATAAACCTTTATGCTAGTTTTAAAGTGAATTTCTAACAGAATGAGCATACAAATTTAAAAGGGAGTACTATTTAGCACCGAGTAGGAAGTGTGGGATTAGCGTTTCCTATCTTCCACAGAACTACGTAGCCAAAGTAGGTACAGATTATTAGATTATTCCCACTTTTATGTGGATGACAGTTACAGATTTGATCACTTAGCTCATGTTATACTCCTTGGCAAGAGTATGACGCCTCTCACACCATGAGATTTTCCTCATAGGGGAACAAGACGTTGAACTCCATGTTAGCTCACATGGTTTATGTCAGTTCGAAGAACCTCCCTTCAGATAAAGTATTTTACCTAACAAAAAAGAATAATGGAAAATCTTTTAAGAAAACTAAGTGTAAAGGCTCACAACTTTATTCAAACTATATTTTACAGAAAGATAATAGTTACAAATTTTATTTTTTAGATTTCAGACATAGGAGTGAGCCTTTTTTACACTTAGCCAGTATGATTTGTAGATAGAACATTAGTACAAATTTCAGAACTAAATGGTATGACTCACTAGATATATAAAGTATGATTGCTTCTTATCATTATAGATTTCAGTTTTTAGATATTCTAGCTTATGTGAGTTATTTACATTGAGCATGTATTATTTTACAAACTATGATGATGATTGCTATTATGTTTTACTTAGGCATTTCACCCCCATATACTTAGTACATCCTTAAAGTACTGATCCGCATATACATCTATGTGCTACATTGTCTAATAATATAGGTTCAAGTGCTTAGTTTCAGCAACGAGAGTGATTTCAAGCATCTTCATCTACATCCCTATAGTTGGTGGGTCCTCATAGTTCGTGGACTTAGTTATTTAAATTTTCATCTTATCAGTATTAGATGATTCAGTATTTTTAGACAGTTCAAGTCAGCTGGGGGTTTGTCCCAGTGACTCTCTAGATATTAGTAGTAGAGGGTTGTCAGTCTGCTAGTTTTGATTCAGATTATGTAGTATGTGAGGTTTCAAAAATTATTTTCAGATATTATATTCAGACAGTATTCTGCATATAGTATGACTTTTATGTCTATATTTTCTTTATTATGAGATTCAGACTTATTAGAAGGCAGACAGGGTTAGCTTAAGGCTACTCATAGTCTTGAGCAGCGTGTGACGTCTCGAGACTAGGTTTTTGGGCATTACAAACTTGGTATCAGAGCTAGGGGTTTATGTCATGCCCGGCCCGAGGCCCTGGCCGCGACGGGCATCTCGAACTATACAGGCCTAAGATACCCCTGCCACTCCCCAACCCACTAGTGATATTTTCCGCTCTGGGCCTAGGCCCGCACGACTTTAAAATGAGTCACTAGGGAGTAAGGCTTTCTCACTTATATACCAAACATTCCTCTTGTATTTTGCCGATGTGGGACTCTTTCCTAAGTTGGGGTGTTACAGTTTATAAGAGTCATAGGGAGTTAGAAAAGCCTTGTTACATAGAGTATTAATCATGGGTGTGAAGCGCGCCATATTTATGTGCAAGTGGATACGGGATGTTTTTAGGAAATCAACTCTTTCTTTCATGATCTATCATGCTTACAGTACCTCTATCTGCTTTTAACTCGTGCTCTTACATGATAGTTGAATATGCCTCCTCATCGAGCTAACGCCTACAAAAATGATAACGAACCACCTTATCCCACTGATCCTCTGAATCAGAACGTATCCCATGCTGAGTTTAGGGCTTCCTTTCAGGCGTTGGCGCTGGCAGTAACTGCAAATGTTCAGGGCAACCATCAGGATGTAGTCCAACTTCAGCAAAATGGTGATATTGTATGCATATTATTTATGTATTTGTTGTGCCTTGTATTTTCTAACACTTATAGCAAGGGAATTAAGTAGCAAATCGAGGATCTTACTGGGTTATATATATATATATTGTTCACTCCTTACTTACATGTCTATAGATATGGTTACGAAGGGAGAGGCTAGTGGCTTACGTTCTGTATGTGTGGATTCCATTGCTAAGGTGAAACTTTGAATTATTCATGGAGGATATCGTCCATCTTTAACTATTTTTAGATTATATTTCTTTTCATTGGATTTGCATGCTCAAAAGTTGAACTCATGTAACTCTGTTTAGATATTTCATGGTCTTAGTGTAGGGTTTGGACTAGAAATTTATTATCTAAGATATTGTCATTTTGATAAACCATTAGACGTTAAATGGTTGGATATTACTTTGTGTAAATGATTATTTCATGCATTTGGAGTTGCATACGTTTTTATCTCAGTTTTTATAGACATGGTGAATTTATGAAAAATTGGTTCTCTCGGCAAGTAGTGCTAGTGGGAGACAGTCAAGCTTAGGGTTTATTATAGGACTTCACAGGATGCAAACCCAAAGACTAATGAAGTGTCTGAGTCTAAAACAAATGGACAGAAAATAATTGACGAACCGATGGTATCCTAAAAGATACATCGAACCTTTGTGTTCGTAGATGTTCCAATTCACAACTAAGGTCTTGAACAGTTGTTGGAATATGCCCTACACTCAACAAAAAGAAGAGCACGTGTAGTAGCTGCACACAAGAAACAACAGTGTGTCGGTAGGGTCATCAACCAACTCAAAATGAGAAATATGGACTCGTAACCAAAAAATAGTACAGCAAGACAACCATGAATCCTATCACTTTCAAGTTCATAATATTAACCTTGTAAACAAGTGCAATATGAAGTCTAGTCAAAATAGTCAACAAGGATAATCAGTCAGTCAACTAGGACAAAAAATAGGACTCTAAGTCAAACCATGACATAACTATCATAAACCCATGTACAAATCGTACAAGTAATAGACAACATAAAGCTATGTCACAACTTACAAGCAATATAAACCACTCAAGGATCCTTAATAGTTACAACAACTGCAATAGCATGCATCCTAATTTACACTAGAAATCACCTTAACAGCTAAGCAAACAAACCCAGTTCACTCAAGGAACCAATGAAAGCAAGAAACACATAATCCCTAGTTCACTCAAGGAACCATCGCACTAACCTGTACCTTGTACACACATACGAATCTTCTTTATCTACTTACTTATCTACAAATCACTATTTCAACTTTAGTCTACTGTAAACCAGGCTTACACGCTCTTACTTCTCTTAAATTACGAACTTAATCCCTTTTACATGCCACATCAAGCCTACTAGTTCTGTTTCCTATAAGTCTGTGTTACTACCCCAAACAAACATTTTTTCTACCTTAGTGATCATCCATAATTCAAACTTCAGATCTAACACTCAACATGGATAGTTGAACAACTTCTCATATCCTATACCAACTTACAACTACCAGATGAGAATCAAGAAATACTATCCTCTATAACCTCAAGATAAATAGTCAGATTTACTCTTAAAGTCTATTTAATTTTATTCTATTTTCCTATCTTACTTCCACACATTCTACTACATATTCAATTAACTATCTAAACTAACTTTATAATTATTTACCAAAGGGATCTTTCTCCAAAGCAATAAGGTGTCACCTAGTTCTATCCATTCTTAACCACTCTATACTTCATGATCCTAAAGCTCCTCATCATCACTACTCATCTTCTTCCTTATCATAAAGTTAAAATTCATGATCTCTTCTTTTTGAGGCCAGACATCTTTGTGGTAAGATTTCATCATTAACTCATTAGGTACACTAATGTCCTCTTCAACTTTCTCAAATTCCCTTTTACTTCTAAGGTCTTCAACCTCTTGACCTTCTTGGGGCACCTTATCCCAAATAATGTAAGCATCACCTTCCACTAGTACTGGATTTATTTTATTGGGGAATTCCCTTTGCTTATGATCCCAACCTTGACATTTAAAGAAAATAATATCTCTAGGATTGGTGTTAAAATGTTGATTACCTTCATTCTTTGGTGGATACCTTGTATTGCCTTCTATCTTAACGAAGTAGAAGAATTGTATCCTTTATTGAAGGGATATTTTTTGTTGTTGCTCCTCTCAACCTCAATGGCCGCTTCAACAAGCTCTGCTATTTATTCAAACTTGTACACAACTAGTTTTGAAGAAATGTCATAGTCCAAACCACCTTTGAATTGAGCGATAAAATGATTTGGTGGTTCGACAATCTTATGATGAAGAATTAATTTTTGGAACTCCTTATAATAGTTTTCCACACCTCTATCTCCTTGTTGCAAATTATAGATCTTGGAGAGTTGCTCTTGCTAGACCCTTTCCGTTACATACTCCTCTCTCATAAGTGAACTTAATTCATCCCAATTTAGAAGGTTTGGCTTACTATTTATTTTGTGTTGCACCCTCTTAGTCTTTTACCAAGTAGAAGCATACCCTTTAAATTGAGCAATTGAATGAGCAACTTTCTTGTGTCTGGTTAAGTCTTTGAGTTGTAAGGTCCTATTGTATTGTACATCACAATCAAGGTATATTGATGGATCGCAAGTTCGTTTAAAGGTAGGAAGATTGATGTTGTTAGAGTTAAGACCCGTGTCGTGACCATGTTTCTTTCTTGATCCCATTGATGACCTTCTTGATCATGGGGTCAGTGTCCCAAGTTTCCTCTTTCATAAAGAACTAGACCAAATATTCCTCCTCTTCCTTTATCTCCTCCCCCTTGAGATCTTCATCTATTTCATACAAATTTCACAAGCAAGGCCACTTCATCCAACTCCTTATTTCCCTCATGAAGTTTCTATCCTCCTATATCTTTAATTTAGATTGGTTGATTATGGTTAGCAGGATTTAAAGTGATGGGTTTTGGTTAATGTGTTCATTTTTTGGAGCTTCTTTATTGACTTGATTGAATTGGGGTTGTAATGGATGAACATGATTTTGGTTATTTGGGCAAGTAGTGGTTTGGAGGATGGGTCATGGACTTGCCTCGGTGGGTTGCACATTTGGTGGAGTATTGTCGGGGTTATAATAGTGGAGGTGTTTTGAGCATGTCCACTAGAGGAGTCATGCTGGTTTTGAGGGGTTGAATTGATGGAATCTAGATGGCCTTTCAAGGCATCCTACTTGAGAAAGAGCCTTCCATACCTTCCATTATTTGATTCATGAATTCCATTTTTTGATTCATGGATTCCATTCTTTGACTTAGGATTCAGTTGCGGCTAAGATTGAGTTTGAAGCATTATAATCCAGAACTTGTGGGATGTCATCATCCGAAGCGATTGTACCTGATAAGAGAAATACTAAACAAAAACAACGAACAAGTTAGAATTAATAAATCAATCTCATAAGCTCTCAGAGCACATATTTTGTCTCTTAATTGGCATTTCTAGTACTGAAAGATTATTTGTACTCCAATTAGAAAACTGGTATCAATTATGGCTTGTGATCAGAATTGATTATTGTTTGAAATTGAAGAGAAAACTTAAACACAAACTAACGTACTTGAATCAAGAAAGAACAACGAAAACAAAAGAGAAAAACACATAAGAACGATCAAGAAATGAATTGGTCTCAAGAACTAATTAATCAACAAATAAATAAATTATTAGTTGTTAATTGGTATTTAAGGATCAAAATATGAGGTTAAACTCAAGAAATGAAGTTAGATTGATGGAATCTAGGCAAAATAACCTTAGGAGGCTTCGAACTGCGATTTGATCCTGCTGGAGCAGGTTTGGCGTAGACTACGCGCACCAACTACTGGTTTGACCTACTTTAAAAGGTCAGGTGTACCTCTGGTGCAACTCAGGTGCAAGTGGCCTGAACCATCTTACAAATTGGGCAAACGTGTCCTCCTTTGTGGTCCCTTATTGTCCTTTCTTTTGGAATATTCCTTGGTACTTTGGATATGATTTTGTACCAATATTTTCCCCACTTTTTCTTTCTCTTTATTGTGTACGACCACAAATTTTGAATGAATTTTGCTCTTGGAGATATGAATATCCTCAAGAACTCTAAAAATAATTTTGAAGATCCAAAATGCACAACTTCTTCGTTTTGGATTGGAATTCAATGGAATTTTAAACCAAGGTTTCCCTCACCTTGGAGAAAACTTTCCAACAACATTTAGCCCTAAAAATATCACAAAAATTTTTATATTTTCGAACCCACTTGTATTTTCTTCAATCTTTAAACTCAAAAAAATGGTGGATTTTTTAAAACTCTCAAAATTGTACCATCCTTTGAACATGGTTCTCTTGAATGTAGAGAACACTTTTTCATCAATTTCAATCCAAAATCTATAGATCTAAGTACCCACTTTCTTCACATTCAAGTTTCCACAAGAGGGTTTTCTTAGATGCACTCAATCAAGCCCAAAAACTCAAGGTTCCAACTCTAATAACTCTAGAAGGAATTTATCTAGTGTTCAACAACAATAAGGACTAAAAAACACCAAAAAAGTAGGTTTTTAATTTTTTTTTATTTTCTTGATAACAAGACTTAAGATTGACTTTCTAGGAACAAAATTATGCTTGGCTCTGGTACCAAATGATACCAGAATAAACTACGAAATTGAAACTAATTTAAGAAACTAAGAATGAAGGATAAAGATAGATAGGAAAGCAAAAGATAGACACAATGAAAGGAATTGGTAACAAACAAAGGGTATATCAAATCCTTAATCCTCAATCAATTAAACAAAACAAGGAACCTAAATCATATGTTGACTATAAGGGAATCAAATTTTAAAGCAACCAAATTTTCTAAATGATAACCCAACGCAAGCTAATCCAAGACACACACCCACAAGAGAGTAAAAGTTCATTAGCATCAAAGTTACCCTAAGAATGAAATAAAGCTCTTGTTTATAGTCTAGGGCTTAATTATACAACTTATAGGCCCCAAAGTGACTCATTTGCAACAAGAAAGCAAGGCATCACACTTTGGTATCTGCTTGAGCATGTTGGGAGCATAAGCAGCATATTCTGCTCGAAATAGTTTACCATCGGGCATATAAGTCATTTAAAAACCATCTTCTCAAAAAATTCTCTTTCATAATCTCATTAATGACTATGAATGATTATACATGATTCATAATAGCAAAAGGAATTCAAATATCTCAGTCAATGAAACAATTCCATAGTCAACTCATAATCGCAAGCTATAAGCCCAAATACCCACAATCTTTCCTTATATACCCAAATCACACTCAGAAGAGGGATTACAATCGTTGACTATCATGCTTGATAACTAATTTCTCAACAGTTTATACAATAACCAAACTATCAAGAGTACGAGAAATAGTCCAATCAAACTAAATTATTATTTTGACCTTTGACATAACAATAGTATGTATATACCTGCTCATCATCTCATCTATTGGGATCTCTATTTACCTATTACTCTCACATACAAGCAACTAACACATAAACACTTTGAAAAAGAGTTAAGAAAAATCTCAACTTGCCTTAAAGAAACTAGGAAAAGTCAAACCAAAGCTTTACCCCTCCATTGAGCCTTCGATTGAGTTCAATCTAACAAAATGCATATCCAACAGAAGAAAATAAAATGATAGACAACCTTATTACTATACTTAAATTTTAGATCCAAAAGTCAACCCAAGCCAAAAAGGAAAAAACTAGAATTTTTTTTGAAATCACATTACTAATCACTTAAGGAGCTCAAATCTAAAATATTATTAAAAAAGAGTTAAAATCAAAATTCAAATTATTAATGCACCATTTTTGTAATACCCCGTATTATTCTTAGCTCAGTTCAGCTCCTAGTGGCATACATAAGAGGCTTAAAGCCTGAAAATTTTACTAAGTGTTGGGGGCTTAGTCTTATTTTTGGCCTCTTTACTTTGAGGATTTTTAAATTGGTTTTTTGACCCCGAGACATAGACTTTTGAGTTAATTCATGTTCAGGGGTGTAAGGAGCATGTCACAGGGAAGTTTTAAATTTTTTGGACGAGGATTGGGTCGTGTTTGGATTTCAATTCCAGCAGCTCACCGCGATAGTGGTGCGTCGCAATGGTTATAGAGGTGGATGCCTCATAACGTCGCGGTGAACTCTTAAACTTTATTCCAATTACAAATTTAATTCTCTGAGGTGCGATTGAGTTTTTTCCCCTCATTCCAATTCACAAAAACATGAATTAAAGCATCGGTATGCCCACTTTTCCCAATTTTCCTCTCAAAAAAATCCTAACCATCTCCCAAGAACATCAAATTCAATTACCTCCTCTCCAAAAAAATAAAGAATTTAAGTTTTCCAATCCAAGAACTTACTAGAAAAGCATCAAGATCGTGTTTTCCTCTCAAGCTTAAGGGTTTAAGGTATGTGTGATATTCATCCATGGGCCCGTTGCACCTATGGAGTCCAAGAATCTCTTTTTATGTTTTAAATTATGAATTTTACATGATTAAGTTGTTTTATGCCCATGAACAATTTGATAATTTGATTTCAAGTTAAGATTACAATTGTTTTCAAGTGGAATAGATTATAGTATGTTTTGAATATTGAAGTTCCCATGTCATGTTCATGCAATTCAAGATAAACTCTCAATTTATGGTTTTACCATGTAATCATGCTATCTTATCTTGTTTAAAAGCATCCCCATGTTAAAGTCTTAATCCCCATGTGTTTGATGAAATTCCAAAGTGATGGATTTTGAATAATGATTTCCTATTTTGATTTTCAAAGCATGTGTATGTCCTTATTTCTATTTTTATTCAGCGTTGGAGGGTTATGAATACCCATATAATGAACATCAGGTCATTTGTAAAATTTTCTCATCTTCCTTATTTTAGCTCTCTTTGCAAAATTTTTACGTGATTTATGACTCACAGGATGAGTAGTACCAATTCTTAAGGTGTTCAGAAGTGATTAAAGTCATTAGTTGAATTATTGAGTTTTAATAAATTTAAGCTTGATCACGGTCAATCTTGGCTCAAGACGACCTCAATTTGATATGTAAATATTTTTAATAGGTCCGAAATGTACTTTTAGTCAATGTACATAATTGATTTATTTTTTGAAACTCTGAATAAATTTGAGGATATATATTAAAAATTTTGAATATTTTAATTAATTAATTTAGTTGGTGGTTAATTAAAAAAATACTATTAATTAAATTAGTACCCTCCACTCCCTTATTTTTAATCATGTATGAAATTAGAATAATATATTATCAGACTTGTAGTTATACACTGAGTTTATTGGAAGAGACAGAAAAGGAGGCGGCGCAGAGGGGAAAGCAAGAGTGCACAGTTGAGGCATTGAGTTGACTGCTATAGGTGAGAACATTTTACTGCCTCATGCTTCACATATATGCCGATAGAGAGAGTAATGGTTGGACAAGCATCAACAACGCAAGGGGGTAGAGGAATATGTAGACAGAGACTGTTTTTTTTTTGAGAATTTTAGTTAGAGTTAATATACAAGGATAACATATTTGTTTGTGGGATACCATAGTTGATGTCACGTGTTCTGGTGCTTTGACTTAGGAGTAAGTTTTTTTTTTTTAAAAAACAATAATGGTGTAATGATAACAAATGAAGATAAAGAAAGTGGAATGAAATTTTGTCTATATTAACTTCCAACTTGATTAATAATAATAAAAACAACTTAATACTATAGTGCATGGGAGGGAATCTGAGAATGGAATCAAAATAATTTCTGCAGGTACAATTATGATGCATAATGTGCGTTACTGTTCCACGTTAACTTTACTTTGACATAACTCGCATGTGACTATCACTAATATTCAGATAACTTTGGGGTTTACGCCTAAATTTCTTAGAGTAAGAATTTATAAAATGGGTATCATTAAATCCGCATTTTTACGGGGATTGTATATTTGAACAGATTTGAAATATTTGGAAGTTTCACAGGTGGGAAAGGCCCTTGCAAAGAAGCTTCTATTTGAGTCCTTCGATTGAGGTAGGTTAAGGTTTAATTAAAGTTTAGACTCGATTTAATTGTGTGTATGCTTCTAAATTGAATACTTGTTGATTGGTATTCAGACATGCTTAAAATTGTTGATGTTTGGATTGTTGATCTGTGTATAAATGATTATTGAAAATTTACTTGATGGAATTATCTTATGACTTTTGGGTCTTGGTGTAAGGTGGTTGACTGCATTGTTCAATGAAATTTTCAGGACAGCAAAGATGCCCGAGGCGTGGAGGTGGAGTACCATGATCCCCCTCTATAAGAATAAGGGGGACATTCAGTGTTGCAATAACTATAGGGGGATTAAGTTACTGAGTCACTCTATGAAGATCTGGGAGAGAGTGGTCGAGGTGAGGCTGAGACGGATAGTGTCTATCTCGGAAAACCAGTTCGGATTTATGCCCGGCCGCTCGACGACGGAGGCAATTCACCTGGTACGGCGGTTGGTGGAGCAATATAGGGAGAGGAAGAAGGATTTGCACATGGTGTTCATCGACCTAGAAAAGGCGTACGACAAAGTCCCCAGGGAGGTGCTTTGGAGATGCTTGGAGGTGAGTGGAGTACCGCAGGCATATAGCAGAGTAATTAAGGATATGTATGAGGGAGCGAAAACCCAGGTGAGGACGGCGGGAGGAGACTCAGAGCATTTCACTGTCCTGACAGGATTGCATCAGGGATCTACTCTTAGTCCCTTTTTGTTTGCGTTAGTAATGGATGTGTTGACGCGGCGTATCCAAGGGGAGGTGCCGTGGTGTATGCTTTTTGCAGACGATGTAGTCCTGATAGATGAGACGCGAGGGGGTGTGAACGACAAATTAGAGTTGTGGAGGCAAACTCTGGAGTCTAAAGGGTTCAGGGTGAGCAGAACCAAGACAGAGTATGTGGAATGTAAGTTTAATGACGTAAGGCGAGAGAATGAGGTAGTGGTGAGGCTAGAAGCGCAGGAGGTAGAGAAAAGGGATAAGTTCAAGTACCTCGGGTCCGTGATCCAGAGTAACGGTGAGATTGACGAGGATGTCTCGCACCGTATTGGGGCGGGATGGATGAAGTGGAAACTTGCATCGGGGGTGCTGTGTGATAAGAAGGTGCCGCCCAAGCTTAAAGGTAAATTCTATAGGGTGGTAGTCCGTCCGGCCTTGCTGTATGGAGCGGAGTGTTGGCCAGTTAAGAACTCCCACATCCAAAGAATGAAGGTGGCAGAAATGCGGATGTTGCGCTGGATGTGTTGACTGACCCGAAGGGATAGAGCTCGGAATGAGACTATCCGGGAGAAGGTTGGTGTGACTTCAGTGGAGTGTAAGATGCGGGAAGCACGATTGAGATGGTTCGGACACGTGAAGAGGAGGGGCATGGATGCCCCGGTCCGTAGGTGTGAGAGGCTAGCGTTGGATGGTTTTAGACGGGGTAGGGGTAGACCGAAGAAGTACTGGGGTGAGGTGATTAGGCGGGACATGGAACAGTTACAGCTTACCGAGGACATGACCCTAGATAGGAAGGTCTGGAAGACGCGAATTACGGCAGAGGATTAGGGCTTGTTCGGGTCGCTAATGTAGGGAGGTAATTGGTGGGGGTGTGTTCCTGGTATGATTCCGTATTCAATGTTCTGTTCCGTGTTCCGTGTTCCATGTTTGTTACGAATCTGTGTGCTTTCCTCTGCTTTATATTCCTGCATTCCTGCTTTACTCTGTTTTATATTCCTTATGGCTGCAGTATCTATGTTATGTCATCTGCTTCTGTGCTGTACTATGTGTTTGTTTGATATCTCGTAACTTGAGCCGGGGGTCTTTCGGAAACAGCCTTTCTACTTCATCAGAGGTAGAGGTATGGACTGCGTACATCTTCCCCCCCCCAGACCTCACTAAGTGGGAATACACTGGGTTTGTTGTTGTTGTTGTTGTAGATTATTTGGTTTCTGTATTACTGATGATTAGCTCTAGATTATTGTTGTTAAGTTGGTTTTTATGATAATATCATTTTAATATATACTAAATGATTGAGTAATGGTTCGATTTAGATGGTTCTCCCACAGAAAGGTTAGTGTGGGTGCCACTCATGGCTATTTGGGTCGTGACAAAGTTGGTATCAGAGCTCTAGGTTCATCAATCTCATCGTACAAAAACATGTCTAGTAGAGTCTTGCAAAATGGTATAAAGCCGTCTGTACTTTTTTTGAGAGACTATAGGACAATAGGAAAAATCAAATTCTTCTTTCTTATATGTTATTACTTGATTTCAATTTGTATTTGGCGATTCCAATTGGTATCTGACTTCTTTCATTCTTAGTCTCGAAGATGGGTGTGATTGAGAGGTATAGTTTAGAATTGGTTACCTTCCAGTTTCAAGGAGATGCTAAGATTTGGTGGAGAGCTTATGTATAATGTAGGGATGTAGGTTTGCCTCCCTTGACATGGACTTAGTTTTTCTAGAAAATTATGTTCTTCATACTTGGAGAGGTAGAAAAAGGGATGAGTTTACTAACCTTAGGCAGTAGAAAAAAATGCCTATAGAGGAGGTAGTTTCATTAGTTCTTATTCTATGGGTCTGAGTATGTATTGGGTACTGTAGAGTAAGTCACATTATCAGGTTTTGTCCCAATTTGAGGCATTATGGTTAGGTTGGCCAGCAGTAGGCTCCTCGAGCTCTAGTTCTAGTAGGTAGGAGAAGAGGTGAAATAGTAGAGGTCAGTCACATAGTGGTCATGGTGGTCATCAGGTTGGTAAGGGTGGTAATCAACCTCATCGAGGTGGTTCTCAGCTTTATAAAAAATATCGCACAAATTGGTGGTAAGGCCTATATCTATGCTTTTCCAGGAAGGCCAGAGAAAGAGGTATCAGACGTTGTCAATATCGGTATTATTCTTGTCTATGATCTGATGGCCATTGTATTATTTGATCTTGGTTCTTCTTTCTCATATGTGTCTGTCGATTTTGCTGTAGGTTTGGACATGGTTTGTGATTTACTTGACTATCCCATTTCATGTGTCTACTTCTATTGGTGATTCTGTTGTTGTTGATAGGATTTATTATTCTTGTTCTGTTATGTTTATGAGGTATCAAACTTGAGCAGATTTTGTGATTCTAAACATGGTAGATTTTGATATAATTTTGGGTATGAGTTGTTTATCTCTGTATCATGCTCTACTGGACAGTCATGCTAAGATAGTGACTATAGCTATGCCAGAAATGGATAGACTTAAGTGGGAGGGTGATTATAGTCCCACTATAGTGAAACTTATTTCCTTTCTGCATGTAAAGAGGTTAATTAGGAGAGGTTGTTTGGACTTTATAGCACATCTTTGAGACTCTTCGCAGAGGTTCCATCTATTGAGTAAGTTTCTGTGATGTGTGAGTTCCAAGAGGTTTTTCCTAAAGATTTGTCTGGTATGCCACCAGGTTGTGACATTGATTTCTTATTGATCTAGAGCTAGGTACTCATTCTATTTCTATTCTTCCCTATAGGATGGCTCTAACTGAGTTGAGGGAGCCAAAGGCCCAGTTGCAGGATTTGTTGAGTAAGGATTTTATCCATCCAAGTGCCTCTCCATGGGGTGCTCCTATCTTGTTTGTGAAGAAAAAGAATAGTAGTCTTTGTATGTGTGTAGAATACAGGCAGTTGAACAAAGTTACAATTTGTAACAAGTATCTTTTGCCCCGTATCGATGATTTATTTGACCAGTTGTAGGGTGCATCCGTATTTTCTATGATTGATTTGAGGTTCGGGTATCATCAGCTTAAGATTCGGCCTGACGATATTCCTAAGACTGCTTTCTGAACTAGGTATGGGCACTATGAGTTTCTTTTGATGTCCTTTGGATTGACTAATGCCCTAGCTGCTTTTATGAGTTTGATGAAAGTGATATTTAAACCCTACTTGGATTCTTTCATGATTGTCTTTATTGATGATATTCTAGTTTATTCTAAGAGTATAGAGGAGCATGAGAATCACTTAAGGATTGTTTTGGGTTTGTTAAAAGAGAAAAAGCTTGATGCGAAGTTTTCTAAGTATGGATTCTGGTAGGCCTCTGTCTACTTTTCTTCATAGATGATGTGTGATATATGTTGTGTGTGGATATGGATATTAGGCTTGATTATGAGTATGATGACTTGACCTCGATTATTGATGTTTAGAGTTTAGATGTGTGCTTGGGACTCGTAAATGGCATATTTATACCCCTTTTGAATCCTATTACTTTCCCTCTCTAGTTTAGATTAGTTTTAGCATGGTTATGATGTAAACCTATGTTTGAGATGTGGTTTTAGTATTTGAAGCATGATTTGTATAATTAGCCTTATTGGGATAGTATAATAGTCTTGAAATCATAAGTTGGGTAGAGTTGACTTGAGTACCCTTGTTTCTAGTCGAAGTTTCTATCTTAGGCTTGAATATGGCTTACTTGACATCTAGAATATGAACTAGATACCTTAGCCTAGTTTGGGTCATAGTGTGCCTAATTTTGGAAATTGAGGATTAGAAGTGGGATCGTCTGGCCCACTTAGGCCTAACCTTGTGTTAAGTCGTGTGGACTTAGTTGCGGATGTTAGACATAGATGAGGCTAGTAAACCTTAGAATAAGGTTACTTCATAACTTGGTAACTTGTATTGATGTTCCCGGATTGTGGCTTTTGAGTTATAGTTATGATACTTCCTGTGGAAGTGATATTGGACATTTAAAGATAATATTCCTCCTAGATACGTTATGTGGCCTATAGAGATGTTATTCCTCTTAGACTTGATGATTGGCCTATAGAGATGCTATTTCCTCTTAGATATGCAAATTGACCTAGAGAGGTGATATTCCTCATAGTCATGATGTATGACTTATCGATATAATTTCAGATATGTAAATGGTCTTAAGGCCGCGATTATGATGTTCTGACTTTTCTGGATAAATTAATGGGCCAAGGTCTGTGTTATGATAATGATTGTATATCTGAGGAGTGTTTATCAGTGTAAAGGATGCGATTATAGTTTATGAATACATATTTGTTTGTATACACATTTCTCCGATATGGGACGGAGGAAGATGTGGTAAATTGCCTACGGCTTTATTGATTAGATACTGGTGATGGCAAGGAATCTAATGTATTAGTTGATAAATCTTGTTTAGTTAAAACATGGTAGCTAATGATGGTTAATACATGACTTATGGTGAGGTCGGGTCTAGCATAGGTGAAGATTCGTTGGTATTAATGACTAAGTTCGTGATGTCGATTAGTCGATAAATGAGAAGTTGTGTGTTAACTAGGTTAGATAATAATAGATGTTGGTATTAAGAGGTGACTAGTTAATAACTTTGAATAGTTGCTAAATGGTTAACTAATGAACAGTTAAGCAAGGATTAGTTGGTAAACGATGGTTAGATAATGAATGGTGTCAGTTAATAAAAGATGGTTTGATGACAAGTAGTAATGTGTTGTCTAGTAATGATTAACGGATATATGATGATTAGTTGATAATTATAAATGGTGGATAAATGGCGGTTTTGGTCTAGTGGTGAACCTTGACTCGATGTTAGATGTTGTCTATTGAATAAATAGTGATTAGTTGCTATTCCGTAAATAAGGATTATGTGAAGGATAATATTTGGGCTAATAACTAGAGGTCATGCGATGACTAGCGAACTAGTGATTCTATTATAATAATTGTTGGTTAGCTAATAACGAGTAGTTGGGAAGTATTGACTAGATAGATATTCTATGGTGATATAACTATTTTTATGAGTATTTTAGTGTATGTTATTCAGTAATGACTATTATGATGATATGTTTATACCTGGCAAGGCCGGAGGACACTATTATGATGATATGTTTATACCCGACATGGTCGGAGGACACTATTGTGATGATATTGATTCCTGAAAAAACCGGAGGATACTGTTGTGATGATGTTGATACCCGACAGGGCCGGAAGACATATTTATAATATGTTGATGTCCGGCAAGGCTGGAAGATATTATTGATGATGTGTTGATATCCGACAAGGACGGAGGTTGATTTCGATGATGATGGTCCTGATAAGGACATTTATGATGAGTTGTGATATTGATTGTGTACTTTGCATTCATTCCTGCATGTGCATCACCTATCACCAGTATACACCTATATTTATCAGCCGGTATAGGACGGCTGTATATATATGTGTGAAGAATATGTCTTGTGTTATTGTATACTGATTGAACCATTTAAGTTTGGGTGGTGGGGGTACGCATAGGCTCGGCTAGGTATTTGGTTGTCCGTAAGTTGAGGACTAAGGAGATTGATCTGTAAAGGGCCAATGGAAGAATCGTCCTATTGAGGAGGACACTTTGGAGGCCAGAGAAGACATGCGTAGCAAGTATCCAAATCTTTTTGCGGATTCAAGAAACTCCTTGTTTTCCCTTCTTGTCTTAAGTTTTCCCATTTGGGGATGAACATTTGTTTAATTGGTATATGATGTAACGACCCTCCCAGTCGTTTGTGAAATTTTCTCATCTTCCTTATTTTAACTCTCCTCGTAGTTTTTGTACGCGATTTGTGACTCACGAGATGAGTAGTACCAATTCTTGAGGTGTTCAGAAGTGATTGAAGTCATTAGTTAAATTATTGAGTTTTAATAAATTTAAGCTTGATCACGGTCAATCTTGGGTCAAGACAACCTCAATTTGGTATGTGGATATTTTCAATAGGTTCGAAATGTACTTTTAGTCAATGTACATACTTGATTTATTTTTTGGGACTCCAAAAAAATTTTGAGGATATATATTAAAATTTTTGAATATTTTAAGTAATTAATTTAGTTGGTGGTTAATTAAAAAAACACTATTAATTAAATTAGTACCCACCACTCCCTTATTTTTGATCATATATAAAATTAGGGCAATATATTATCAGACTAGTAGTTATACACTAAGTTTATTGGAAGAGACAGAAAAAGAAAAAAAATAAGGGAGGCGGCGCAGAGGGGAAAGCAAGAGTCCACAGTAGAGGCGTTGAGTCGACTGCTACAAGTGAGAACATTTTACTGCCTCATGCTTTACATATATGTCGATAGAGAGAGTGTCATTAAATTCGCACTCTTATGGGGATTGTATATTTGAACAGATTTGAAACATTCGGAAGCTTTACGGGAGGGCAAGGCCCTGGAAAAGTAGCTTGTATTCGAGTTCTTCGGTTGAGGTAGGTTACGGTTTAATTAGAGTTTAGACTTGATTTAATTATTTGTATGCTCCTAAATTGAATACTTGTTAATTGGTATTCGAACATGCTTGAAATTGTTGATGTTTGGATTGTTGATGCGTGTATAAATGATTATTGAAAATTTACTTGATGGAATTGTCTTATGTCTTTCAGGTCTTGGGAATTTCAATAAGTAGATTATTTGGTTTCTGTATTACTAAGTATTAGCTATAGATTATTGTTGTTATGTTGGTTTTTATGATAATATCATTTTAATATTGACTAAGTGATTGAGTAATGGCTGTTAACATAATTTCAGTATCTTCAGAATGATTTCAGATATACCATGAGTATTATCATTTAGTCAGTTATTATGATCAATTGTTTGTTCTGTTAAACTTATTTCAGACCAGTGATCAGTGTTATTCAGTTGGGAGTAAGATTTAGCACTGAACGAACCTAGGGATGGGGGATCACCCGTCAGTTAGGACTGGGTCCTTAGAAGCAGTTCCTAAGTTCTAGAACTACATAGCCAGCGTAGGATTATGAGGTGTCACCCGCTAGTTTAGGACTTACAATCTCTTAGATGTCACCCGCCAGTTTAGGACTGACATTCTTTTAGGGGTCACCCACCAATTTAGGATTGACTCCCTAGTCCCTCAGGACACCAGTTGAGTGGATCCACACAACCTTATGTAAGTAGCTGTGGCATGATACGGGCACCCTTCCAACTAGGGTTACAGGTTGGACCCCGATTAGCTCAGATTGAGGCATGTCGGTTAGATGATACCTCCCACAGTCTCAGTTCCGTATTCATTAAAAAATTCAGTCTAGGTTTGCTTGACCATAGCATACAGGCTTCTAGTTATTTAGTTATGAAATTTTAGTAATTCAGTTTATAGATTATTTTAGAAACATTATATGCTTGGCCTTGCATTTTCAGTATTTCAGTTTTCATGCATGCATACTCAGTTATCTCATGTTATTCAGCCTGTCATTATTTCATACACAGTTAACCCTTGCATTACAACCTAACCTCATTCCATATACCAGTACATTTAAAGTACTGACCACATTCTCTTCTTTATGCTATAATATCTTATATCATAGGTTTGAATGCTCAGTTTCCCAACTGTGGTTTGACAGTTCATCTTATCAGCAGCAATAGTTGTAGTGAGTCCTTGTCTATTGAGGAAAAAATTATGTTATTTCAATTTTTCTCAGTAGTTTGGTATTTCCATTCAATCGAGTTAGTTGGGGGTATGTCCCATCAACTCCATAGTTAGTTAGATAGAGGCTTTTCAGACATTCAGACAGTTAGTCAGTTTATCAGTCTTTTTAGTACCTCTTCAAACATTCAAATTTATGACTTAATCATGTTTCAACATTTAAACCTTATGGCTTTTATTAGTTATTTTTTGCACATGTCTTTTATTATAAATTTACTCAGTGCTCACAGAAGGTACAACTCATGGGTTAACTTATGGTCACTTGTGCCATAAGCATCGTTGTCGTGACTAGGGGGTATCCTCGGGTCATGACAAAACTTGGTATCAGAGCCAGGTTTTACAGTGTCCTAGGGAGTCTTAAAAGTTGCATTGAGTAAAGTCTTGTACATGGGTGTGAAGCGATCCACACTTATGGACAAGAGGCTACAAGATATTTTAGGAAAAGTTTCCTTTATTTAAGTATTAATGTCGTGTATGTGAGCATAAGATCTATTTAAAATGTTTTTTCTGACTCATTCTTCCTTCCATTTATAGACAATGCCTCCCAAGAGAAACAATAGAAGAAGAAATAGAAATTAGCCCGCACCTCTGCCTATTCAGGAAGATCCCCTGAATGAGCACGTCTCTCATACTAAATGTAGATCTATATTCACTACCTTAACTCACTTAGTAGCAGCTTAGAATAATCAACAAGTTATTTTCCTATCTATGCTTATGGTTCATGCTCAGTAGAATGAGGAGGAGAGGCATAGGGAGAAAGAAAGAGAGAATAAGAGGGACAGAATAGGTAGTTTAAAGTCAAGGTCAGAGAGTGGTAATCGTTCTTAGTTTCAAAAAAACTTCTTAGCCCCAGCTCTTTTTTTTAGTTAGTGCACCAGTGCCAAAGTTCAAGAATGATAATCGTGATAGAGCACTAGGCTCTAGGCTCCAGGGTAGCATGAATAGTGGTCATACTAATCTACTCTGTAGGTGGTGTGCTAGGAATCATCAGGGTGTGTGTAGGGATGGTAGATGTGTGTATTTTGGATGTGGAAAGCCAGGCCACAAAGTCAGAGAATGCCTACTTGTGGGTCAACATAGTCAGCACAGTCGTTCCCAAGTTCTAGTCAGTCGCCTGACTCAGCAAGGTGTTGCTTCAGTGCAACCAATGGAAAGTGCTAGAATAGGCTGTATGCATTTCAGTCCCGTTATGATCAGAAAAGCTCTCCTGATATGGTTATGGGTATGTTACAGGTCTTTCATTTTCATGTGTATATTTTATTAGACCTCGGAGCCTCATATTTTTTTAAAACCCCCTATATAGCGGTCAATTTCGATATCAATCCAAAAATATTAGTAGAACCTTTCTCAATGTCTACCCAGTGGGTAAGTCCATCACAGCCAGATGGATATACAAATATTGCCCTGTTATAGTATCCCAGGAAATCACTTTAGTTGATCTTGTGGAGTTAGAGATGATTGATTTTGATGTCATTCTCGATATGGATTGGCTCTACTCATGTTATACCTTAGTTGATAGCAGAAATAGAGTTGTTCAGTTTAAGTTTCCTAATGAACCAGTCATCAAATAAAGGGGTAGTGCCTTAGAAGTATAAATCTAGAAGTTTATAAGCAGTAAGGTAGGGATAGCATCTATTGGTAGTTAGTAAATGATGTATCCATGGGGCTAGTTGTATGATCGCTGAACCAGAAGGCTTGAAATAGTGTATGCAAGAATTTATGTTTATTGATTCAAAATTAAGTATGATGATGTGGGTGTGATTTAGAGATGTGATATTAGTAGGCTATTAAAGAAGTTAGTGTGGTTCATTAAAGGTTTGGGGATATCCATATTAAGTGTTAGAATCTAAGTTTGAATTGAAAATTGAGCTAGTAAAAAGTAGTGTTGAAATTCTTGATAGTGTGAACTCATGGTATGGTGATACTTATAAGGATTATAAGTTAGACAGTGTTTAAGTTATTATATGATGACTATTGAGGCTATAAAAAGTTAAGAGTTGTATCTCAAAATGGAGTATTAGCAGCGGGTTTTGCACTTTCAAGTGTAGTCTTTCGAGGTGAATTTATTACTGATGAGTATTGTCATATTTTGAACTTTAGAGTAAAGTGGTTGCAGTTTAGTTTAGATTTTATCAAAAAGGGTCCTACAATAGCTAAGGAGAGATGATAGAATAGGTAACCAAGTCAGGCTCTCGGATTCCAGAAGTGATGCCAGTACATTGTAGAATAGTAGTAAGGGAGGATGATGCCTAACCCATTCTTATTTTTGTATTTGTACATCAGTTATCATAATATATACTTATGACTTACATGCCAGTTCCCTGATCATAGCTCAAATTCATGAACCTTCTATAAAATCATGTACGCTTCCAACTCTTAATATAGGGAGTTCCATTTTCTCAGCTGCACGAATCATATTCCATCAAATTTATGAACTCCAAACTCAGGTCATACAACTCATGACTCATGTACTCATTCTTTACAGTATGTTAAGTTCCAGTACTCATGCTACTCTATTAATGATTAGTGAAATTCAGATTATGTCATGTATATCCTTAGTTTTTATCTCTGTAATGAATCCAGGTCATGGATACTCTATTTCTCAGATCTCATTTAAGCATCCAAGTTATGCATGGTATTCTTTCATGCTTTATGTCCTCATGCTCTAACCTTTCAGTGACCTCTCTTTATGAAATGGTAGCAGTGATGAATAGTTGTTTAGATGAGAGAGAGTAAATGATCTATGATAGGGAAAGATTGTTGTATGCTTATTTGATCTAAGGTTATAAGTGTGAAGTAAGATTGAGGCCAAGTTTTTGATATACGTCATACATAATTGAAATTTTATTTGTGATTTCCTGTAGAATAGTGTATGAAATTTGTTAATGATAGAAGTATTAGAGAGTACGAAAAAGATGCTTTGATGGGTTATTTTCCTAGAAGATCATGTGTGGTTATGATGATAGTCTTGAACGTCATGTTTGTGTATATAAGTAGATGGGTGCATTGTGCGTTAGTGTATTCCTAGTAACGGGTTGAATTTAGTAGTTGAAGTGGTAAGAAGAATTATTCTTGAGATGAGAATTTGTGAAAACGCAGGGTGTATTGAATTCATGATTCCGACTAGTATTATAGTGTTATGGGTGCACTTTGTAGATTTGAGTAGGCTTGAACATAGTGAGAGAATTCAATTTAGCTCAGACTTTAGTAGATATAGTTATCAGTGCCTATGTGAAATATTTTTGGTAGCACCAAGTGAAGTGCGGTATTGAAGCAGAATGTATAGTTGAGGGAGTATTTGAGGAGTATGTCTAATATTGAGAGTAGTAGTTGCATTATCTAAGGCATAACCATTCTACTTTATGTTTCATAGGCCTATGTCCCATGTTGCAGAGTTATAGCTTTATTAGGAGTCCTTACTCATATATCTTATTCAGATCATGCCCAAGTTCTTTGCTTCCTACTATTATTATAACTTCTTAGAAAGAGTGTTGAAAAAAATACTTCAATTGAGTACAAGCTTTCAGTATAATTCCATCTGTATAGCCAAAAATTTAGTTTAGCAGTCAGACAGACAAATTCCTATGATTTTCCATCTTTCGATCTAGTCTTACTATCAGAAGTTTCATGAATATCGCCATTCCAAGAGATAGTTGATCGCATCCATGTAAATTGTGAATTTAGTTCAGTTCATGCATCATGATTTAGATTTAGGTATTCAGTCATAATTCAGTTCATAAGTGCCTTGTGCATTATCTCAGTGTTTCCTTAGTATTTCAGCCAAATCAGTATCGTTTTGGGAATGAATCATCCCAAGGGGGAGATATTGTAAAACCCTAAGTTTTCATGTCTTAAACCTCTCAAATTTTCTTCACAAAACTATATCCAACTTGAGGCAATGGTTACTCATAAGAATGGCTCTTTCGTTTCTATCTCATCCTTATAACCATTCTTATGTCATTGCATATATTCAAGGAATCTGTTCAGTTTATGTATCATGTTTCAGACTCAGTCATGTAATCATGTTTTTGGTTAAGCATGTTCAGTATATGATCTCAGTCTCTTTAGTTCAGAACTCTCGGCCTAATCAGTCTCATTCTAGGACGAATGTTCCCAAAGGGGAGATATTGTAATACCCCATTCTATTCTTAGTTCAGTTCAACTCCTAGTTGCATGCATAAGAGTCTTAACGCCTGGAAATTTCACTAAGTGTTTGGGACTTAGTCTTATTTTTGGCCTCTTAACTTCAAGGATTTTTAAATTGGTCTTCGATGTGAAATTTGAGTTAATTCATGCTCATGGGTGTAAGAAGCATGTCTTGGGGAAGTTTTGGATTTTTCGAACGAGGATTGGGTTGTTTATGGATTTCGAATCCAGTAGATTATCGCGATAGTGGAACATCGGGGTGGTTATAGCAGTGGAGGTCTCATTGCATCGCGATGACCTCTTAAATTATGTTCTAGTTGTGAATTTAATTCTTTGATATTCAATTGAGTCTTTTTCCCTCAATCCAATTCGTAAAAATATGAATTAAAGTGTCGGTTAGGGCATTATATACCTATTTCCCCCAATTCTCCTCTCAAAGAAACCCTGACCATCTTCCAAGAACATTAAATTAAATTACCTCATCTCCAAGAAAATCAAGAATTTAAGTTTTTCAATCCAAGAACTTTCAAGAAAAGCATCAAGATTGTGTTTCCCTTTCAAGCTTAAAGGTTTAAGGTATGTGTGATGTTCATCCCTGGGCCCTTTCCTCTCATGGAGTCCAAGAATCCCTTTTTATGTTTTAAATTGTGAATTTTACATGATTAAGTTGTTTTATGACCATGAACATCTTGATAAATTGATTTCAAGTTAAGATTACAATTTTTTTCAAGTGGAATGGATTATAGTAAGTTTTGAATATTGAAGTTCCCATGTCATATTCATGCAATTATGTATAAACCCTCAATTTATGGTTTTGCCATGTAATCATGCTATATCATCATGTTTAAGATCATCCCCATGTAAAAGTTTTAATCCCCATGTGTTTGATGAAATGCCAAAGTAATGGATTTTGAATAATGATTCCCTATTTTGGTTTTCAAAGCGTGTATATGTCCTTATTGCTATTTTTATTCAGTGTTGGAGGGTTATGAATACGTGATACTTAGCTGTTTATATAATTTCAGTATCTTTAGAATAATTTCAGATATACCATGAGTATTATCATTTATTAAGTTATTATGATCAATTGTTTGTTCAATTAAACTTATTTCAGACCAGTAATCAGTGTCATTCAGTTTGGAGTAGGATTAGCACCGAGAGAACCTATGGATGGGGGCTGACCCTTCAGTTAGGACTTATTCCTTAGAAGCAGTCCCTAAGTTCCAAAACTACGTAGCCAACGTAGGATTATGAGATATCATTCGTAAGTTTAGGACTGATATTCTCTGAGATGTCACTCGCCAGTTTAGGACTGATATTCTCTTAGGGGTTACTTTCCTGTTTAGGATTGAATCCCTAGTCCTTTGGGACACTAGTTGGGTGGATCCACACAGCTATATATTAGTAGCGGTGGCACAATACTGGTACCCTTCATACTAGGGTTATAGGTTGGACCCCGATTAGCTCAGACTGGGGCATGTCAGTTAGATGATACCTCTCACAGTATTAGTTCAATACTCAGTACATTATTCTGTTCAGGTTTGCTTGACCATAGCATATAGACTTCTAGTTATTCAGTTATCAGATTTCAATAATTTAGCTTACAGATTATTTCATAAACAATATATGCTTGGTCTTGCATTTTTAGTATTTCAATTTTTATGCATCAATGCTTAGTTATCTTATGCTATTCAGCCAGTCATTGTTTCATGCACAGTTAACATTTTCATTACAACCAAACTTCATCTCATATACCGGTACATTCAAAGTACTGACTGCGTACTCTTCTTCATTCTATGATGTCTTATATTATAGGTCCGGACACTCAGTTTCCTAACCGTTCTTAGGCAGTTCAGTTTATCAGCAGTAGCAGTTGTGGCAAGTCCTCATCTATCGAGGACAAAATTGTGTTATTTTAGTTTTTCTCAGTAGCTCGGTATTTCCATTCAGTCAGAGTTAGTTGGGGGTGTGTCTCATCAACTCCATAGTCAGTCAGATAGAGGCTTTTCAGATATTCAAACAGTTAGTCAGTTTATCAGTTGTTTATCAGTCTTTTCAATACGTCTTCAGACGTTCATATTTATGATTTAATTGTGTTTTAACATTTAAACCTTATGGCTTTTATCATTTGTTTTCCACATATGTCTTTTATTATCAGTTTACTCAGTACTCACAATAGGTACCAGCTCATGGTTTAGCTTATGGTCACTTGTGACCGTAAGTACCGTTGTCGCGACTAGGGAGTAGCCTTGGATCGTAACAATTTCATAACCTTAGACCCAAAATTCCCCAATTTCCTATTTTAATTTAAAAAATTAAAGATGAAACTACTAATAAATCATTCGGGAATATGTAAATAAAGTGTAATAATCATATCCAGTAAAGAATCCTTGTAAACCACCTTTTTAATCTCCTAAAGATGAGTTTCAAGCTTAAAATATCAACTTATGGGGTTTTAGTTTAACTTATAGGGTTAAATTACATCTAAGCGAAATCCTTCTTAGAGAAAGTGGCCCATACCTTGCGATCGTGTTGCATTAACCTGACCCATCATTATGAATATAGTCCATCACGAATACAATGGGAAATAATAAGAATTGATCAAGGCTAAACCATCATATATGCGACTTTCACTTAACAAACATGATGAAGGACCTAACCTGGTCTCCACGAATATGACCCATCTAGCGTGAATGTGAAGGACAAATCAACGCTGCACCAGATCTGTGTACCATTTGTTAATAAATGATCAAAAATCACTACATTGAACAATGAAATTTGTTCAGAACCCCATGAACATAGACCAAATATACTACTACACTAAAAATGATTTTTCAGATTCAATGGAATGATACAAGCACTGAACAAAGGTCATCTAGACCAAATTTTAACCAAAGTAAAATTTAGGCCTTAAATTTCCAACGATACGATCAACTACTAAAAATCCATTCAAATTCTAGATATTCGCACCAAAGGTCCCACTAACCCAAAAATCACACTTTAGAGCTATCAAAACTATTAAAATTATAACACGACCTTGATAACCTTGAATGTTGAGAGCTCACAGAACTGTACATATTCCAATATAACCTTGATAACCTTCAATACTGACTCTGGTCAACCATGCCAACTTTCAAATCTTTCAACTTAAGAAAACTTACATAATTATGAACCAACCACCTCAAAGATTGATCTATTCCTACTGTTGACCTTAAATACCCTAAATCAACTATGGTTGGGGATAAAATAGTCAAAATGCATAGAAATAATTAATCACCACGAGCATTATTACAAAATAACATAAAGTATGAATAATTTTAAATGTTGTTGGTCTATATACACTGCTATTATCTTGGTATGTAATTACTAGGATCAAAATAGTTACTTTATGACCCTTTTTATCAAATAACATAATTACACAATTGCTAGATTAGTTAAACTAATATCATGCTTTCATTTTTTTGTAATTAATTCAAATATACAAATTTGTATCCATATTTCAACTTACACCATAACACATGTGGCCCTGGCCAATCATATACTATCTCAAAATAATTAAATTTTCCTTTTTAGGAGTTGCTTTTAACCTACATAAATCATGCGAGCATCGTGGAATCCAATGTATTGCGTACATTGAGAAGAGACATCCAATACCTTGCCAAGGTATAAGACAAAACATAACTTATGGATCCAAAACTTATCCCGAAGTCGAAACCTACAGTGGCAACGTAGTTTTGATGCTTGTGACCTCACACTCATACTCATCGTGGTGCTGAATAATACTCTCAAGACATATTAGTTGCTCGTAACATAAGTCTGAAAAGCATTTTATAAATATTATGCTTGACTCAAAATATTGTATCATGAACTTATCTATCTTTGTGAGTCTTAGCTCTAGATCTCTTTAAATAGTGCTTAACTTTATCAAGATACTATAGACTTCTGTCTTTTAATACATGATAATAGCATAAAGTTTCTTGATAACTTTTCATGAACATAAAGTTGGAGATTGTAAATCAAATTTCATGAAATCATGAATAATCTAGTAAATCATGAAATGGATTTTTCAATAAAGTAATGGGAATTCATACACTTTATTTGAAATTTCAAAGGACATTAATTAGGAATAAAATCAAGGGAAAGACTATAAACCTATGAAATTCTTATTAGAATTCATAGAATATTCAAGGGATTTCATTGAGAGATCGAAAATTAAGCCCAAGGATTTCAACTCTTAATAAAAACCTGTCATGATTCATGAATTGAAACTAAAACTGAGCTTGATTGTGGGCAGAACGAGTTCCCACATGAAAGTAATAACTTTGCATACCTTAATTAATCCAAAAATACTAGAAGAAAGGCCAAATCTTTGAAGAAGAACTCCAAGAATCCATTCTTGAAATTTTGATACGGGTTTCCTTGAAAAAACTATAATTATGGTGTAGAATTTCATTAAGGATCCATTTTTTGGGTATTAGAAATACTTAGAATTATATGGGAGAGACTTACCTTGACATGGGATGAAGCGGATAAGAGAGAATAGCTGATCTAGGATTTTAAAACCTAGAGAGCGACTAAAAATTCTGAATCAAGAAGCCTTTATCACCAAGAGTGAGTTCTTCATTTCATGAAAGTAGGAAAACAAAATGAATTTATTCTTGTCTTAGGTTGCAGAAAAAGTACTTTAAAAGGGTTACCTGTAGGGATTGCATACCAAGGAGGATGCTTTGCGTGCCCAGCAGCATGCATTGCCTTGCCTGTATGTAGAAGAACATGTTTGTTCACACTTTTGGCTTGACTTCGTCATTTTTCCAAGCACAAAAATGCCTTGGGACACAAGCTTGATCACTTTACTAGCCCATAGGCGAGCACCACTTAACACTCTATAATTGGAGAAACGAGTTTGGTTGAAGTTGAGCTTCATTTATACCTAAAAGACATCCCATATCAAAGACTTTCTCTTAACACTTGGGTACAATTAGAAATCTCCATGTTTAAGCCTATACACATACAAAGAATGGTTCAAATTTTTACTTAGAATTTTTTTAGGCGTTAAAATATCTACCCTTGGGATTATTTATCCTCGAATGTTGGCCTTGACTTAGGAGGAAATGAATAAACTAAGTTGAATTGATATCTATTAAATATCTGGAACTATACTCACTGTAATACCTCAAACTATTCTTAGCTCTGTTTAACTTCTAGTTTCATGCATAAGGGGCTTAAGGCCTAAACATTTCACTAAGTGTTGGGGACTTAGTCATTTTTAAGTCTTCTAAATATGGAGGATTTTTAACTTGGTTTTTCTGACACCGAGATATTGGTTTTTGAGTTAATTTATGTTTAGGAATGTAAGGAGCATGTCTCAGAGAAGTTTTCGATATGATTTGGGTCATGTTTGAATCACAAAACTAAAGGGTTACCACGATAATCCCGTGACACGACATTAGTCCCGATGGCTTGCAGACCGCATTGCAGGGGGGGATATCCACTAGCACGATAAGACTGTATTGCGGTAAGCTTGTTACATCCAGTTTTAAATTTAAATAACTGAGGGGCAATTGGGTCTTTTTCCCCTCAACCCAATCATTCGTAACATGACTTGGACATCAGTTAGGGCATAATTTTTCCCTTCTTCTCCAATTATCCTCCCAAGAAAATCATTCCCTTTCCCTAAGAATACAAATTCAATTCCTTTATCCTTAAGAAATTAAGAATTAAAGTTCCCCAAGTTCAAGAACTTTCAAGAATGCATCAAGATTTATGTTTCTCTTTCAAGTTAAAAGTTTGAGGTGTGTGGGGTGTTCATCCATGGGTCTGTTTCACCCATGGATCCCCAAAACCTCATTTCAATTAAAAAACATATTTTTCTATCATTATTGTATTTTATATTGCCTAAGATGGGTTTAATTCATGTTTCCATGGTGATTTTAATTCAATTCAACCCATGTATGGTTCCATGCAAGATTTTGAATTCCTCATGCTATGAACTTTAGTTTCCCATGCTTTATTCAAGTGAATTCCATGTTAAATCCGCACTTTATGACTTCAATCATGTAATCATGTTTTTTTCCCTATTTAAAGTATTCCCATGTTTAAATTCATGATCCCCACATGTTTGATGGAATGTATATGCTTATGGGTTTTGAACCATGATCCTTTACTACAGTTTTAAGCTTGTTATTTCATTCAGTGATCATTCAGTGTTAATGGGTTATGAATATCTGATATCTACATGTTTTACATGATTTTTAGATTTTCAAGTATGATACAGAAACCATAAATATTCCTATATACTCAGTTATTATGATCAGAATAAGCATTACAAGAAATAATATTCAGTTAAACTTAGTTTAGTTTAGTACTAGTTTTAGTTCAGTTTGGAGTAGGATTTAGCATCGAGTGAGCCTAGGGATTGGGGCTAATCGGACAGTTAATACTGGGTCCTTAGTAGCAGTCCATAAGTTCCAAAACTATATAGCCAGCATAGGATTATGAGTTGTCACCCGCCAGTTTAGAACTGACACTCTTTTAGGGGTTACTCGCCAGTTTAGGACTGACTCCTTAGTCCTTTGGGACTTCAGATTAGTGGATCCACATAGCCAGTATTAGTACCCATAGCATGGTACTAATACCCTTTCAACTGGAGCTAAAGGTTGGACCCCAATTATCTCAGATTGGGTCATGTCAGTTATATGATACCTCCCACAGTCTCAGTATAATATTCAATGTATATTCAGTTCAGGTTTGCTTGATTAAAGCATACGGATTTATAGTTATTTAGTTATACAGATTTTAGTCTTTCAGTTTACAGATTATTTTAGAAATATGTATATTCTTGGTCTTGCATTCCTAGATATTACAGTTTTCATGCATTTATACTCAGTTATTTACTGTTGTTTCGATAGTTCTTATCTCATATGCGCAGTGCCCCATGCATTTCAGCCAAACCTTATCTCATATACCAGTACATTCAAAGTACTGACCACATACTCTTCTTTGTGCTATGATGTATTATATCATAGGTTTGGAGGCTCAGTTTCCCGACCACAGTTAGACAACGAACACTACTCAGTAGCCATAGTGGTGAGTCCTCATCCATCAAGGATATATTTTCTCTCATTCAGTACTTTAGTATTCCATTATGTTTAGTCATTCGAATTTAGTTAGGGGATTGTCCCATCATCTCCTCAGTTAGTTAGAGGATTTTCAGATAATTAGACAGTCAGTTAGACACTTATTTAGTTTATCAGTCTTTTCAGTATTATCAATTATTTTAAATTGACAGTTAGATTTCAATATTTCATCATAATTTTTAGACCTGTGGTTGAACCATATTTTCAGTATTTAGATTAGTATTATATACTGTAGCTTATCTTTTGCATATGTGTAATATTGCTATTTTATTCAGTGCTCACATACTAGCTTATGGGTTAACTTATAGTCACTTGTGATCGTAAGCACCATTTTTGTAGCTAGGGGGTAGCCTCGGGTCATGACACTCACCAATGCAAACTGAACTCAAATAACAATGAGGGTTTGATAACCAACTACTATGGGAAACACGAGCATAGATTATGAGTGTGGACATCATAGACATAGAATATGATATGAGTTCATGGAATCAAAAGACACATGAACATGAAGAACTACTAAAGGACATGAGCTTGGCTACAGTTTCCATTGTGATGGAACTTGCAAGGCATAAAACAAGGGTACCTAGGATAATGATATAAGAGTATTCCCACCTTGGAATATACACCTAAAAACTTTTAAGCTTATTAACACTTCTCAACTACTCTCCTTCTCCTGGAATGCCAGGCTTCAATAGTTTTATACTTAAAATCCTCACAAGGGCACATAAAACCACAATAGCCTGAGTCTAAATTCTTGTTACTCCCATGTTCAAGAGTAACTCAAAATTTATATTTCCATGATCACTACTCTTACTTACCACCACCACCAACTATTCTTCAAGATCAAATCTGGGGTTTGCCAGTCTCATAATTCAATATGAATGGTCCACCTATATATCAATGAGACATTCAAACCTATTACTAAAGCCATTTCATGGACTTCCACACAAAGTCAAGCCTTAAATGCCTTCTAACTATTTCACTTGACAAAAATTCCACCTCTTTCTTTCTTCACATGTATAACCTTAGCAGAAAAAATACTCCACTAATATCTTTTCCTAAGCTCAAAAGGTACTAAGTCAGGCTTGTGAATCTATTCTCAAAATTAATCTATAAGTATAGTATCCTGTATAGTTGGGGTATCACTATTAACCAGAATATAAAAAATCTCTCTAGAAATTTCACCTAAAGTATCATTATTTCACTTTACTAAGAAAACTTCGAAATTCCATTATTTTACTTTACCTGGACAACATCAAAATGACAAGTTTAAAATCCATGATTTGAAGATGGAATTATGAAATAGTCAATGGGGTTTGTGTAAAATTAGTATAGAAATCATACTTATAGGTTAAGGGACTTGAGCTTGAAGTTTGAATGAAAATGGAGCCCAAAATCTGAGGTAAAATTATTAGACAAATAAAATTCTATGATTTGGAAACTTACCCCTTTTCAAATCAAAGAAAATGTACTAAATATCACCCAAAATGGAACTCTTAAGGTCCTATAATAAAGGAAATAAGTGACCAAAACGAGAAGAAAAACTAATTTTTAAGTCATTGTAGCTTCCTCAATGATAACAATGCTCTTACAAACCTAATAACACATGCCTACATAGTAACAAGGATACAACACAATGCAATAATCCACATACACCTCAAATCAGATAAATAATAGCAAACCACTCAATCACCTTTCAATTGAAATTTCAGAACAAATAAAATGGAGATAATGCGATAAATGCATATGTATGTACCAGTACACACCTATTTCTCCATATAACTAGCTAGGACCCCAGGGGACTCATGATGTTCATATACTTAACTAAAATAATTTCTAATCAGACATATAGACTATGAATTGGTAAAACTCATCCGAACAATTAGTCGTAATGACATTCAAGTTAAAAATCAATAACATTCTAGTGGGGAGTTTTCATTGGACATGCAAGTCATAAATCAATAAAATCTACTCGAAATAGTTTACCATCGGGCATGCAAGTTATTTAAAAACCATTTTCTCAAAAACTTCTCTTTAATAAGTTCATTAAATGAATATGAATAAGTATATGTGATTCACAATAGAATAAGGAATTCAAATATCTCAATCAATAAAACTATTCCATAGTCAACTCATAATCACATGCTACAAGCTCAAATACCCACAATCTTACCTTATATATAACACTCACAAGAAGGATTACAATTTTCGACTATAATGCTTGATAACTCATTTGTCAATGAGTCCAACCAAACCAATTTATTATTTTGACCCTTGACATAACATTAGTACCTATGAAAATGCTCGTCTTGTCATATCTATGGGATATCTATTTTCCTATTACTCTCATATACAAAGCAACTAAATCATAAGCACTATAAAAAAGAATAATGAAAAATCTCAACTTGCATTAGAGAAAGTATGAAAAGTCAAACCTAGGCTTTGGCCCTCCATAGAGCCTCCAAATGAGCTCAATATGATAAAATACATATCTAGCATAAGAAACAAAATCATAGACGCCCTTATCGCTATACTTAAATTTTAGATTTAAAATTCAACCCTAAGCCAAAGAGGAGAAAACTATAATATTATTTGAAATAACATTACCCATCACTTATGGAGTTCATATACAAAATATAATTAAACATGGAGTTAAAATAAAAATTTTAATAAATAAATTACCATTTCATAACTTTGGACCCAAAATTCCCAAATTTTCTATTTTGAAATCAAAACTTGAAGATAAAATTACTAATAAATCATTTGAAAATATGTAAATAAAGTGTAACAATCACACC
Organism: Capsicum annuum; assembly: GCF_002878395.1. Lineage (NCBI taxonomy): Eukaryota > Viridiplantae > Streptophyta > Magnoliopsida > Solanales > Solanaceae > Capsicum > Capsicum annuum. The sequence goes on from NC_061116.1 coordinate 11,771,989, forward strand.
CAATAAAAATCCTTGTAAATCACCTTTTGAATCTCCCAAAAATGAGTTTCAAGCTTAAAAAGTCAAGTTATGGGGTTTTAATTTGCAAAACAAAGATTAAATTATGTTCAAGTAAAATCATTCTATATGAAAGTGGCCCTCATCTTACGATAGTAATACATCAACCTGGCCATTCATTATGAATTTAGTCCATCGCAAACATGATGGGCAATAATAAGACCTAACTAATCCTAGAACTTCATAAATGTGACCTTCACATCATGAACATGATGAAGGACCTAATCTATGCTGCACGAATATGACCAGGCTATCATGAATGTAAAGTACAAATCAACCCTGCAAGTACACCATTTCTAATAATAAAACACACTGGGTTCTAGCCCTTAAAAAATTTCCTGACTTTTTGACTTTTGGACATCATATGAGTTGGGGTACTTCTCGTGTAATAGGGTACGACTAGGCTGTTCTTAGTCATGTGGTAACTAGTGTGGGTACGACTTAGGTGGGTATGAGTCATATGGTTGGAGATGGGTCATAGGTTTGGGTTTTTCTTTACTTAATCTGAAACTTAGTAACTTAACTTGAATTTGAGTATGAGTGGCTCACCATGAGTTGTGAGATAGGGTATTAGTCGAATAGTCTAACTCGTATGTTAGACAGTGTCAACCCCTCTTGATTTTACCTAAGGTACGATTTTATGGTACTGATCATATGGTTGTGTATGATTGGGGCTTGGTGGTCATATATTGGATAGTATTGGGGGTCCAAGGGATGCCTATGGTACGAGTGGTGGGTACCACTCATACGATAGGGTACGGATAGTATGGTGGAGTCGTACCCTCCTACAGAAAGTTTATACAGTTTTAAGTTACGGGTAATCTGGATATTTCCCCTTATAAATCTTTGGGACCCTATGACTTATCTAACTCTTGGAATATTATTTACCCTAATATTCTAATCTTAAACACTTAAAAACTCTCTCAAAAGCTTTCAAGACTCTTGGGTTAAGCAAAAGCTATGGTTTTATTCAAGGTGGTCAATTGAGGCTCATAGGGGTGATTTCTTCTCATTTTCTTCTCAATCTAATGCAAGTTGCTCCTCTCTCATTGTTAGTTCCAACTAAAGGCATGATTGATGAATGATTTTCATGGTTTAATAATTATATGGTTTTGGGTTTTCAAATATAGGTTGGGGGTTTTGGTTATAACGGTTGGTAATGGTTTTCCTATGTCTTTTTCTTATGGTTTGCATATTATAATAATGGGTTGAACACTTGGTTGCATGGGAATGACTAATTGGAACTTGGTTTTGGCTTTGGAAATACTATGCCCTCAGCATATTTGATAAAATGCCTATGAGAATGCTTTTACTATATTATTGGACTTTTAATAGAACTATTGCATGGTATAACATGGTGATGGAACCCTAATTGGTATAAATGGTCTAAATAGTTTGGAATAGTCAAATAGTATGATCTTAGGGTAATGGTTGGTTTAATTAAAAGTCTTGTGGGGTATAATGGAATACCCCAAGCAAACTAAGTAATGAACATACTTGTGGGGTACATGGGAATCCCTTACGCTAACTTAATAATGTAATCTATGGGTACATGGGAATCCCTTCTTCTCTAATAGGTTGGATAAGGACATTTCTTGTAAGCTATAGTCAGTATGACTATACACTACTTCTAGCCTTGGTTAATATTAAATGGAATTGGTGTTTTAGTTGTAAGGTAATGGTTTTAATTGCCCAATAATAGTGGTGTGTGATATCTAACTGTGAAGGTATGAATCAAAAGGATGGACACTGGAAACTCATCTTTGTCGAAATAAGGATGGGTCATGGTGACCATATACTTGAGGGGTATACGGGGATTCCCTTACACTTGTATATATGTATCATGGAGAGCGAAGGGTACACGAAAATCCCCTACTCCTATAGTATCTCTGGTTCATGCAACTACATGCATCGGGTCCCGTTCAGGGGGTGACACTAGACCCATATAGCCCGTGGGTAGATTATGACGGTTAAGCAACATATACCCAGGTTAATGGTGTTAAAGGCATTCTAAACTCGGTTCCCTTTCCCGACATAGTTTTTATATATATATATGGTTGTGGATGCATATGGTTGGTTTACTTGATTTTAAGTGTTGGCATTATTTTATCCTTATTCTAAGTACTTGCTAGCGTTTACCCACTAACCCTTCTTTGGGAAACTACATCCCACGCGATGTAGGAACCATCCGTTCTACTCTTTTTGCTTAGTAATTGGATTTGGGATCAGCTATTGGATTGAAGTGATAAGCATCCATACTCTGGAAGGCTCCATTCAAATCATGGATGTATTTACATACTTTGGTTATTTTATGGATATTAGTTTTTTCTATGGTTGGGGGCATTGTCCAAACTAAATATTATTTTTCTTTTGGTTAGAGTGGAACTACTATGGGTTAGAATGGGTTGTCAGGTAGTGGTGTCAGCCTTAGTATTGGCATTGGTATTAGGGATGATACCGTTTTACTGTATTTACGATTGTTCCATCATTTTATGTAATGTTATGGATAGGAACTTGGTTATTATATCGGTTTGGTTATGGTTGTTGGTTGGCAAGGGGTGGTTGGACTTACTTGGGTTGGTCTCGGTTATGGACCTATCCCAGAGTATGGATTGGTACAAATATGCTATCTTGTTATATGTTTAAAATTCATCCAAATCGGGGTATATGTACGTTGGTTAGGTTGGGCAATGGGGGTGGTCTCCAGTCCTGGTTGGACTTTGGATGCCCATTACGACAAAGCCTTAGTTAGGGTCGTGTCAAGTTGGTATCATAGCTTTAAGTTCATGGTCAATTGGGGAATCCACAAAGTCGTGCTGAGCAGAGTCTCTTTTAAGAGTGTGTAGTGAGCCACACTCATAAGGAAGAGGCTACAAAACATTTAGAAATGTTTTTCTTTCTTGTGTTTTGTTTCAATAAGCAAGGTCTAAGGTCTTGAAATCCTTTCTAATTCCTATTTGTTTGTTTTTCAAATAATACCTCGACGATCTGAAGCTCATATAAACTCATTTGTCCTAATTGGAGACAATATTGATGGGATAAGTTCTACTCAAGGGATCCATACTTGGTCTAGGGGTCCACTCTCTAATTATTCTGGGGTCCCATTAATTTCTTCTAGTCCTCCTCAGACCGACGTAATCATATGATTACTCAGTTGGTGGCCTCTCAGGCTGAGCATGGTATATCTGGTATTCTATCCTCTGAGACCACAAGGGTTGGTCAGTTAATCAAGATGAGTCCTCTAACCTTTACTAAAGGTAAGGTGGAGGAGAATCCTTAGGGTTTTCTGGATGAGCTGGAAAAAATATTCAAGATTATCCTTGTCACGAATGTGGAAGGGGTAGAGTTTGCAACTTATCAGCTCAAGGATGTGGCGTACCAATGGTACGAGGAATGTGATAGGGCAAGGGGTGATGTTGAGGAGTCATATTTGTTGGAGACTTTATCCAATGCATTTTTGGACCACTTCTTTCCTCAGGAATTAAGAAAAGTAAAAGTAGAGGAATTTGTTAATCTAAAGTAAAGAAAGATGACTATCAAGGAGTATGCCGTGAAATTTCACCAGTTGTCTAGGTATACTCTGAAAATGGTGTCAGATATAAGGGATAGGATGAGGAAGTTTGACTTAGGACTATCTCGTGAGTTGATCCTTGAGAGTAAGATTGCATTGCTGATCAAGGACATAGATATTTCTAGGTTGGTTGTTCATATGCAACAAGCAGAGGAGGAAAAGAAAAAATAGGCTGAGATAGGGGAAAAGCAAGGTAAGAAGTTTAGGTTCTCTGATCAAGTTGGTGGCCAACAACAAAATGGTAGAGGTAGTGGTAAGTAGCTGAAGAAGAAGTGGAGGAGTTCTGATTCTTTCTCCATAGCTAGTGATCCTTACCTAAAGTCGTCGGGTGATAGGCATCAGTAGGGTGGTGACAACTTCAGGGCACAGGGTGCCTAATCTTAGACGACTGAGGCACAGTTGGATTCATCATGTCCTTCTTATAGGTTCTGTCGTTGGTTACATTGAGGTTTTTGTGATGAGGAGAGCTATCGATACTTCAAATATGGTCAGCTAGGCCATATGTTTAGAAATTTCCCAATTGGTAAAGTTGATTTAGGAGAGAATAAGGTTCTTATTGCTTTTTATCTTCTCCTGCACCAACGGGTGCTACTTCTGCATCTATTTCTTCTTCTGGTACTGGCACTGGTCAAAATAGGTTATATGCACTCACTACCCGACAGGAGTCTGAGGTATCTCCTGATATCGTGAGTATGTTGCAACTCTTTTCTTGTGATGTGTATTGTTTGATTGATCTGGGTTCCATTATTTTTTATGTGACCCTGTATATGGCTGTGTAGTTTGGTTTGATCTCGAGGTTATTTTAGATTCTTTTTCTCTTTCTACCCCGGTAGGTAGGGCTAGGCATTTGGTTATTTCGGTTTGATATTTAAATATCGGTAAGGTTTTTTGATTTTTGGATTGACAAAAATGACAACCGTAATCAAACCAAAATAAATTCGGTTCTATTTTTACAAATTCGATTCGGTTATTTTGGTTTTTTATTTCAATTTTGAAGCTCTCTTTCTCATGAGACTGGATATTTAAAATTGATAATTTTTTTACAATTTTTTTTTTCAAACCTAATTTTCATAGTGGCAGTTGATTGGGCAGTAAACTAAAGAAGTTAAAGAAGGCAGGGCAGTTTCATCTGAAAAGTTTAAAGAAACCAACTTTAACAACATCATGTTACTCTTTGTCCAGATATCTTAACAACAGTAAGCATTTCAGCAAATTAAAGAAACCAAGTTGCAACCTATGATAGAATAACTTTGATAAAAGCAAGATGTAACCTCATTTGCTTATTGACGCCGCTGGAAAGTAGTTTATAAGTGGTCGTCGCCGAAAAGTGATTTAATTGACGCCTCACTGCCGAAAAGACCAAGATTGAATGGTTGTTATATGGTCGACTGGTCGCCGATGATCTATGGACTAATATAGTTATGTATGCTATAAGGCGGATGGCGAACAGAGGGGTGGTAGCTTCATAAATCGTAGTTGTAGGGTTGTGGCGTGCCTGTATAGTATAAATGTTTAGGGTTGCGGCTACTTGGTTGCTGCTTACTAATGCCTAACTTTGCTATTATATATTTATATATATTATATTATTAAGTTATTATATATTATATATATAATATATATATTATTAATTATTTATAGAATTTCGGTTAGTCAGTTTATCCGAATTATTTTTTTCAAAAACCAAACACCGAACTGTATAACCAAATTTTAAAAATCGAAAATCAAAAGCAATTTGAAAAATCAAAAAACTAAATCAAAATTGAAATTTTGATTCGATTTTTCAGTTTTTTTGGTTTAAACCAAAATATGCCCAGCCCTACTGGTAGGTGACTCTATGATTGCTAAAAGAGTCTATAGAGGGTATGGTATCTATTGGTAGTAAGTAGACTTTGGTAGATTTGTATGAATTAGATATGGTGGATTTTGATGTTATTCTGGGTATGGAATGGTTATATTCATGCTACGTGTCCTTAGATTGTCAGACCCCTAGGGTTGTCTTTAAGTTCCCTGATGAATCGGTTATTAAATAGGAGGGTGGTTCCTTAGCTCCCAAGGGGAAATTCATAGAGCTCGGAGACTAATATCCAAGGGGTGTCTCTATCATCTAATCAGGGTTAAAGATTCTAACTCAGAAGGTCCTTCTTTACATTCGATTTCGGTGGTGAATGAGTTTCCTGAGGTCTTTCCTCATGACCTCCCTGGTGTTCCTCTTCATAGGGAGATGGAGTTTGGTATTGATTTGTTTACGAACACTTGTCCAATGTCTATTCCTCCTTATAGAATGGCTCTAACAGTTTGAGGAGCTTAAGGAAAACTTAAGGATATTTTGGATATATGTTTCATCTGTCCGAGTGTATCCCCATGTGGTGCACCGGTGTTATTCGTGAGTAAGAAACATATTTTCATTTGGATGTACATTGAATATAGGCAATTGAATAAGGTGATGGTTAAGAACAAGTATTCTTTTTCTAGAATAGATGACTTGTTTGATCGGTTGAAAGGTGCCAAATTCTTTGCTAAGATAGATCTTCAATTCGGGTATCATCAGCTTAAGATTAGAGAGGTGGATATCCCTAAGACAACTTTTTGTACTTGGTATGGGCACTTTGAGTTCCTGGTTATGTCATTTGGGTTGACCAACACTCTAGAAATATTTATGAATTTGATAAATAGGGTTTTTCATCAATTTTTAGATCTGTTTGTCATTATGTTCATAGATAACATCCTGGTGTATTCTCTGTCTTATGAAAAGATCCCGGTTGAGATCTTAGATCATCAGGTTCGTCGGTTGCGGACCAAGGATGTGGCCTCGGTTAGGGTTCTATAGTGGAGCCACAAGGTGGAAGAGGCTACTTGGGAAGCATAAGAGGACATAAGTCCAAGTACCCGTACTTGTTTTCCATTTCAAATATTTGTGCTTAAGGTATGTGTTTTATAACATCCTTATTTCCTGGTTTTGATTAAATGAAAGATTGATTTCCTTGCATCTTTGTTAAAGGTAAAAGTAGAGGCATCTAGGGGTGTAAATCATGGTTATACTACATTCTTTGTCATTCGGATATGAATGGTCCTAGTGGTGGAGAATTGAAACACCCTGGGTTCTGGTCCTTAGAAATTTTTTTGGTTTTTTGGTTTCTGGACATCATACAACTTGGGGTACTTCTCGTATGATAGGGTACGACTAGGTTGGTCTTGGTTATAGTAACTTGTGTGGATGGTTGAGTTTCTGGAATGGGTATGACTTAGGTGGGTATGATTTATATGGTTGGTGATGGGTCGTAGGGTTAGGTTTTCCTTCACTTAACTTGGATTTGAGTAGGAGTGTCTCACCATAAGTCGTGAGATAAGGTATGAGTCGTATAGTCCAATTTTTATGTTAGACAGTGCCCCTCTTGATTCTGCCTAGGGTATGGTTTTATGGTGCTGATCGTATGGTTGGGTATGATTGGGGCTTGGTGGTCATATCTTGGACAGTGTTTGGGGTCCAAGAGATGCCAAAGGTACGAGTGGTGGGTACCACTCATACGATAGGGTATGAATGGTATGGTGGAGTCGTACTCACCTGTGGAAAGTTTATACAGTTTAAGTTGGGCGTAATCTAGACATTTCCCCTTATAACTCCTTAGGGACCCACGCCTTATAGCACTCTTGGGACATCATTTTCCCTAATATTCTAATCTTAAGCACTTAGAATCTCTCTTGAAATTTCCCAAGGCTCGTGGGTTAAGCAAAAGCTAGGGTATCATTCAAGGTGGTCAATTAAGGCTCATATAAGTGATTTCTTCTCATTTTCTTCTCAATCTAAGGCAAGTTACTCCTCCCTCATTGTTAGTTTCAACTAAAGGGATGATTTATGAATGATGTTCATCGTTTAATTGTTGTATAATTTTGAGTTTTCGAATACAGGTTGGGGGTTTTGGTTATAATGGTTGGTAATGGTTTTTTCATGTTTTTTACTTATGGGTTTCATATTCTAATGATGGTTTGAACACTTGGTTGCATGGGAATAATTAATTGGTACTTGGTTTTGGCTTTGGAAATACTATGCCCTCAACATGTTTGATAAAATACCTATGAGAATGTTTTTACTATATTGTTGAACTTTTAATGGAACTATTGCATGGAATAACATAGTGATGGAACCCTAAATGGTATAAATGGTCTGAATGGTTTGTTATGGTCAACTAGTAAGGTCTTACTAGTCATGGTAGGTTTAATTGAAAGCCTTTAGGGTACAAGGAAATTTCCTAAGCAAACTAAGTAATGAACATACTTGTGGGGTACATGGGAATCCCCCAAGCTAACTTAATAATGTAATCTATGGGTACAAAGGAATCCCTTCTTCTCTGAAAGGTTGGCTAAGTAAATTGCTTGCAAGCTATATACGATATGATGATACCCCTACTTCTAGTCTTGATTAATAAAAATGGAATTGTTGATTTTTTTGTGCGGTAATGGCTTTAATTGGGTAATAATTGCGAGGTGAGATAGCTAACCGTAAAGGTGAGTCCAAAGGACGAACACTGGAAACTCATGTTTGCCGACATGAGGATGGGTCATGGCGACCATTACTTGAGGGGTACACGGGAATCTCCTAACACTTTTATATATGTATCATGGAGAGCAAAGGATACACGGAAATTCCTTACTCATATGGTATCTCCGGTTCGTGCTGCCACACGCGTCGTGGCCCGTCCAGGTGGTAACACTAGACCCATATAGTCTGTGGGTGGATTATGACGGTTAAACTAAACATACCTAAGTTAATGGTTTAAAGGCATGATAAACCCAGTTCTCTTTCCCAGCATAGTTTTACATATATATATATATATATATATATATATATATATATATATATATATATATATATATATATATATATATATACTCACACAAATATATATGTATGTATGTATGTATGGTTGTGGATGCATATGGTTTGGTTTTCTTGGTTTTATAGGTTGGTCTTATTTGATCTTTATCCTGAGTACATGCTAACATTCACCTGCTAGCTCGTCTTCCAGCGGCTGTATCTACTCCTTCTGCTTAGTAATTGGATTTGAGATCAGCTATTAGTTGAAGTGATAAGCATCCATGCACCGGAAGGCTCCATTTCATATCATGGATGTCTTTACATACTTTGGTTTATTTATGGATATTAGTTTTGACTATGGTTGGGGGCATGTCCAAATCGAATATTATTTTTCTTTTGGATAGAGTGGAACTACTATGGGTTGGAATGGGCGGTGCAGTAGTGGTGTCAGTCTTAGTATTGGCATTGGTATTGGAGATGATATCATTTTACTATATTTACGATTGTTCTATCCTTTTATGTTATGTTATGGACAGGAACTTGGTTATTATATTAGTTTGGTTATGGTTGTTGGTTGGCAAGGGATGGTTGGACTTACTTGGGTTGGTCTCGGTCATGAACCTATCCCAAAGTCTGGATTGGTACAAATATGCTATTTTGTTATATATTTGAAATTCATCCGACTCAGGGTATATGTTAGTTGGTTGGGTTGGGTAACCAGGCTGGCCTCCGTTTCTTATTGGACTTGAGATGCCCATTTCAACAAGGCCCTGGTTCAAGTCATGTCAAATAAATAATCAAAAATCTCTATATAGAACCCTGAAATTTGTTCAGGACCCTATGAACATAGACCAAATATACTACTACACTAAAAATGATATTTCAGATTCAATGGAATGATAGAAGCACTGAACTGCGGTCATCTGGACCAAACTTAACCAAAGTCAAATTTCGGCCTAAACTTCCAACGATCCAATCAACTACTAAAAATGCATTCAAATGCTTAGAGAATCGAACTAAAGGTCCTACTGACTCAAAAATCACACTTTAGAGCAAACGAAACTATCAAAATTATAATACAACCTTGATAACCTTGAATGTTGAGGGCTAACAGAACTGTCCAAATTCCAATACGACCTTGATAACCTTGAATGTTGAATCTGGTCAACCATGCTAACTTTCAAATCTCTCAAAATATAAAACTTGCATAATTATGAACCAACCACCTCAAAGATTGTGCTATTCTTACTGCTAACCTTAAACACCATAAATCAACTGCGGTGAAAGATAAAATAGTCAAAATGCATAAAAATAAATTAATCACTTCTCATTACAGTATTCTGCCTAAACTATAAAAAATGAAAAACATCAATGTAAACAACATAAAATATAAATAATTTGAAAAATTGATGGTCTATATACACTGCTATTATCTTGGTAGGTACTTACTAGGGTCAAAACAGTACTTTATAACTTTTTTTGCAAATAACATAATTAAACAATTACTAACCTTAGAGCCCGTTTGGATAGGCTAAAAAAATGGCTTTTAAAAAGCACTTTAAAAGTTCTTTTGAAAATGCTGAAACTTATTTTAAAAATAAACAGTTACGTATTTGGATAAAGGTGCTAAAGTTAAAAAAAATTGTAGATGTATTTAGTAGACAATTGTTGTTAAGCACTTTCTTTTAATCAAAATGTCTGAAATACCCTTATAATTGTTAACATTATATAAAGTTGATTATTATTAGAGTTTTATTCTTAAAATAATTTAAATTTAAATTAAATTATATTTTAATTTAATTTTTGTATAAACTACTTAATCCATTTATTTTTTAAAAATATTTTCATGAATGAATAAGTTACTTGTGCTCCATTTTTCTTCTTAAAATTGAATAAAATAGATCCAAAAAGGAGCAAAATTTGTTGTTTTAGCAATATGAATTCGTTTTTCTTTGTGAATTTTGCCACACTAATTAACCCATTTTTGTTTTATGAGATTTTTTCTGAAAATTGAACCAAAAATACTCAAAAAGGAGTAAAAAATATTGTTTCAGCTAAATTGGTTTATTGATTTTTTTGTTTTTCTTCAAGAAATTTGAACAAAACTCGTCCAAAAAGAAGTTGAATTGCTAACGACCCATTAAAATTTGTTGTTTCAATCAAATGAACTACAAAAAAAAATAATTCTTCTCAATTCCTCATAAACCCCATAAGCATCAAATTGCTAGCAACCCATTAAAAAAAGAAATAAAGACACAAAATGGAGAGAAAAATGCAAACCAAATGATAGAAGAGAACAAATATTTTAAGACAAACATGGGGTAATTTTGAAATATGTGAGAATTATAAGGGACAAAGATGTTATTTACTTGATCAAACTAGAATGACTTATAAACCAAAATTTAAAAAGTAGGGGTTGAGGTACTTTTGACTTTTGGCTTAAAAAATGAAATTTTTGACTTTTTTAAAGCAATTTTTGAAGTTGCCAAACACTTCAAAAAGTAAAAAATAATTTAAAAGCTATTTTGACCATCTTTTAAGTCCATTCAAACACCCTCTTAGTTAAACTAATATCATGCTTTCATTTTTTTTTGGGTTTGGGGGGGGGGGGGGGATTAATTCAAATACATAGATTTTGTATCCTTATTTCAACGTACATCATAAGCTCATTTGTATTTTATAGCAAGTGATTTAAAAATTATAGATTTACTAGCCATATTTGAACTAATCCCATAAGCTCATTTGGTTTTAGCAAGTAACTTAAAAATTGTAAATCTACTAGCCTTACATGAACTAATACCAAAAGTTCATTTGTACATTTGAAAAGTAATTGAAAAATTATAGATTTACTAGCCTTATTGAACTAATACCATAAGTTCATTTGTAGTTTTTAGCAAGTAACTTAAAAATAGTAGATTTACTAGCCTTATTTGAACTAATATAGTAAGTTCATTTGTACTTTTTTAAGCAAGAAATTGTAGGTTTACTAGCCTTATACGAACAAATAGCATAATTTCATATCTTTTAGGCCTTATATAAGAGTGCTAAATGACATCAACAATTCATACTACTACATAATATAATAGTTAAATAGTGAAAAAATATGAAGAACTTCATTACCCTTTCTTTTTCTCTATGGCGATATGTTTCACTTTGTTTGAACATTCACTAGGTAAGATTTTTTTCTTCAGTGCACATCTGTTATTATTTTATCAACAATTATGTATTCGAATATCTATTTTCATCATTGAGCTTTTTAATCCCATTGACTAATGCTTAGTCTTCTTAATATTTTGTATCAGTTGATGCTCAATTTTGTCCGGGAACATTTACGGCTAAAGACACATGTGCGAACATTAGTTGTGGAAATCTAGCTCTATTTCAATGGCCGGCGAGTAAGATGCCTCAGAATTGTACATGTGCTGCTGCAGGAAGCAATCAAAGCCTTTGCACCTGCCAAATTGTTTGTTAAGCAAAATAATAGAATACAAGTGATTATTATTGAAGTTGATTGATTGATCATATCATTGAATGTTTGAGAATACATAGAAATAAAATTTTGATTCTATATAATATGTGTCCATTTAGGTTTCTTTTCTAATTTTTAAATAATGTGTGTGGAGAGAGAGACCAAAATAGCAATCAAAAGTTGAATAGCCTATTTGGCCAAGCTTATTTTTAAATTATATAGAAATAAAATTTTTAAATTAAATTATTTTTAAAAGTGCTTTCAAAAAAATACTTTTGGTGAGAAACTGGTTCTTGTTTGGGCAATAAGTTTTCAAAAAGACACTTTTAAGTAGAAATTAGTGTTTAGCCAAACATTAAAAGTGCTCTTACGTGTATTTTTCCCAAAATATTTTTCGTAAAAGTTTTTTGGAGAGAAGTTACTTTGTTTAGCTTATGAAAAATTGTTGCTGCTACTCTCTAGAAGTACTTATTTTCTTCCAAAAGCTTGGTTAAACACCTCAATTTTTTAAAATAAACGCTTTTGAGAAAAAATAAGCTTGGATAAACGGAATATAAGTGGGGGAAACTGTTTGAAATAAAAACATATTTGACGGTAAGGACATATGAGGATATAGTAGAACCTTTTTAGTTTAAACATCTCATGAATATGGATTTGTTATAATACGAAAGCTGAACTGATGGAGTATTTTCTTGAGGATTTTCAAATTCAGTATTCAAACATTTCAGAAACTTAAATCTAGTTTTGGAAAGATGTGAAATTATTTTTACATTGAAGTTCACCAAATAGCCCGAAGAGAGGCTAGCCATGAATTTTTGGACCCCAAAAACAAAGTTTAACAAACAGTCTTTATTAAATTGAATGAAAATTAGTTGAATAAACTACCACTACTAAAAAAAAAAAAGAAGGAAAAACTGACCACACAAACCGACCACAAGTGGTCGGTTTTCCCCAATTTCCGATCACAAAATCGATCAAAATTTGTGGTTGGAAAACTAATGGTAGCTTTTTAAAAACTGACCACATGTGGTCGGTTTTTTTAAAAATATATATTTATTTTTAAAATTTATTATTATTTTATTAAAATTGAAAAAATAATTTTAGAGAAAAAAACCAACCACAAGTGGTCAGTTTTTTATTAACTTAATTTTAATTAAAAACTGACCACATGTAGTCGGTTTTTAATTAAATTAATTTATTAATGTAATTTAAAAACGACCACATGTGGTAGTTTTTTGTAAAAAATTTTAAAAAAACCTACCACATGTGGTGGGTTTTTTGGATAATTTTATAAAAAAAATACTGAAAATTTTTAAAATACAAATATTAAAAATCAAATTATTTACAATACAGCCCACCCATCATTTACAAACATTAAAAATCAAATCAAATTATTTACAATATAGCCCACCAATCATTTAATATACAATCAACCAACCACCATAAGAATACAAACATTAAAAATCAAATTATTTATAAAATTTATTGAGGTTACAAATCCAAACTATAAAACATACAAAAGACTAAAAACAACAAATCCACATCTTCATTCTCAGCCTCACCCATTCTACTATCAATATTTTGTGTTGATCTATCCAACTGTAATTAGGTTCCATCTACATAATCAATCACATTCAAATAATTAGTTCCAAGTCACAAAAGTTCACATTTTAAATACCTACACCTTTCAAGTCTCTAATTCACTTCAAAAGTTATCAAACTAAACTAAATTCAAAAGAAAAAGTTCACGTTTAAAGTACCTACACTTAAACATTTTGAAGTAACTAGTTCACTTGTCAAGTGACCACAATTTACTAAAATCAAAACGCAAGTTCACATTTCAAGTACCTAAATTCAAAACAAAAGTCATTAATCCATAATTCAAGTACCTAAACATTTTCAAGTTACCAACGTAAACTAAATTCAAAATGAAAAGTTCACATTTCAAATACCTACACCTAAACATTTCAAGTCACTAATTCACTTCACAAGTTACCAAAGTAAACTTAATTCAAAATGAAAAGTTCACATTTCAAGTACCTACACCTAAACATTATCAAGTCACTTCACAAGTTACCAAACTAAACTAAATTCAAAATGAAAAGTTCATATTTCTAAGTCACTAATTCACTTCACAAGTTACCTACGCTTAAACATTTTGAAGTCACTAACTCACTTCTCAAGTGACCACACTTAACTTTATTCAAAACACAAGTTCACCTTTCAAGTAACTACACTTATACATTTTCGACTCACTAATGCACTTCTCAAGAGTGACCACAATTAATTAAATTTAAAACACAAGTTCACATTTCAAGTACCTACACTAAAACATTTTTAAGTCACTAATTCATTTCTTAAGTGACCACACTTAACTATATTCAAAACACAAGTCCAACTTTCAAGTAACTATACTTAAACATTTTGAAGTCGCTAACTCACTTCTCAAGTGACCACACTTAACTATATTGAAAACACAAGTCCACATTTTAAGTACCTACACTTACACATTTTTGACTCACTAACTCACTTCTCAAGTGACCACACTTAACTATATTCAAAACACAAGTTCACCTTTCAAATAACTACACTTAAAAAAATTTTGACTCACTAACTCACTTCACTTTTTCAATTAAACCCTAACCTACCTCAACCGAAGAATCCAAGATAAGCAAGCTAATTCGCAAAAGCCTTTCCTTTCTTCCACGCCCCAGAACTTTCACGATCTATCAAATGTATATTATTTATAAGTAAAGGAATCCAACTCTATAATCAACTTTCTACCTTAAACACAATTTATAGGCCAAAACTCATGTATTCTTTTAAATTCCAAGTCTAATTTTAAGGCTTAATCTTCTTCTAGTTTCTTAAATCTCACAATATTTGTACCCTATAATGTATTTAATATTTAAGTGCATATTTAAGTGCATATACCATGTACCAATTTCTTTTGAAATTTATATATCCTCCTTATTTTCCCTTCTATTTAAAAAAGTGAACAACTTATTTAAGTCAAAACCATAATGAAACTTGAAACTAGCATGGCGCATTCACCTATTGGAAATTCAAGAAAGCAAGATGATAGAGATTTTAACCTTAGAGAATGGGTCTTAAGGCTAAAATTAGCAGAGAAAACACAAATTCAAGAAGATTTTCAGTTTCTTATATTAGAAGTTTCAGAGAAGATGCAAAATCTTTTAGATCAAATATTCCCATTTCTAGTACTGTTTCTTCCCCTGGGTACACCTTAAGAGGTAATAAAGCTACTTCTCTCATTGCCCCACCTCATCATTGTTTCATTACTATTTTATAATAAAGTTTTATTCTTTTCTAAAAATGAAATTGACCCATCTACTTATTCTTTTACCACTGCACGTAAAGGTAAGCCTTCAGATTATCTTTTATACTTCCGAATTCAGGATCTAGTCAGTAGGTTCAAAATGCTTGAAATCTTACTATATGTACAAATATTTTTCACAGATTTTGTTTTGCATATGTATATATAGTATAAGTAAAAAGTAACAAATTCAGTTGAACTCAAAGAACCTGACAGAGAGGGAGAGGGGTTGACGATGGGGCTGGTTCGGTCGGGGTCTTGGATCTGTTTCGACGGCGTGGGGCAGGCTGTTGGCGGTGGATGGTGGATATGACGACGCGGCGGCTGGAGGGGTGGCTTCGCCAGTGGCTGGCAGTGGAGGTGAGGTCGGCGACCATGGCTGGTGCAGCGGTGGTGCTAGCAAGGAAAGGGCAACAGAGGAGGCACTAGTGGAGGAGAGGGACGACCGATGATGGGAAAGGCAGCGTTGATGATTTTATCGTAGGGTTTTTGAGAAATGAGGGAGATAGAGAGAGAAAGAGGAGAGATGGGAGAAGAGGGGTGAGGGCTGTTGTGAAGAGATTAGGGTTTGGGGGTTGATTTTTGTCTTTAAAAGGGAAGAGAAAGGCTTTTGATCTCAGCCGTTAGATCAATTTTTATCAACGACTGAGATTTAAAAGTCTAAGAATTGGATTAGAATTGAGAATAAAAAATAGATTGAGTCTGATTTAGGCTATAATTGTAATGGAGTAAATACAATTAGGCTAAAATCGTAAGAAATTGAATAAATTGGGTTAAAAGGGGAATAAATTATGCAAAGTATCTTAATTTAGGCTGTTATTTAAATAATAGTAGGAGTAATAATAATAATAAATAATATATAATAATAATAATAATAAACCATAAGTAATTATAAATAATAAATAATAATAATAATAAATAATAATAATAATAATAATATATGATAACGGTACATTACATATCTATTTCATCACTACACGAGATACACACACACACACACACACACACATATATATATTCAATTGGCTATCACCATTCAAATACATACTATATACATTACATACCCGATTTTAATACCCCATAATAATATACAACGTAACTTAATTCACAAATACTCAGTTGAATTATCGGTTGGTTTATCTTATGTCATTAATATACGTTCACTATATTATAGGTATATATATATATTATATATATATATATAATATGGCGTGTCTGCTTCAACTATTTCAATCGTAATTTTACTAAATATCATCCTAATTAATAATTATAAGTCATCTAAATATTACAAAAATATATATTTAATAATAAAATAAAATAGATATAAAATGATAAGTTAACTTTTGTTGTTTTAAATTAACTTCAAGTCTTATATGAGGCCTATTTTTTTTAAAAAAAATCACACGTACTTTTTGTAGTAATTTTGTTATATCACTTCTTATTAGTTATTGTGAATAATTTAAGACACGTGTTTGCTTCTTTGCTTCAATCGTAATTTTATTATATCATCTCTAATTAATTATTATAGTCTAAGCATTGTGCCACTTAAATTGGAATATAAGGAAAACTTTTATAAACCACAATAATTGAAAACTTAGATTATTTAAAATATGCAATTGACTATCAATGCCACAAAATTTTTGACAAAGTGAGTAACATATATTATTTGAAAATTATATAAAAAGTATTATAAATTACAATATTTAACAACTTAAAATATCTAAAAGTAAAAATAATGTGCTATATATTTCAAAAAGTACGTAAAAAATATTATAAATCACAATAATTAACAACTTGAAAATTTTTAAAAGATATGAAATATTTGATTGACTCTCAAAATTATATCAATGACATTTAAATTGGAATAGAAGAATAGTATAATAAATCACAATAATTAAAAACTTAAATTATTTTTAAAATATAATTGACTATCAACGCCACAAAAGTTTGGACAAGGAGAGTAACATATATTATTGAAAACAAAAAAAATATTATAAACTACAATAGTTAACAACTTAAAATATCTAAAAACGTATTAAAAGTATGATTGATTATCTAAATTCTATTTGGATCACATTGTTTGAGATAAAAAAATAACATATACTGAGCCTGTATTATCTGAAAAACAGTAATATAGGCCCATCGAATTTGATTTTTCAGGCTCTTTATTAATTTATACATTTGTAGAGTTTAATTTTGATCGTGAATTAAATTTTTGAAATAAAATTATATATTTGAATAATAAATTATAATAATTGATAATTTAATATATTTTAAGAATATATGCAAAAAATTACTTAAAAAATAAATTTATTTAATTTTTAAAATTCAAAAAATATCACATTAATTGATATGATAATTATTATAATATTAATTTATAGTAGATGTTGGGCCCGTGCTTTGCACGAGCTTCTTCTCACTAGTTTAAAATATAAAATCGACCATTTGTGGTCGCTTTTTTAAAAACAAAAATTAAAAAAAAAATTAATAATAAAATTATTTATTTAATTATAATAATTTTTTAAAATATAACAGCGACCACTTGTGGTCGATTTTTTTATTTTTTTCATTTGCAAAATAAATAATAATTAATACTAAAATTATTTTAATAATTATTTTGATTTTTTAAAATAAAAAAGCCACCACTTGTGGCTGCTTTTTTAAAAAAATAAAAAATTTTAAAAAAATTAAAATCCGCCACTAGTGGTCGTTTTTTTCCGACCATAATTTGTGGTCGGTTTTCTGTGGTCAGTTTTTGCCTTTTTTAGTAGTGTACCCTCTAAACTAATACAAACTAATTCATCATTTTGAGCTTTCTCTTGCGCTAGAAAAATTCTCACTAAAGGACCTAGTCTAGATATGTACAAGAGCTTCTAAATACAGATTAACGACAGAAATAAAAGGCACAACTACTACCTGAGGAATGAGAAACAGGAGTTGATGATGAATACTCATCTCTCCAACTAAGAAACTTCTTATCAACCTGCAATACACATTGAATAATCAAAGCCTTTGTGACTGCCAAATTGTTGGTTAAGCAAAATAATGGAATACAAGTGATTATTATTGATGTTGATTGATTGATCATACACGTGCATTGAATGTTTGAGAATACATAGAAATAATTTTTTTTTTCTATATAATATATGTCCATTTAGAATTCTTTTCTAATATTTTAATATAATGTGGGTGTGTAGGGAGAGAGAGAAATTGTCACGGTCCGAGACTAATCCCTAGTCGTGATACGGTGTTTAAGATCATAAGTGACCCCAAGATAACCCATGATATGGTACATACTGTAAAGACTGAAAGAAAGTAGTAAAATATTGTGCGGAAGTCATTTAATAAAACATCTGAATAACTAAGCTTTAAAATAAAAGAAGTCTGAAACACATCTCTGAAAACATCATTGAGAAATCATAACTAACTGACTAACTATTTGACTGTTTAAAAGCCTCTAAACATGATGAGTTGTTGGGACAGGTCCCCAACTAACTCTGACTACTGAAATAAGGTACTAGAAACCATGATAAATAATGTGAATAGTCCACAACTGATGAGGACTCACCAATGTTGTAGCTGAGAGATACAGGGATGGACTAAGTGCGATATGGGAACTAAGCATCCGAACATATATTGCCAAATCAATATACCGCAAAATAGAGTATGGTCAGTACTTTGAATTTACTAGCATGCGAGATAAGGACTAACTGAAATACATATAGGTATTGTGCATGAATGCATGAACATGTAAAAGGATGCAAGACCAAGCATAAACATGTACTGAAATAATATGTAAAACTAAGTGACTAAATAATCGATAAACTGAATACTTGGTCATATAAACCTGAACTGGTATAACCTGAATACTAAACTGAGACTGTGGGAGCTAACTACAATCGACATGCCTCAATCTGAGCTAATCGGGGTCCAACCTGTAAACCCAGTTGGAAAGGTGTTAGTACCTTGCCAGGGGTACCACTATTGGCTGTCGTGGATTCACTAAACTAATGTCCCAAAGGACGCAAGTGTCATGCCTCTACTAACGGGGGACCCCTCATAATCTACGGTGGTGTCGCAAGTCTGGAACTTAAGGAATGCTACTAACGACTCGTATCTAACTACGAGGGAGACACCATCCCTAAGTTCACTCGGTGCTAAGTGTTACTCTCAATTAAACTTACATAGAAGCATAAATTGGTACATGCATTGATAATTTATATGCTTAAGTTATGTCATTCTAAAAATAACAGTGCATGTATAATATGAAGTATTTAAAATCATGTAAATTGATTATAATAAGGGAATTTCATGAATAAAATCCAAAAATTCAACAACTGATAAATGCTCAACATGAATATGATAATCTGAATATAAAGATACAAACATGGTCTGGCTGACTTATAACTTGAAAATCTGAAACATGCGTGACTATCTAGGTATTGGGTATTCCAACCCACCAGCATTGAAAAATAAAATTAAATGCAATAATTTTAAAGTAATGGCATGATAAGAAATTTCATGACTTAAACTCAAGAATCCAATAAATTTCATCAATATAAAGAATTATCATAATTAAAGTACGAAAGAATACTTGAAATTATGAGAGAACATTATTTCATGGTTGAATACAAGAATTTCATAGAGGAATCATGAAATTTGTAATTGTCATGGAACCCTAAATCAAAAAGGGATTAAATTTTGGAACTTTGAGACTCAATGTGTGAAAAGAGCCCATTGATGAATATCCACATACCTGAATTTCTTGAATTCTTGAAGGAAACTTGGATTTGAGACCTTGCTAGGGTGAATTCTTGGGAGAAACCGTTGATTTTTGTTCTTGAAGGGAACTTGGATTTGAGACCTTGGTAGGATGAATTATTGGGAGAAACCGTTGATTTTTGTTCTTGAGAGTGTGAGAAGGATCGATATTGTTTTCTAACTGAGAAAGGGGTACTTTATGCCTATTTGGAGTTATTATTCGTGAATTGGGTGCTTAAAACGGAAGAAAAGGACCAAAAAATCCTTTACCTATTAAGTGACCATGTAACTTTTATATCGCAGTGTAGCACGTGCCTCTCTTGGAGTCCATCTTCCGTGATATACCGATATTGTGGAGGTTAGACTCTATAACACAGCGATGTCGCAAAGGCACACTTCCTATGTGTCACGCCAGTATGGTGGAGAGCAGCCTCCAAGACACACGAAACGTGGAGGCACACTACCTCCATGATCCAAAATCACCCCGTACCTCTTTTGAAAAATTTAAAACTCTACCGAAATACCCTTTTAACATTGCTAGACATACTTCAAGTCAAAAATCAATGTTTCAAATATGAGAAGGACAAAAATAAAATGTTCAAAATTTTGAGAGTGTCAAAATGCTTATGACACTTTTCTTTAGTATGGAATAATAGCTTTGGGGCCTTTAAACATATGACGAATAGTCGAAAACTTATCTAGGATCTTATGGATATTATAATATCTCCCTATTGGGATCATTTATCCTCGAATAAAAGTGTTTGAGCTGAGATACAAGGAAGACTGAGATCTGCACTGAATACTCACGAGTTGAATCATGACTACATAATTAAATCTGAAACATGGTGCATAGACTGTACTGAATTCACGAATGCATGCTATGACATGAGGATAGTTGGATAACTGACATAGAAAATGAGAGAATTAATTTAAGGGGAACCATTACCTCAAGTTAAGTCTAAATTTATAGAGAAAAAGATGGGGATATTTGGTTTGCATCGGTTTCTTCTTCCCAAGTAGCTCCCTCAATAGACTGACTCCTCCACAAAACCTTTACTAAGGAAACTTCTTTATTCCTCAACATATGAATATGACGGTCAAGAATTTCAACTTAGACTTCTTTATAGGAAATATTATCTTCCACGCCTACACTCTTTAAAGGAACAATTAAAGCTGGTTCACCAATGCATTTCTTTATAGCAAAGATTATCTTCCACGCCTACTGGATGCACTGATGCTAATGTTGCAGGCAATTCTAATCCATAGGCTACCTTCCCAAAATGACTCCAAATCCTACATGGACCAACATAGAAGAGAATAAGATTTCTTTTCTTGCTAAATCTCTTCACCTCTTTCATGGACAAAATTTTTAGATGCACAAAATCACTAACATCAAATTCAAGATCTCTTCTTCTCACATCAGCATAGGATTTCTAATGACTTTAGGCTATTTTCAACCTTTCTTGGATCAAATGAACTTTCTCCATTGCCTCATATACTAAATTCATGCCGATAAATGCAACCTTAACCAACCTCAAACCAACCAATAGGAGATCTACACCTCCTACCATAGAGGGCCTCAAATGGAGCCATCTAAATGCTGGAGTGATTGTTATTGTTGTAAGAAACTCAATCAAAGGTAGGTGATCATCCCAACTACCCTTGAAGTCAATGACACAAGCTCTCAACATATCCTCTAGGGTATGAATGGTCCTCTCTGCCTGACCATCTAGGGATGAAAAGTTATATTGAGATGAACTTGGGTACCAAGACCCTTCTGAAAAGCCTTTCAAAAAGAGGAGGTGAACTGAGTACCTCTATCTGAAATAATGGTCAATGGAACCCCATGCAACTTTACTAACTCTCTAAGCTAGAGCCTCGCATAATCCTTAGCGGTATATGAAGTATGAATTGGAAAGAAATGGGCTGACTTGGTCATTTTATCCACAATGACCCAAAAGAATCATGCTGACGATGCGTAAGAGGTAACCCTATAGCAAAATCCATGTTCACCACCTCCCACTTCCAAGTGGGTATGCTGAACTCCTGAAGCGTACCACTAGGACTTTGGTGCTCAACTTGAACCTACTAATAATTCAAACACTAAGCCATAAATTTTGCAATATTTTTTTCATACCATTTCACCAATAGATTTCCCACAAGTCGCGGTACATCTTAGTAGCTCTTAGATGAATAGGATATCGTGAACCATGCATTTTTGCTAACATTCGCTTTCTCAAGTCGTCCACGTTTAGAACACATAATCTTCCTTGATAACGAAGCACACTATCTTCCCCTTGGGAGAAAACTTCAACCTTCTGATCTTGAACTATTTTTTTTAACTTAACTAAAATAGGATCTCTGTCTTAGTTTTCTTTCACCTCATAAATCAAAGGAGATTCCAAACCATTCTGAACCCAAATAATACCTTCGGCTGAATCAACCAACTAAACTCTTAATCTAGCAATCTGATGAACATCACAAACTAATTTTTTCTTATCATCTTCACGTGAGCAAAACTTCCCATCGACAGTCTACTAAGGGCATCGGCCACTACATTCATTTTACCCGAGTGGTACAACACACTTATACCATAGTCTTTTAAAACTCAAGCCACCTTCTCTGACAAAGATTTAGCTCTTTCTGTGTGAACCCATACTATAAATTTTTATAGTCCATAAACATATCAATATGAACCCACCCCATAAAGGTAATGCCTCCAAATCTTTAATGCAAAGAAAACTGTGGCCATCTCAAGATCATGAGTCAAGTAATTCATTTCATAAGATTTAAGTTCTCTAGAGGCATAGGCTATGACCTTACATCTTTGCATCAACACACAACTAAGGCTAATTCTGGAAGCATCACAATAAACTACAAACCCATATGAACCCTCTGGTAGAGTCAATACTGGAGCGGAAGTGATTCGACTCTTAAACTCCTGAAAACTCTTCTCACAAGAATCGAACCACTGAAATTTGACTTTATTCTGAGTCAGTCGATTCATAGAAGAAGCAATAGAAGAGAATCATTCAACAAATCATCTATAGTAACTGGCTAAACTTAAGAAACTCCTGATGTCTAATGGAGACACAGGCCTAGGCCAGTTTCTTACTGCTCTAGTCTTTTGAGGATTAACTTGAATTTCATCATCGGAAATGATGTGACTAAGAAAAGTTATTGGTTTCAACCAAAATTCACATTTGCTGAACTTAGTGAATAACTAGTGATCCTTAAGGGTCTGGAAAATAATCCTCAGGTGGTCTGCATAATCACCTTCACTACAGGAATAGGCAAGAATGTCATCTATGAAAACTATGACGACCATGTCTAAGTATTGCTTGAACACCCTATTCATTAAGTCCATAAAATCTCTAGGGGAATTTTTTAGTCCTAAAGACATAACTACAAATTCGAAGTGATCATACCGAGTCTTGAAGGTTATCTTTGGGATGTCAAATTCTCTGACTCTGAGCTGATGATAGCCAGATTTGAGGTCTATCTTAGAGAAGTACTAGGCACCCTGAATTTGGTTGAACAAGTCATCAATCTTGGGGAGAGGATACTTACTCTTGATTGTGACTTTGTTCACCTGATGATAGTCGATGCACATTCTGAGAGAATCGTCTTTCCTGTGCACGAAGAGGGATGAATCACTCCACAGGGAAATACTAGTCTTGATGAAACCCTTATCTTGGAGATATTTCAACTGTTCTTTCACTTTTCTAAGCTCAGCTAGAGCTATTCTGTAAAGATAGGTTGGGTATCTGGAAGGAGATCTATTTCGAAGTCAATTTCCCTCTCAGGAGGGACTCCGAGAAGATCTTTAGGAAATATTTATGGAAACTCATTCACTACTGGAACTGACTCAAGACTCAAAGTTTTGAAACTAGAGTCCTTGACCCAAACAAGGTGGTAAATACAACCCTTGGATATCATCTTTTGTGCCTTAAGATAGGAGATGAATCGACTTATAGGAACCTAAGTACTACCCCTTCATTCTATGACAGACTCATTAGAAAATTCAAATTGAATGATTCTATTTCTACAATCAACTTAGGCATAGAAAGAGTGGATCTAATTATGCCAAGAATGACATCAAAATTAGTCATCTCTAATTCTACAAGGTCTACTGAAGTGACTCTCTGAGATACCGTGACCAAAAAATTTTTGTATGCCTATATGGCTATGATAGAACTACCGACTGGAGTAGATAACGAGAAGGGTTCTGCTAAGATTTTGGGACTGACGCCAAAGTCTACTGCTATATAGGGAGTCACAATAGAAAGTGAAGCTCCAGGGTCTAATAATGCATAAGCATAAAGATGGAAGACTTGTAACATACCAGTAACAACATCAGGAGAACTTTCCTGATCCTGCCGAGTCTGAAAAACATAGAGTTGATTCTTACGCTACCCACTAGTGGTACTAGAGGTGGCATCCTGCTAATTCGGGCAACTTGCTTGAGCTGCTAAAAAGTTAGTCTGATCCTGCTAATGATCATTCTAACCCTTCCACATACCTAGTGGGCAGTTCCCTATCCTATGGCCTGACTGGACATACCCAAAGCATGCATCACTTCCAGCCATATATTCACCCTTATGATTCTTACCACATCTCTTACAGAGTGGGTTTGTGCGACTACTATTCATGCTACCTTGGGACTTAGAGCTGGCACTCTATCCCGATTGTCCTATCTAAATTTAGGTACTAAATCACTGGTTAAAAATGGGGTTGAAGCTGAAGACTTCTGGTGAAACTGAGAAATATTCCCACCATCGAACCTTTGCTGAGAAAAGTTAAAACTACTAGTTTTGACCCTCTTATTCTCCCCCTCATTGAACTTTTCATCTTCAATCTACTGAGCATGGACCATCAATCTAGAAAGGTCTGTCTCCTTAACTAATATTGTTGTCCTACACTTCTTGACTATATTCTCAAAAACTCTGGACATAAACTTACTCATTCTAGCCCTAGAATCATCCACCATAGTCAGAGCATACCTTGATAACTGGGCGAACTTGAGTGAAGACTCCTTCACACTTATGTTTTCCTACTTTAAATAAATGACCTCTTGCAACTTGGCCTCCCTCAACTCGAGTAGGAAGAATCTATCTAATAAACCCATAGCAAACTCATCCCACTTTATAGGTCCTGACTCAACACCTCTATCCTCCTTTCACTGCTTAAAATAAGTATGAGTCACCCCTTGTAATTGATAAACAGCTAAGTCAGCACTCTTACTAGGAGTAATACCCATGATATTTGTCACTTTCTGCACATAATAAAGAAAATCTTGTGGATCCTCCTCAGACTTGGATCTAGAGAACATTAGGATCCATTCGAGTAAAGTCTCAAAACTAGATGCTGTCGTATTCACATCGGCTAGGGCCAGAACCTGCTGGTTATTCTGGGCAGCTATAGTTTGGGCCAAAACTGTAAAAATAGTCCTGAATTCTGCATGGGAGATATGTTTATTTAGAAGGTCCTCCTAAAATAGGTGGTGGTATGAGCTGATCCCCGTTCCTCCTTCCATTATTCCTTCTGGGAGACATGTTCTGTAAGCGAATAAAGGATGAGTAAGAAAAAAGAAATTCAATGGACTTGATGCTCTATCGCGGGACATGAATACTGAAAGAAGGAAAACTTTCCTAAAATATCTCGTAGCCTCTCACCCATAAGTTTGGAGCGCTTCACACCCATGAACAAGACTCTACTTAACCCGACTTTTAGATACCCTAGGATATTTTAAACCTTGTGCTCTGATACCGAGTTTGTCATGACCTGAGACTACCCCCTAGTTGTAATATGGTACTTAAGGCCACAAGTGACCCCAAGTTAACCCATGATCTGTCATATGCTATAAAGACTGAAAGAAAGAATAAAATATTATGCATAAGTAATTTAATAAAACATCTGAATAACCAAGTTTTAAAATAAAAGGAGTCTAAAACACATCTTTGAAAACATCACTAAGAAATCATAACTAACTGACTAACTGTCTAAAATCATCTAAACATGATGAGTTGTTGGGATAGGTCCCCAACTAACTCTGACCACTGAAATAACAATAAATAAGGTACAAGAAAGAATGATAAATAATGTGAATAGTCCTCGATTGATGAGGACTCACCCATGCTACAGCTGAGAGACATAGGGACGGACTACGTGTGATCTAGGAACTAAGCATTAGAACCTATATTGTGAAATCAATATAGTGTAAAAGAGAGTGCGGTTAGTACTTTGAATGTACTGGTATGCGAGATAGGGACTAACTGAAATACATATGGGTACTGTGCATGAATGTATAAACATGTAAAAGAATGCAAGACCAAGCATAAACATGTATTGAAATAATATGTAAAACTAAGTGACTGAATAACTGATAAACTGAATACTTGGTCATGCAAACCCGAACTGGTGTAACCTGAATACTAAACTAAGACTGTGGGAGCTAACTATAACTGGCATGCCCCAATCTGAGCTAATCAGGGTCCAACCTGTAACCCCAGTTGGAAAGGTGTTGGTACCTTGCCAGGGGTACCAATACTGGCTGGCGTGGTTCTACTAAACTAATGTCCCAAAGGATGCAAGCATCATGTCTCTACCGACGGAGGACCCCTCATAATCTATGGTGGAGCCATAGGTTTGGAACTTAGGGACTGCAACTAAGGACTAATGCCTAATTGACGGGGGAGCCACCATCTCTGCTTTTACTCGGTGCTAAGTATTACTCTCAATTGAACTTACAAAGAAGCATAAACTGGTACATGCACTGATAATTGATATGCTAAAGTCATGGTATTCTGAAAATAACAGTGCATGTATAATTTGAAGTATTTGAAATCTTGTAAACTGATCATAATAAGGGAATTTCATGAATAAAGCCCAAAAATTTAACAATTAAAAAAAAGCTCAACATGAATATGATAATCTTAATATAATGATACAAACGTGGTCTAAATGACTTGTAACTTGAAAATCTGAAACGTGCATGACTATCTAGGTATTGGGTATTCATAACCCACCAACATTAAAAAATATAATTAAATACGATAATTTTAAAGTAATGACATGATAAAAAATTTCATGACTTAAACTCAAGAATCCAACAATTTCATCAATGTAACGAATTATCATGATTAAAGTATGAAAGAATACTTGAAATTCTGATGGAATACTATTTCATGGTTGAATTCAAGAATTACATGGGGGAATTATGGAATTTACAATTGTCATAGAACTAAATCAAAATGGAATTAAATTTGAGAACTTTGAGACTCAATGGGTGAAAGTAATCCATTGATGAATATCCCACATACTTTAATTTCTTGAATTCTTGAAGGGAACATGGATTAGAGACCTTGGGAGGGTGAATTCTTGGGAGAAACAATTGCTTTTTGTTCTTGAGAGTGAGAGAAGGATTGATATTATTTTCTGACTGAGAAAGGGGGCACTTTATGCCTATTTGTGTCATTTGTCATGAATTGGGTGTTTAAAAGGGAAGAAAAAGACCAAAAAAATCCCTTTACCCCTTAAGTGACTGCGACTTTTATACCAAAGTATGGAATGATGCCTATCGCGGAGTCCAGCTTCCGTGACATGTCGATATCGCGGAGGATAGCCTTCGTGACACAGCGATATTGCGGAGGCTGGCCTCCATGATATGGCGATATCACAGAGGCTAGTCTTCATGACACGACGATATCGCGGAGGCACACAACCTCCGTGCCACGCTAGTATCGCGAAGAGAAGCCTCCGTGACATGGTAAAAATGCGGAGTCACATGCCTCCATAGTCCAAAATTTCCCCGAACCTTTTTCAAAAATTTCAAAACTCTCCCGAAAAACCCTTTTAACATTGCTAAACATGTTTCAAGTCAAAAATTAATGTTTTGAACACAAAAAGGCCAAAAATAAAATATTCGAAATCTTGAGGGTGTCAAAATGCTCATGACACTTGTCTTTAGTTCGGAATAATTGCGTTGGGGCCTTTAAGCATGTGACGAATAGTCGAAAACTTGTCTAGGATCTTGTCGGGTATTACCAAAACACACACAATTTTATAAATGGGAAAGCTTAACATTTAAAAGTTGAGTGACCACAATAGCAATCAAAAGTTGAATGGTGGTTTTTCCCTTAAAACGAGCTCATTAAAAGAATTCAAGATCAAAATTTCTTTTTAAAATATGTATCAAGATCAAATGCTAGTTGACTAATTACTCACATAATTAGACTAATAGCTTGTTTGACCTAGGTTATAAAATCTGCTTATTTTGAGAAGTGTTTTTCAAAAAAATAATTTTAGTAAGAAATAGTTCTTGTTTGGCCAATAAATTTTAAAAAATACTTTTGAGCAGAAATTAGTGTTTGACCAAACTTTAAAAGAGTTTTTAAGTATATTTTTCTCAAAAATATTTTTTCTAAAAGTGCTTCTGTGGATAAGTTACTTTTTTTAGCTTATGAAAAACTGTTTTTGCTACTTCCTAGAAGTACTTATTTTCTCCAAAAGTTTGTCAAACACCTCAATTTTTTAAAATAAACACTTAGAAATAATATAAGAAGTAGCAAATTTAAATCCATATTTAAGCTAAATAGAAAAATTTTAAAAAAAATTAAGTGGAAAGCAACAATAACAATATTTTAGTGGCTCCTTATCCTCCCTTATTTTTCTCTCTTTCTCTCTCTTATATCTATAATCTTTGTTTCTCTCTTTTTTTTCTTGTTAGTTGTTTAATCTTCTTTTTTTA
>NC_061116.1:11800845-11804069 GCF_002878395.1 Capsicum annuum
TTTTTCCTTTTCCTTTTTTTTCTATTTTTGATTTTTTTGTGTTTTTTTTAATTTTTTTACTGTTCTATCTCTAGCTTCCTTTTTTCTTTATTTTTTTTATTTTTTTTATTTCTTCATTTAAATTTTTTTTGAATTTTTGAAAGATATGATTACGTCCGGCACAAATTATGGATGATAATGAAAATACCACAATCAGTTATTGTATTTATATTCGCATATTATTTATATTTTATATTCATTGATACAATTGTATTCTTATTTTAGAGTTCACACTTGTATTTGTATGAATTTTCTAGTTTGCACTTGTATTTGTATTTTATAGTTTGTACTTGTATTTATATTTTTTTTAGTTTGCACTTGTATTTATATTTTTAAAAATATTTTGTATTTATATTTTTAAGTTGAGCGTATATTTATTTGTATTTTTAATTTCATTTATTCAGAGTTGACTTTGTAGTTGATTGCATCATTTATATTTTTAAATAAGTGAAAAAGAATTATTATTTTTCTATGAACACTTGTTTATATATATATACACACACACACACACACACATACATACATACATACATACAAATGAAAAATTTGACATAAAAATACTAACGCTATATTTGTATGAAATGGTACATTGCATATTTATATATTTTAGACTCAAGCAAATACAATTACTACAAATATAAATGATAAATTATTCATATTCACAGATAAACTATCCCAATACAAATAATAAATTTATTTAAAATATATACTTTGATACAAATAAATATAAAATATAGAAAAATATATAAATGTAAAATACAACAACAAAAAAAAGAACTAAAACAATATATCAAAAATATAAAAGGAAAAAACAAAAATAAAAAAAATACAAAAAAAAGTGCAAAGAAAAAATGTAAAAAAACAAAGGAGAAAACTAAAAAGGAAAACAATTGCAAAGAGAAAAAGAAACAGTGAAAAAATGAAAAATTCGAAGGAAAAAACTGAAAAAGAAAAGAGAGAGAAATAGAAAAATATTTTCATAATTATTCAAACCTATTTTGAGTTTTGAAACTCATTAAACAAGGTTTCCTATTTTTAGAAATACAATCTTCAATTAATCTTTAATTAATTGGGGGAACGTGATTTTAAAAAGCTGCATTTTTTTAACTCAAATTGTTACCTAAAAATAAGGTAATTAACTGTATTTGTATATATATTTAATGTATTACATCAAATACATATACAAGTTGCTATTTCGGTTAATTATGAAACTGTTACTATAAAGTCTAATTATGAGTTTAAGTTTGCTACTTGGGGAATTTTTTTCCTAATCACTTTTGAGAAAGGCATACTACATAAATATGACCTTAAACTTGACACCAAATTATAACTTTGACCTTAAAATTTGACAGTGCACAAATATGGCCTTTAACTATTCAAAACTGCACAAATATGATCTCCGATCCTATGTGGCAAAGCGTGTGTTCAACACGCAAAACTGAGCGCGTCCAACTTAAATTTTAAGCGTTCCAACAGTAAAAAAAGGATAAAATAACTATTATGCCTTTACTAATTCCTTTTTATATATTTAAATGACTTTTCACTATTATTTTTTTATTATTTTCAGCTCAAAGATGAAATTATACTAATAATAAATAAAAAAATTATAGTTTTAATAAAACGTTATTAAATTAACGTTATTAAAATGTTATTAAACTAACGTTATTAAAATGTTATTAAATTAACGTTATTAAAATATTATTAAATTAACGTTATTAAAACGTTACTAACTAACGTTATTAAGTAAACGTTATTAAAAAATTATTAAGTTAACGTTATTAAAACTTTATTAAATTAACGTTATTAATAAAATGGTATTAAATTAACGTTATTAAACTATTATTAAATTAATGTTATTAAACTAACATTATTAAATTAACGTTATTAAAACATAATTAAATTAATGTTATTAAAATGTTATTAATAAAACGGTATTAAATTAACGTTATTAAAACGTTATTAAATTAATGTTATTAAATTAATGTTTATAAAATGTTATTAAATTAACGTTATTAAAATATTATTAAATCAACGTTATTAAAATGTTATTAAAATAATATTATTGAATTAACATTATTAAAAAATTATTAAATTAACGTTATTAAGATGAAAATTTTATATAGTAATAATAAGCAAAACGACGTCGTTTTTACTTATAGAAGCAAAACGACGTCGTTTTAATTGAAACCGCGTCATCATGCCATGTCAGCCTTTTTAATGATGTGGTACCTTGTGATTGACTTACCTTTCCACGTAGGCGCAAGTGAAACTCACGCATGGGGGTTGCAAAATCAGAGGTCATATTTGTTCAGATTTTGAATAGTTAAATTCATTCGAAAAATGCTTTTGATAATCAAATTGTGTTTGGATAATTTATTTTAAGAAGTGCATTTTTGAGACAAATGACCAAAAAGAACATCTATCAATAGATTTTTATTACTAAAATCAAATTATAGAGAAAAATTATTTTAAATATCTATTATAATATTTTTAATTAATTTTTATAATTCAATTAAAAAGTACATACTCTAAAATTTTTAATAAATATTTATATACATAAATACATTAAAAAAATTAAATGGTGGTATATTACTTAAATAATTTAAATATTACTTAAAACATCAAACAAAAGTGAATACAGAAGTTATTTCATAAATTAAATCACTATATATGCCAAAATTAATGACAAAAATAATTAGACCTTCATACATCACAAAAATTCTCAATAATTTCATCCCTAATTTTATTATGCAATGTCTCCATACTTGTAGAATATTTGTCTTATATTTCTGAAGGTATATCAAAAGGCTGGTTTGCTTCTTCGATCTCTGTGATGATGCTTTCATTAGCACAATAGTTAAAATCTTTTTTAATATATTTTTACGGTGTCAAAATTTACTACGAATAAGAAGTCATCATATTCATATATATATATATATATATATATATATATATATATATATACACACACACACTATATTTTAACAAATATGTCACTTTTCATGAATTATATATTTAAAATTAAATATTCGAGAAAAAATTTATATGTGATATCAAAATACAATCTTGTAACGTGATTCATCTATCAATTATTATCATTAATAATAATAAAATAATTTATATATTTTTAAGTCATCATCATCAATGATATTTTCAAATTTATTTAAAGAAAATGAGTGAAAATA
>NC_061116.1:11807069-11850717 GCF_002878395.1 Capsicum annuum
ATGGGATTGTCTTATGACTTTAAGTGTACATGTAAAGTTGACACATCGTGTTGTATGCTGTGAGGTAGTGTAAATGTGATATTGATATTACCTGTTTATGTTAGATCGAGTACCACGCTGGTACAGATACGTGTATGTTGGATCGGGTACCACACCGATACGGGTATGTATATGTTGGATCGAGTACCACGCCGTTATGGGTATGTATATGTTGGATCGGGTACCACGCCGGTACGGATATGTATATGTTGGATTGGGTACCACGCCGATATGGATATATGTATATGTTGGATCGGGTACCATGGTGGTACGAATATGTATATGTTGGATCGGGTACCACGCTGGTATGGATATATATAATGGATTGGGTACCACGCCTGTACGGATATATTTATGTTGGATCGGGTACCACGCCGGTACGGATTTATATATATTGGATCGGGTACCATACCGATATGGATATTTATATGTTAGATCGGGTACCACACCGGTACGGTACATAAACATAGATTTTTCCCTACAGGTCATGAATATTTGGGCAAAAATAAGTCCCGTAGCATGTGTGTCCATGATTATGTTGATTTTGTGGATGTTTACAGTATGATCATATGGCTTGTTTGTGACCACTGTTTGTCCTGTTATTACTGTATTATTGATTCATTGAATTGTTATTATGTGACGATGCATGTCTACTTGTTATTTGATTTACGTTGTGTACATGTTATTAAGATGAGTTGGACTATGATGCCTACCAGTACATAATGGTTTGTACTGATACTACCCTGTACTCTTTTTTTGTTGAGTGCAGAAAGCATTCCAAAGGCTCAAACATGACCTCACTTATAAAGTTTCCTATAAGATCCTGATCCTAGGGTGAGCACTCCATCTCCAGCTGCCATGGGTCATCTTATTGGTTCTTGTCCATCTTTTGGGCAATGAAACACTCATTGTGTACTTTATTTTAAATATCTCTTTAGATATGATTTTTGGTTAGTAGTTCTTGTACGATGACTTTTGGGCCTTGAGAATTTTAGTAAGTATTTTATTCGACTTCCGCATTAATAAGGATTAGTCCTGAATTATTGTCATTATGGAAATTTTATGATAATTTCATCTTAATATTGACTAAGTGATTGGGTAATGGTCCAGTTTAGATGGTCTTCTCACAAGAAGATTAGTGTAGGTGCCACTCATGGCCATTTGGGTCGTGAGAAAATTGGTATTAGATCTTAGGTTCATCGATCTCGTCGTACAAGAATATGTCTAGTAGAGTCGTGCGGAACGGTACAGAGACATCTGTACTTTTCTTCTAGAGAATACAGGGAAATAGTAAAATTTAAGTTCTTCTTTCTTACATGTTATTACTTAATTTCAATTGGTAACTGACGATTCTAATTGGTATTAGACTTTTTTCACTCTTATTCTTGCATATGGTAAGAGCACGAAAGAATGAGGCAAGAGGAGGATATGGCAGAGGAAGAAGAGCAGCGTCCGCTAGGGGCAGAGCTCAGGCTGCAGTGCCAGCTAGAGAGAGGCCAGTATCTCCTCCCCCACATGAGGATTTGCCTGAGGTTGCAGAGAATAGAGCTATACCGGTACAGGATGAACAAGTATCAAATCATGATGGGGTTGCACCAGCTCAGGAAGGTGCAACTCCAATTCAAATATCTTCCACTGTGATTCAGTAAGTTCTGAGTTTTCTAAGTGGTTTGGTAGGATCAGGGACTATGCCCGCAGCACCTGTAGTCCAACATGGAATGCAGCATGCTACTACTGTAGCCCCTCAGATAGAAGAAGAGTTAGGAGCAGATATTTTTCCAAGACAGGTTGTGGGTCTGGTGATGACCAGAGATGAGCATGAGTTATTTGTAAGTTTATTAAGATGAAGCCCCAAGTATTTCATGAAACTGAGTCGGAGGATGTCTACAAGTTTATTATTGACTGTCATAAAAGGCTGCACAAGATGGGGGTGGTTGAGAGGTATGGTGTAGAACTGGTTACTTTCCAGTTCCAGGAGATGCTAAGATGTGGTGGAGGGCCTATATTGAGTGTAGGGATGTAACTTTTTCTCCCTTG
Source organism: Capsicum annuum (assembly GCF_002878395.1). Classification (NCBI taxonomy): domain Eukaryota; kingdom Viridiplantae; phylum Streptophyta; class Magnoliopsida; order Solanales; family Solanaceae; genus Capsicum; species Capsicum annuum. The sequence goes on from NC_061116.1 coordinate 11,809,146, forward strand.
ACTTGGACACATTTTTACTCAGTTTTTCTAGAAAAGTACGTGCCTCATACTTTGAGAGATAGAAAATGGGATGAGTTTGCTAATCTTAAGCATGGTAACATGTCAGTTGCAGCCTATAAGGACAAATTTCATTCATTGTCTCGGTATGCATCTCATTTATTAAAAATTGAGGAGGAGAGGGTTTGTTATTTTATGAAGGGGTTGAATACAGGTCTCTATATTTCTTCTCTTCAGATGACATCGTTAGGTAGGTCTTTCCAGGGGATGGTTGATTTTGTCAAAAAGGTGGAGGGCATAAGGCAAGAAAGTTATGGCAAGGTATAAAAAAAAGGCCCGCAAAGGAGGCAACTTTAGTTGTTCTTATTTCAGGGGTCAGAGTTCAAAAGGATACCTTGCCTGCCCCATTCAATCAGCGATGTCGGTGTCTATGGGTGGTTCATCAAGAGCTAGCCATCTATTTTCCTACTCTAGTGGTTACCTCGCTTCATTTTTGTCTTCTCAGCGGCCTACCCTGGACCATAATGTTTTGAGTGTAGCAGAGTGGGTCACGTTAGGAGGTTTTGTCGTAGTGCACGATAGTTTGGTTAGTTTAGCCAACAGCAAGCTTCTAGAGCTTTAGTTTTGGCAGGTAGGGGAGGTAGTGGTAATGGTAGAAGTCGTTCATAGGGTGGTCGTAGTGGTCATCAGGAAGGTAGGGGTAGTTATCAGCCCCATCGGGGTGGTTCTCAACTTAGCAGGGATAACGGGCAGATTAGTGGTAGGGCTTATATCTATGCCTTTCTAGGTAGGCCCGAGGCAGAGGCATCAGACGCTGTTATTAAAGGTACTATTCTTGTCTGTGACCAGGTGGCCACAGTATTATTTGATCCTGGCTCAACTTTTTCATACGTGTCTGCTAACTTTGCTATGGGATTGGACATGGTGTATGATTTTCTTGACTTTTCAATTCACGTGTCTACTACTGTTGGTGATTATGTTATTGTTGATAGAGTTTATCGTTCTTGTTCTGTTATATTTATGGGGTATCAAACTTGGTAAGATTTAGTGATTCTAGACATGGTAGATTTTGATATTATTTTGGGTATGAGTTGGTTGTCCCAATATCATGCTACATTAGATTGTCATGCTAAGACAATAACTGTGGCTATGTTGGGAATGGATAGACTTGAGTGGGAGGGTGATTTTAGTCCTCCTCCACTGAAGCTTATTGCTCCTCTTCATGCAAAGAGGTTAATTGAGAAGGGTTGTTTAGCCTTCCTAGCACATCTTTAGGACACTTCCACAGAGGTCTCAACTATTGAATCAGTTCTTGTGGTGTGTGAGTTCTAAGAGGTTTTTCCTGCAGATTTTCCTGGTGTACTGCCAGACCGGGACATTGATTTTTATATTGATCTAGAGCTAGGTACTCGTCTTATTTCTATTCCTCCATATAGGATGGCTCAGGCTGAGTTGAGGGAGTTAAAGGCTCAGTTGCAAGATTTGTTAAGTAAGGGTTTTATTCATTCGAGTATCTCTCCATGGGGTGCTCCTATCTTATTTGTAAAGAAGAAGGATGGTAGTTTTCGTATGTGTATAAACTATAGGAAGTTGAACAAAGTTACAATCCATCACAAGTATCGTTTGCCCCGTATAGATGATTTATTTAACCTATTGCAGGGTGCATCAGTATTTTCTAAGATTGATTTGAGGCCCGGGTATCATCAACTTAAGATTCAACTTGACGATATCTCTAAGACTGCTTTCCGAACCAGGTATGGGCACTACGATTTTCTTGTGATGTCTTTTGGATTAACTAATAACCCAGCTACTTTTATGAGTTTGATGAATGAGATATTTAAACCCTACTTGGATTCTTTTGTAATTGTCTTTATTGATGACATTGTGATTTACTCTAAGAGTAAAGAGGAGTATGTGAATCACTTAAGGATAGTTTTGGGTTCGTTAAAAGAGAAAGAACTTTATGCAAAATTTTTTAAGTGTGAGTTTTGGTTGGATTATGTATCTTTTTTGGGGCTTGTGGTATCGAAGGAAGGGGTGGCGGTTGACCCTCAGAAGATTGAAGCGGTTAAGAAGTTGGCTAGTCCTACTTCAGTGACGGAGGTTCGTAGCTTTGTTGGCTTAGCAAGTTATTATCGGAGGTTCGTGAAGGGGTTTTCTTCTATTGCTACTCATATAATGTGGTTGACTCAGAAGAATGTACCATTTATTTAGTCTGATGAGTGTGAGGAGAGCTTTCAAAAGCTCAAGACCTTGTTGAATACCACTCTTATTCTTGCCTTGCTGGTAGAAGGTAAGGATTTTATTATATATTATGATGCCTCACGTTCTGGTTTAGGTGTTGTGTTGATGCAGAAAAGGAATGCTATTGCTTACGCTTCGAGGCAATTGAAGCCCGATGAGAAGAATTATCCTACTCACAATTTGAAGTTAGTTTCTATGGTTTTTGCTCTTAAGATATGGAGGCATTACTTGTGTGGGGGTCATTGTAAAGTGTTCACTGATCACTGCAGTTTATAGTATGTGTTCACGCAGAGAGATTTGAATTTGATACAACGTAGAAGGATGGAGTTGCTTAAAGATTATGATATCACCATTTTCTACCATACAAGGAAGGCTAATGTGGTCGCTGATGCATTGAGCAAGAAGTCAGCAAGTATGGGTAGTTTGGCTTATTTGAATGCTAGCAGGCATCCGTTGGCTAGAGAGATTTAGACTCTAGCTAACAATTTTATTCAACTTGAGGTGACTGAGAGAGGAGGAATTCTAGCCAGCATTAAGGCAAGGTCCATGTTTATTGATTAAATCAAGGTTAAGCAATTTGAGGATACTAAGTTGAGCAAGATCCGTGATAAGGTTTTACAGGGTGAGGCCAAGGAGGCCATTCTTGATGGTGATGGTGTGTTGCGGATTAAGGGGCAAGTTTGTGTACCTCGTATTGATGACTTAATTCCTACTATTCTAGCTGAGACTCATTATTCGAAGTATTCTATATTTCCTGGTGCAACCAAGATGTACCGTGATTTAAGGCAGCATTACTAGTGGGGTCGAATGAAGCGTGACATAGTTGATTTTGTTGCTAAATGTCAGAGTTTTCAATAGATAAAGTATAAGCATTAAAAAACCTGATGGTACTCTTCAGCGGATGCCCATTCCTGAATGGAAATGGGAGATGATAACTATGGCTTTTGTTGTTAGTTTTCCCAAGACTTTGGGAAAGTATGATTCTATATGGGTTATTGTGGATAGGTTGACGAAGTTTGCATATTTCATTCCAGTTCAGGTGACTTATAATGCAGAAAAGTTGGCCAAGATTTATCTTAAGAAGATTGTTTGGTTGCATGGGATCTCAGTTTCTATTATCTCGGATAGGGGTACTCAATTTACCTCTACCTTTTGGAAGAAGTTACATGAGTAATTGGGCACAAGGTTGGACCTTAGTACAACTTTTCACCCTTAGATCGACGGGCAATCTAAGCGGACGATTCAAGTATTGGAGGATATGCTCCATGCGTGTGTGATAGATTTTGGAGGTCATTGGGATCAGTTCTACCTTTGGCTGAGTTTGAAAATAATAACAGTTATCATTCGAGTATCGATATGGCTCCATTTGAGGCTTTGTATGGAAGGAGGTGTAGATCTACCATTGGGTGGTTTGATGCATTTGAGGTGAGACCATGGGGTACTGATCTGTTGAGGGACTCGTTACAGAAGGTCAGGTTCATTCAGGAGAAACTTATAGCGGCTCAAAGCAGGCAAAAAGAGTATGCGGATCGAAAAGTTAGAGATATGCACTTTATGGAGGGTAAGTGTTGCTCAAGGTTTCACCCATGAAGGATGTCATGCATTTTGGGAAGCGAGGTGAGCTCAGTCCTAGATATTTTAGGCCGTTTGAGGTCCTTTAGCGTGTGGGACTGGTGGCCTATAGGTTGGCATTGCCTACGAGCTTGTCGGGAGTTCACCATGTATTTCATGTTTCTATGTTAAAGAAGTTTCATGGTGATGGTAACTATATAATTCGTTGGGATTTGGTATTTTTAGATGAAAACCTCTCTTATGAAGAGGAACTTGTTGTTATTCATGATAGAGATATCCGTAAGTTGAGGACTAAGGAGATTGCATCTGTGAAGGTCTAGTGGAAGAATCGTCCTATTGAGGAGGACACTTGGGAGACCGAAGCAGACATGCGTAGCAAGTATCCGTATATTTTTGCTGATTCAAGTAATTCCTTAGTTTCTTTCTTGTCGCTTGTTTGTCATTCGGGGAAAAACGATTATTTAATTGGTATCTGATGTAACGACTCGTTCTGTCATTTTGAGCCCTAGATTTAAATGACGAGTAATTTAGATGATTAATTTATTTGGTGGTTAATAGAAGTATAAATTTTATTTTAAATTAGGAGTGGGCCACACTCACTACTCTTCTATTGGTTATGTACAGGATTAGGGTATAAATTAATAAGGACTAGTAGTTTATTCTCCAAACTCTAAGAAGAAGAAGAAGAAAAGAGGAGGGACGAACTCTAAGAGAAATTTGAAAAGGAAGAGCATTCCGGGTAACCAATTCTCTGAAATCTTATCTGCATAATTGAGTATTAATACGGTGAATAATTTTCTTACGGGGTACTATATTTTGGAGAATAAACCATTAAAATTGATACTGTTTTGTATGAATTGGTGGAGAACGGAGTAGTGTGCAATCTTAACGATTTATAATTGAGTTATCTAATATATTATATAGTAATATAATAAATTAGTAACCAGTAAAATGAGATGTGAATTGGGGTATTTAAATATGGTTTATAATAATGATGTAAGCATGTAAAATAGTGCATGTGTCCAATATATATATACAGTAATTCTGTAGTATGTTTGGTGTTTGTTAGATAGGGTAAAAAGTCATATTAGTAATCAACTGTGTGGACGTTTCTGGTGCAAGTTTGATGATAATTGAAAGAAACATCAATAATGGTGTAATGATGACAAATAATATAGGTAAATAGTTTTGTTCACTGAAGCTATGAAAGCCGTGACTAACAGTAACATTATGGAGAATCTTGCTATACTATAATTTGAAATAAGTTAAAGAACTTTGGTTTTGTCCTCATCAAGAAATTGTCTTGGAAAATAAAATTTAATACTGTGAGACTATGTAATTCTTGATTCGGGCAGCCACTATTTCGATGGTTCACTTCAATTTTAAAGTGAACCCTAATTAAAACTAAAAAAAAATCATAATAATAGAGTTTTGAATAGGTACCTGACACTAGCAACAGATACCAGGTAACTCCACCAAGGGTAGGATACATTGGAATAAATCACCTTTTCAATTAACTAGGAGAGGTATTGAAGTATGCATCTAGTTCTAACCGGAATAGGTTTTGAAGTGTGCTTCTAGTTCTAACTTGCTGTATGCTCTTCTGCTAAAAATTCTCTGGTTTCTCTCAATCCAAATGGCTGTTTGTACAAGTCGTAATCTTTCGGCATATTAAAGTTTCTTTGCTCCCCAAGAGGAGATTCTTGCAACTATTTTGAGGCTCAAAGGCTTCCATGGGAAGATAGACATCTTTTTTGTAGTCGGGGTGGGGGGTGGGTGACTCCAAAATACTTAAAGGGCATCCCACGGTGGGATTCCCACCTCTTGTGTAACCCGATGTTTGAAGAATCAGCTCCTGCATTAATTAGAGCTCTTTGCCAGAGACATTATAGAAGTCTGAGAAGAAATGATTGGGATGAGATACTGTTTTGATGTCGTGTTTTGAAAAGAGGAGTAAGTCATCAGTAAAGCACATGTGAGTTATTCCCAGTTTGGTCATCATCAAAGCACATGTGAGTTATTCCCAATTTGCTACATCTGGATGGAATTGAATCCTTCTACTCGAGTTCATTAAGCCTTTTACTTTGGAATTCCATAACAGTTGCAAACAGGTGGGGGAGGTAGGATCCCTCTGCCTCAATCCCTTTTCAGCATTAAAAGGCTCTTGAGGTTCACCATTAATCAAAATTGAGTAAACTTACTGTCTGCACACACTCCATATTCCAGAAAATATACTTCTATGGAAATGCCAGTTCCTCCCTTGCCTGTCTCAAGTAGATCCTTTCAACCGAGTCAGAGACCTTTTGAAGATCTATTTTGATCATACATCTAGCAGATACATGGTTCCTATGTTTCCTGAAATAGTCTTTAATCAATTCATGAGCAAGAATGAAGTTATCAAAGAGTTTCCTACCAGGAATAAACCCTGCCTGTGCTTCACTAGTCACACCAGCAATCACCTTTTGTAATCTAGTAGCAAAGATCTTAGCAATGATTTTGTAAAGAATAGTGGCACATGCTATGGGCTTATACAATTTCATTCTTAGGATTGTCTATTTTAGGGACAAAAGTGATAGTGGTACAATTTATAGCTCTATATAGCTTCCCAGTTTATAGCTCTATACAATTTATAGCTCTATATAGCTTCCCAATTTGGATCTCCTAACTGAATCCTTTTTGTTTGTGGTATCTGTTGTATAATATTCTCCTCTACCATTCACCATTTCTCCAAGATTTAAAGCGCTTCCTTTCCTTCAGAAAGGTTTCATCAGAGTAGTGCGTTGCAAGAGTGCTTTGGCTGTCAGCTAAATCCTTCCTTATTTGCATGATCAATCTTCTGAGAGACATGTTTGAATTATGTGTTGTTGAGACAAAATCATTTTTCGGTGCCTTTAGTTTCAACCATATATTCTTCATAGAAAATCTTGCTAGGTGATCTTTCCATTTCTTGTTATGCCCAAACATTAAAAAACCTAAATGGTGATTTAATATTCACTGCAACAGGTTTTAATGTTTACAACATAGGAGCATGATTTGAGATATTAGGTAGATCATATTCAAGCACTATACGTCCCCAACACATCATCCAATCACAGTTGCCAAAGGCTCCATCAATTCTACTCCAGACCCTATCTTCTCCTTCTTGTTTGTCCAAGTATAGTATTCTCCTGTAAATTGTAATTAATTCAGCATTAAAGTTGCAATGCATTTTGAAAAATCTCTAACCTCATTTGGACTGATAGGATTACTGCTGATTCTGTCTGAGGGGTACCAGATGAGTTGAAGTCCCAGTAATTAACCAAGGCTGCACTGTCACTCATCTTGTCCCGTAGGCTCTTCCTTTGATCAACTGTATTATAGCCATATACCACAGTTAGCAAGCATTTACTGTTTTCAGTTCTCTCTCTCAGTAAGCAATGTATGAACTGAACGTAGATACTGCAAATGCGTTGTTATCCCATATTTTACCATTAGGAGCTTGCTGATAGTTGTTGATGTAATCCCAATTAGCAGCTTCATTTCTGGCTACTTTTTTTTTTTTTTTTAAACTTGTGTTGCTTCACTCTAGTCTCCATGATATCCGTTTTATTATGTTATTCTTAAGATAATTTCTCATTAGAGCGATTAAGGATATGTATGAGGGGGCGAAGACTCAAGTAAGGACGGTGGGAGGAGATTCTGAGCACTTTCCGGTCTTGACAGGGTTGCATCAGGGATCAGCTCTTAGTCCGTTCTTATTTGCCGTGGTGATGGATGCGTTGATGCGGAGTTTACAAGGCGAGGTGCCTTGGTGTATGCTTTTTGCGGATGATGTAGTTTTGATTGATGAGTCGCGGCAAGATGTTAATGATAAGCTGGAGGTTTGGAGACAAACTCTGGAGTCTAAAGGTTTCAGATTGAGTAGGACCAAGACTGAGTATTTGGAGTGCAAGTTTAGTGACTCGAGGCAAGTTGAGTAGGTGGTGGTGAAGTTGGACTCTCAGGCAGTTTGCAAAGTTTGCAAGAGGGATAGTTTTAAGTATCTTGGGTTTACGATCCAGGGAAATGGAGAGATAGATGAGGATGTCTCGCACCGTATTGGGGCAGGTTGGATGAAATGGAGGCTCGCTTCGGGGATTTTATGCGATAAGAAGATGTCTCCCAAGCTTAAAGGCAAATTCTATAGAGTTGCAGTCCGGCCGGCTATGTTGTACGGAGCGGAGTGTTGGCCAGTTAAGACTTCCCATATCTAAAAGTTGAAGGTGGTGGAAATGAGGATGTTGCGTTGGATGCGTGGTCTTACAAGGGCTGACAGGGTTAGGAATGAGATTATTCGGGAGAAGGTGGGAGTGGTATCGGTGGAGGAAAAAATGCAGAAAGTGAGGTTGAGATGGTTTGGTCATGTGATGAGAAGAGGCACGGATGCCCCAGTTCGTAGGTGTGAGAGACTAGCGTTAGATGGTTTCAAGCGGCGTAGGGGTAGACCGAAGAAATACTAGAGAGAAGTGATTAGACGTGACATGAAGCAGTTATGTCTCACTGAGGACATGACCCTGGATAGGAAGATTTGGAGGAAAAACACTAGGATAGAGGGATAAGGTGGGTGGAATAGTAGTCCGTAGTTAGGAGGGTTTTGGTGTCTTTTGTTTGGTATTGTACATTACTTTTGTGAATGTTGTATCTATGTTAGTTTTATCATGTTTCATGCTTTGAATATTTTTGTATATTGTCCTGTGTCTTGAGCCGGGGGTCTATCGGAAACAGCCTCTCTACTTCTTTAGAGGTAGTGGTATGGACTGCGTACATTCTACCCTCCCCAGACCCCACTAGGTGGGAATATACTGGGTTTGTTGTTGTTGTTGTTGTATAATAATAGAGTTTTTATTAGATTTGTATTCTTATAAGGATTATATATTTGAACAGATTGTGAACGTTTCAGAATTTTGAGAAAGGACAAGGCACTTGTGGACTAGTGACATTCAAATTCCTTGGTTGAGGTAGGTTACGATTTAATTGGAGTTTAGACTCAATTTAATTGTATGTATGCTCCTAAATTGGATACTTGTTGATTGGTATTCGAACATGCTTGAAATTGTTGATGCGTGTATAAATGATTGAAAATTTACTTGATGGGATTGTCTTATGACTTTAAGTGTACATGTAAAGTTGACACATCGTGTTGTATGCTGTGAGGTAGTGTAAATGTGATATTGATATTACCTGTTTATGTTGGATAGAGTACCACGCTGGTACGGATATGTGTATGTTGGATCGGGTACCACACCGGTACGGGTATGTATATGTTGAATCGGCTACCACGCCGGTATAGATATGTATATGTTGGATGGGGTACCACGTCAATATGGATATGTATATATTGGATCAGGTACCACGCCGGTATGGATATGTTTATGTTGGATCGGATACCACACTGGTACGGATATGTTTATGTTGGATCGGGTACCACGCTAGTACGGATGTATATATATTGGATCGGGTACCACACCGGTACGGATATGTATATGTTGGATTGGGTACCACGCCAGTACGGTACATGAACATAGATGGTTCCCTGCAGGTCATGACTATTTGGGAAAATATAAGTCTCGTAGCATGTGTGTACATGATTATGTTAATTCTGTGGATGTTTATAGTATGATTATGTGGCTTGTTTGTGAGCACTATTTGATCTGTTATTACTGTATTATTGATTCACTAAATTGTTGTTATGTGACGATGCATGTCTACTTATTATTTGATTTACGTTGTGTACATGTTATTAAGTTGAGTTGACCTATGATGCCTACCAGTACTTAGTGGTTTTGTAACGCCCCAATTTTCTGAATCGGAATGCTACACGGTGCTTATGACCCTGAGGGTCCACAAGCTAACCCATGACTGATATTTGTACCTGTATACTGCAATTCATGACATAATAATGCGGAAAACATGCACAATAGGCCATAAGGTTCAACCGAAATAATATAACAACCATATGGGCTAAAAATACTGAAAACTGAATCTGAAAGCTAAATCCGAGCGTAAATCCAAAAGCCTCTAAGTACTCTTTGAAAAAAGGAGTTGAAGGAACATGTCTCCAACTAACTCCATAAAACTGAATTGAAGAAATAAATGAATAAATCAAATAATGTCGTTCTCGAATGAAGAGGACTCACTACAACTCTGTATGCTGAATGCAACTGCTACTGCTGGTCTGGGACTCGTGCCTCTGAACCTATGGTGTAACATGAAAAGAAAGAACCATAGCACAAATGCGTCAGTACAACTGGAGTACTGAGTATACGAGTGAGGTAGGCTAATGCAAAGGGTTTATATGCATGAATAATACTACTGACCGACTAATATGAACGTAAGAGTGCAAATAAACATACATAGTAACTAAGATCGTGAGTAAGTAATGGCTAAATCTGTACGCTAATACATGGCTGGAACCGTAGTTCTGATAACATGGATGACTATATCTGACAGCCCTGAATCTGGTTGAACTCTTTGAGTTCCGTGCTATAACTGAATTTGACCGTATCTAACAATCCTGGTATACTGGTATCTGAAGAATTGTCTGAGTTCTTTTACTGAGACTGATACTGAAACTCTGGGAGGTAGTTGTTTAACCAACATGCCCCATGTATACCATTATGGCTAAGCTAGGGTCCAATCTCTGCCCCGATTGGAGGGGTGTCAATACCGCGCCACTGGTAAGGACAGTTATGAGTGACCCTTATCTGGCAGGTACTCAAAGTGAGAACGATGGGACCCTAAACTGACATGTTAACCCACCTCATCAACCCTAATCTGACAGGCTAAGATGTCTCAACTTACGCTGGTTACGTAGTTCTGGAACACAAGGATGACTGCTAAGAATCACACCCTAAAACTGGTAGGTGAGTCCCCATCCTTGGGTTCACTCGGTGCTAACTTCTACTCCCATCTGAAGAGACTAAACATGATTCAACTGACTGTACATGGACAGATTAACTGACTTTCGTTGACTGACGGAGTAGTACTATTATCTGAGAGTTAACTGAGATCATGAGATTTCTGAGGTTTTCCTGAGTCACATGACTGACTGAGTTCTATAGATTATAGCCTGACTGATATTATCGTGACAACATGACATGGCTCTAGGCACACAACTATTTTTTTTGGGTATGAATACCCCCAGGACTCAATAGAAGGAAACTGACACACATGACATGACTTTATCACAAGATTTGAGTCCATAATTCATAGTATCATAAGTAGGGGAAATCATATTTCATATAGTTATTCAACATCTTAAACATTATAGGGAATGCATGGATATATTTCGTGTAGATATTGTATATCTCCATTATCTTACATGCTTCATACCACCACAATAGCAACACATGAAAAACATATGATTCATATTTAAGTATATAGTTAACATGGACTTGTCATTTAGACATCATAGAACCATACAAACATGAATTTCTAGCATCCTAAGAATTTTATCGTACACCTTGCATGCATTCTTTAAGGCATAGGTGAGTTTCATACTTGCACCATATTAAACCACCTAAAGTTCATGGTTTTCAATTAACAAACATATATATTCCATGAAAACACCTTTAGACATCACATTGAAACTTAAACAACAATCGTCAATATGTACATACTCATATCACCACAAAAAGTTTACAAAATAATATTTAAAACATGGTTCTTGAGCTCTATGAACGGATTGGATCCATAGATGAACACTACGCATACCTTAGTGATTGAATCTTGAAAGAGATCTAATGTTTCTGAAGGTTCTTGAACAATTCCTTAGGCTTGATCTTGAGGAGATGATCTTGAGAGAAAACCCTAATCTTGTGGTTGAGAGTGTAAGAGAGGGTTTTTAAGATGCTTAACTGAAGAAAAATGGAAAAAATTATGCCTCTTTGGGTTATAAGTCATGGAAGGTGAAGGAAAAGACCAAAATACCCTTATGAAATAAATTTCCAGTTGCTGAAAATCATAGTTGACAACATTTGTGACAAGCAGTCAAAAATGTAATAAGCCGTCAAAGATGTCGTCACACAATAGATGGAATTGATGGTTTCTGCCTAAGTCTGACGACCTTCGTGGTAGGGCATTACAAATGTGGTAAGCTACCATGAATGTTGTCACTTAGGAGCTTGTTTCTGTCTAAGGTTGACGACCTTCGTGGTAAGGCGTCACAAATGTGGTAAGCTACCACGAATGTCGTCACACTGTTTCCAACCTGACATACTAGAGTAAAATAGGAATAACTCTTTACTCCGATATCGGATTTAGGCGAAATTGGTATCATTGGAAATATAATTCAATTATCTATCTGTTTATAGGTTATGAACTCAAAAATTCCAAGTATGATGAGAGATATGATCATTTGAAGTTGACTATACCAATATCCTTCTCAAGAATTCAATCGGTAAGGAATGTTTTGATTCGTCTGATAGATGGGAGTTATTTGTAGCCTTAATAAACATCTAACCTACTCATAAAACTATAAAATAACCATGATGTACTATGCATGATCTTGGTACATGGCTCTATTATTGGTTTGGATTTTTTGGGGTATTACAGGTTTGTACTGATACTACCCTGTACTCTTCGTTTGTCGAGTGCAGAAAGTATTCTAGAGGCTCAGACACGACCTCACTTATAGATTTTCCTAGAAGATTCATATCCATGGGTGATCACTCCATTTTGTACAAGGCTCACCCAGACATCTTCATTTGTTGGGTTCTTTTTCTTCTTTACATGGGTCTCCTCGATTACCTCATGAAAAACTACTTTCCTACCCAATTTTTTCCTACATATGATAAAATTATTAATCTTCAAAAAATAAAAAATAAAAATAGAAATAAACAATTAAACTTGTAAAAGTTACATATCATATTTTGCTCCACAGTAATCTGAGTATCAGCTCCCGCAGTATGTAAAAAGCTACCCTTGGTCGATGGCCTGGCTTTCTTTCTTTTTTCACTCAACTTTTGGTATTCTTCACTATTTCAATAGCAAAGATAATCTTGCCAAATTCATTCATCTATAATACTTGGTCTTAGCCTATGTTGTTTGGCATAATCCAACAGACCGCTTATTCTGAGTCTTGCTCTTTTATAAAAATTATTCCATCTAGCAAAATAATTTGTTGGATCCCACCAGAAATATTTCTACAACAAAAACAAAAGTTTAATATTCAATTTTTTATTCTAACAATGTGTTAAGTAGTCGATAAGTTAAATCTTTACCTGAAATTCATAAATATTTTATTTCTATCAAATTCTTGAACCTTTTTCCAACTAGTCCAATAGCCTTTGAATTGCCGACAAATGCATTTAGTCGTAATTTTTGTAATTCTATCATCGGGAAAAAACCTACAACACAATATCAAACATTAATTTCATAGAGCATAATAATATAGTAAATGAAAAATGAATAATGTTGTTATATTTAGAAATCTTACCCTGCTCCATATGGAATAATATACTGCCTCCGATGAGCATCTCTATTCTGGGCTGCGGAACAAGTGTTGCTGGATGCACTAGCGTGGGTGGATCTGAAGAATGGATGGTGTGCCTCGAAGAAGACGATTTGTCAACTCAATAGATCCAGCAGAATCATTGTGAGTATGTGGGTGACTACTAGTAGAAGGTACTGCAGACGATGGTAGATGACTGTATGTGCCAGCGATCGTCTGATAGTACTGTGATAGGGGTGGCATGGCGATGAGAGTAGAATGGGTCTCTATAGATCCATGAAGTGGACCCATGTGTGTAGGAGCAAGAACTGAATGATGCAACGACCTAGAATAAGAAGGTCGTGATGGCACGTCATCTAACCAACCCTCAGATATATGTATACATGTCGGTCTTCTATAAGGCTGAGGTTTTTTTTTTTGGGTCTTTGTAGGTTCAACTTTTTTCTTACCTTTGTCACATTTACCTACCATCTAAATTATGTAAAGTTAACAAGTAGTTAGTCCTTACAAAATGAATATAAGAAAATGTCCCTTTTAGAATCTTATAAAAGAGGAAAATTTGTTGTGAAAAGAACACACGTCCATTTTCAAGTCATTAGTAGACATTCCAAGTAACTAATTTTAAGTTCCTAATTCAAATTTCAAATCACTAAATCAGTATTAAAATACCAGTGAAATAGATACATAACCATAGCAAGTTTAGGCTCGCTCCAACATCACGAGAAAGACAAGAATATTTCTAATACTGCATAAAAGATGGAAAGGTGATAATAGTAATCTTACTCAAGATATTACATATCAATCTTAAACAAGAAACATAAACGTAAATAGTACAAAGCAGAAAGAGTACATCAATACATAACAAATACAACCTACACAAACTAATTTTTCTCTACCGAAGATTCTCCACTAAACTATTCACCCTCTTTAGAAGTTTCCTCATCTTCTACCCACTCAACCTCTTCTTCTACAATATTAACTTCTTCAAATATATTTTTTGGGTGGTTCAAACTATCCACTAGATCAATGTACACTAATTGGTGATCAATCAACATTTTATTTTGATATACAATCTCCAACACATTCTCAACTTCCACCCGTCCTATAGGATTTGTTTCGATTACAGCCCACCAATCAGACTTATCTCTGTGCAACGAATAAGGAACATAGTACACTTATTTAGCATTTTGCGTGATAACAAAGGGATTGTAAACAGGATACGTCCTATTGTGCTTAACTTCAATGATTTTATGCTCCTTAAGTACTCTTGTGCCTCTTGTGCTTGGATCAAATCACTTATATCGAAAGAGTACAACTTTTTTTATTGGCAAACCAGCATACTCCATTTCAAAGATCTGTTGTATGATGCCAAAGTAATCAATATCATCATCACCCTTAACCTAAACACCACTATTGTTTGTTTTCCTTATTTTGGAGTGTTCTTTGGCTGAAAATTTAAATTCATTTACTGTGTAATAGGACATTGAACGAGCTTCAACTGGTTTCAAAGAAATATCTTTCAAGAACTGATCGTATGCGGCCGCATTTGGTGAATGGTATACCTAAAAGTATTTTACACACACACACACACACACACACACACACACATATATATATATATATATATATATATATATATATATTTAAAAAAATTTGAAATATTAGTACACTTACACACCTCATATGTAAACCATGTTGCAAAGGATGCATACACTTGATTTTGGTGGAATTGAGTCTTAAATGGACTAAAGATCCAACATGTGAAACACAATTAGTTTCCTTAAGGAAATGAGTAAATAAATATGATATATTAATATTTAATATCCTTACTTAAGAGAGGGCTCAACTTTCGAGCAATTCAGCAGGACATACAAAGTTGATGATTTGTGCTTCATGGTAGTGAGCTGATGAAATATTGTCTTTTTTGCCTTACTACCAGATTGATTGAAAATTGATATTGGTTGCAAATGAGGATCATTCTCATCGTCTGGATGTCGATTCGGTCTGTTTCTTAAACAAGCAACTTAATCACCAAAGTGGTATGAATAAAATTGAGATGTTTCTGTTGCGAGATATGCCTCAACTATTGAGCCTTCCACCCTATATTTATTTTTATGACCCCTTTTCAATTTTCTAATTGTCATGCATAATCTTAATATTAGGTGTTTACTATATAAAAATAGATACATATGAATTTGAAGAATTATTTAATAAACTAAAAATATTGCAATTGCTTACCGCTTGCCTGTATACATCCACCTAGTTTGAACTGAACCACTTAGTTGAGCTTCGTGGACAAGGTGAATGGAAAGATGTTCCATCACATCGAAGAACCCAAATGGAAAAATATTCTCTAACTTGTTGGTGATAACAACAATGTTACTTTCCATTTGAGCCAGATTTCCTTCTTTTAATATGGTGGAGCATAAGTATTGAAGAACAAACTAATCTCTGTTATCGGTTTTCATATGTTTTCAAGCAAACTAATAAAATCAATTAGAAGTAATTGTTCCATGAAAACATGACAATCATGGATTTTCATTCCATGTAGGATTCCTTGTGCCATATAAACCTTCTTTCCCAAATTTGAGGCATATCCATCGGGCAACTTTAAACTTTGAACCCACTCACATATTTTTCGCTTTTGGTCCAACTTGAATATATAACTATCCTTAGGCTTAAGAACACCATTGGTTCCCTCCTACAAGTGTAATTCCCTACACTTGCAATATTCTAGTAAATCAAGTCTAGCATTAGGATTATCCTTTGTCTTGCCGGTAACATCCATAAATGTGTTGAACAAGTTGTCAAAATAGTTCTTCTCAGTATGGATGACATCAATATTATGTCTAAGAAAATTATCTGACCAATAATCCAACTCCCAAAATATACTTTGCTTAGTCCAATTATGTGAAAAACCATATTCATCAAACCTATACATTGGTTCCACGCTAAATTTTCGAAAATTCTGAACTATCTTTCAAATGTCATGACCAGATAACCTTGGAGTTGGACCATCATGTTTAGTTCTATTCTTTATTAATTCATTCTTGAGTCTCCTAAGCTCATGATTAAGTGGCAAGAAACAACGATGACAATTAAACCATGAATTTTTCCTTCCATATCTCAATGTGAAAGATTTTGTATTTTCCATACAGTATGGACAAGCCAACTTTCCAGCTGTCATCCACCCAAACAATATTCCATAAGCAGGAAAATCATTAATAGTCCACATTAGATATGCACGCAAATTGAAATTTTGTTTAAGTGTAATGTCTCAAGTTTCAACCCCCTCATGCCATAAAATTTGTAGCTAATCAATTAAAGGTTGCAAGTAGACTTCGATTCCATATTTTGGATTACATGGGCCAAGAACAACACAATTCAGAAATATATATGGACTAGTCATCAACATTTCAGGAGGAAGATTATACGGGATGATAAATACAAGCCAACATGAATATGGCGCAACACCAACAAAAAAAGGTGAGAAACCATCCGCACATAATCCCAATTGAATATTTTGTGGCTCAGCTGCAAAATCTGGATGAATTATATCAAAATACATCCAAGCCTCTCCATCAGATGGGTGACACATAACACCAGTGAGCCTTTTATTTTCACTGTGTCATCTCATATGAGGAGTTGGGCTATTTGAAACATAAAACCTCTTCAACCTTGGTATTAGAGGTAAATAATGCATCTCCTTAATAACAACTTTATTTCCACGACAACTGCGCTTATAGCGAGGGTGTTGACAAAACTTACAGGACTCTAGGTTAGCATCTTCCTTAAATTATAACATGCAACCATTTTCACAACAATCAATTCTAACGAGGAGAGACCTAACTTTGACACCATTCTTTTTGCCTTATAGAAAGAATCAGGGACCTCTAAAGCGGGGTCAACTAACTCTTTAATAAGGTCTATCATTGAGTCTATTCCTCCTTCAATAATGTTCTAATCAAATTTAATACTTAATAATCTAACAGCAACAGACAATCGAGAGTGAGAACACCCATCAAACAAAGGATAACAAGCAGCATGCAATTGTTCATAAAAATGGTGTGCTTCTCTATTGGAAACATCTTCAACATTTCCCCTAAATTCTCCCCTGTGTTGCATCCCAAAAGCATCATGAACCATTTCTATCATCCTAGTATCTTGATAGTTATTATGCCCTGCAGACCTAATACTTTCACCAACAACAAAGTTATTCTGCTCAACATACCATGACTAGTATGCAATCTTAAAAAGTCCTCATGAAACCCTTTTCTATAAAGATGATCTTTTACAACTTCTTCTTTTAGAATGTTTGTACAATCACATTTAACACAAGGAAAACGAATCTCCCAAAAAAGTGACCAATCATCAAGTGTATTGGCATGTTCAGTAAATCAATTGACACCTTCAACAAATTCCACCCTAAGACCCATTCTATTATCATTTTTTTTATTGATATATTCAGCTATAATCAGGTTTCATCTACACAATCAATCACATTCAAGTAATTAGTTCAAGTCACAAAAGTTCACATTTAAAGAACCTACACTTAAATATTTTCATGTCACTTATTCACTTCTCAAGTGACCACACTTTACTAAATTCAAAACACAAAGTTCACATTTCAAGTACCTACACTTAAACATTTTCAAGTCTCTAATTCACTTCACAAGTTACCAAACTAAACTAAATTCAAAACAAAAGTTCACATTTCAAGTACCTACACTTAAACATTTTCAAGTCACTAATTCACTTCACAAGTTACCAACTTAAACTAAATTCAAAATAAAAGTTCACATTTCAAGTGTCTACACTTAAATATTTTCAAATCACTAATTCACTTCACAAGTTATCAAACAAAACTAAATTCAAAATGAAAAGTTCATATTTCAAGTACCTACACTTAAACATTTTAATTCATTTCACAAGTTATCAAACTAAACTAAATTCAAAATGAAAAGTTCACATTTCAAGTAACTACACTTAACATTTTCAAGTCACTAATTCACTTCACAAGTTACCAAACCAAACTAAATTCAGAATGAAAAGTTCACATTTCAAGTACCTACACTTAAATATTTTCAAGTTACTAATTCACTTCACAAGTTACCAAACTTAACTAAATTCAAAACAAAAGTTCACCTTTCAAGCAACTAGACCAAAACATTTCAAGTAACTAATTCACTTCACAAGTAACCAAACTTAACTCAAAACAAAAGTTCACCTTTCAAACAACTACACCTAAACATTTCAAGTCACTAATTCACTTCACAAGTTACCAAACTTAACTAAATTCAAAACAAAAGTTCACCTTTCAAGTAACTACACTTAAACATTTTCAAGTCGCAACTTCACCTCTCAAATGATCACACTTTACTAAATTCTAAATAAAAATTCACATTTCAAGTACCTACACTTCAACATTTTCAAGTCACTAAGTCACCTCTCAAGTGACCACAGTTTACTAAATTTAAAATAAAAATTCACATTTCAAGTATTTACAGTTCAACATTTTCAAGGCACTAAGTGATTTCTCAAGTGACCACTCTTTTCTAAATTCAAAATAAAAGTTCACATTTCAAGTACCTACACTTAAGCATTTTCAAGTTACTAACTCACTTCACAAGATACCAAACTTAACTAAATTTAAAACAAAAGTTCATCTTTCAAGTAACTACACCTAAACATTTTAAGTCATTAATTCACTTAACAAGTGACCAAACTTAACTAAATTCAAAACAAAAGTTCAACTTTCATCAAGTCACTAATTCACTTCACAAGTTTCCAAACTTAACTAAATTCAAAACAAAAGTTCACCTTTCAAGTAACAACACTTAAATATTTTCAAGTCACTAATTCACCTCTCAAATTACCACACTTTATTAAATTCAAAACAAAAATTCACATTTCAAGTACCTACACTTCAACATTTTCAAGTCACTAAGTCACCTCTCAAATGACAACACTTTACTAAATTCAAAATAAAAATTCACATTTCAAGTACCTACACTTCAACATTTTCAAGTCTCAGTCACTTCTCAAGTGACCACACTTTACTAAATTCAAAACAAAAGTTCATATTTCACGTACCTACACTTAAACATTTCAAGTCACTAATTCACTTCACAAGTTACCAAACTTAACTAAATTCAAAACAAAAGTTCAACTTTCAAGTAACTACACCTAAACATTTCAAGTCACTAATTCACTTCACAAGTTATCAAACATAACTTAATTCAAAACAAAAGTTCACCTTTCAAGTAACTACACTTAAACATTTTCAAATCACTTATTCACCTCTGAAGTGACTACACTTAACTAAATTAAAAATAAAAATTCACATTTCAAGTACCTACAATTCAATATTTTCAAGTCACTTCTCAAGTGATCACACTTTACTAAATTCAAAACAAAAGTTCACATTTCACATACCTACAATTAAACATTTCAAGTCACTAATTCACTTCACAAGATACCAAACTTAACTAAATTCAAAACAAAGGTTCACCTTTCAACTAACTACACCTTAACATTTTAAGTCACTAATTCACTTCACAAGTTACCAAACTTAACTAAATTCAAAATAAAAGTTCACCTTTCAAGTAACTAAATTCAAAACACAAGTCCCTAATTCATAATTCAAGTAACTACACCTAAAGATTACAAGTCACTAATTCACTTCTCAAGTGGCCACGTACTTTACTAAATTCAAAATAAAAAGTTCACATTTCAAGTACCTACACTTAAACATTTTTAAGTCACTAATTCACCTCTCAAGTGATCACGCTTTACTAAATTCAAAATAAAAATTCACATTTCAAGTAACTACACTTATTCATTTTCAAGTCACTAATTCACTTCTCAAGTGACCGTGTACTTTACTAAATTCAAAATACAAGTTCACATTTCAAGTACCTACACTTAAACAAATCGAAGTCACTAATTCACTTCTCAAGTGATCGCACTTTACTAAATTCAAAACACAAGTCACTAATTCATAATTCAAGTAACTATACCTAAATTTTTAAGTTACTAATTCACTTCACAAGTTACCAGACTTAACAAAATTCAAAACACAAGTTCACAATTCAAGTACCTAAATTCAAAATGCAAGTCACTAATCATAATTCAAGTAACTACGCTTAATCACTTTTAAGTAACTGATTTATTTATAGTATAAGTCAAACAATTGAATAAGTTTAATAAAGCAAATAAGTAGAGGCGTCGCATGTCTATCTCTTTAATTACTATGGCTTTCAAAGCCTTCTACAACGAATAATTCCACCTTAACTCTACTTTTAAAGACTTCATTATAAGAAAATAGATAGAAGTCAACTTACCTTTGCTTGGACTAAATTAAAGAGAAAGAGACAAGCGGTCACCGAAAAATAGATAAGCAATCTTTTTCTCGAATTCAGATTCTGTCAAACATCAACATCAAATTAGCCCTCCTTCAACACCTAAAATGGAACAAACCCACAATACTAATTAGTTATTGTCTTTCATATTTCATACTTAGTGCAAATGTTAAAATCCAAAGTGTTGTAACTAGCCAAGAATTAATGGACAAACTCTAAAACAGGCTTCAGATTTCCAAAAACACACATAATGT
Organism: Capsicum annuum; assembly: GCF_002878395.1. NCBI lineage: Eukaryota > Viridiplantae > Streptophyta > Magnoliopsida > Solanales > Solanaceae > Capsicum > Capsicum annuum. The sequence continues at coordinate 11,830,043 of NC_061116.1, forward strand.
TGCAGCTAATAACAAACCAATTTCTCTATTTTTGGATTCAACAGTAAAACTACTGATTATGTTAACTAAGTAAATTGTACTTCGAGATTCAGATGACAAAAAAAATTAAAATTGACCTGTTACTATTGATGTTCTCATTGTCGTTGCCGCCATTATTGTCGTCGCTATTGTTTCTGTGGTTGTTGTAGTTGTTTTCATTGCTATCATTGCTAGGTTTATTCTATCAGCATCATCGCCGGCGAGCTGAGATGAGCTGAGTGTCGTCGCCGAGGAGCTAAAGTCGTCCCCGATGATCTGATGTTGTCGGGTCGTCGGTTAGTTTAGGCAAGTGAAGTGAGGTCGGTCGATCAATTTTTAAGAGAGAAAGGAAAATTAAGATTGGGTAGTTGGGTTGGGTAATTACAAAGGGAAAGGAGCAATTAAGATTGGGTTGGGTCGGGTCATTAACGGGTATTATCATAATAAGCGGTTGATTTATTTTTTTAAAAAAATATCATTCAAAAAATAACCACTAGTGGTCGATTTTTATTAAAAATTTAAAATTTTAATAAATTGTATAATATTTATAATAACATCCAAATAATTTAATACAATTAGTATATAAATAAGATAATTGGTTATTTTATCATCACATTAACATGGGTAATATATTTCCTCAATCTTCTAATAATAATATCAATGCATTTTGTAAATTAGGATGAATTTTTGGTTAATTAAATTTAAATACAATATTATATATTTACCTCGTAATACAGAGTGTTAATCAGATAAATTATCGATTAATTAGCTTACGTTATTACAACTTCAACAATATACCCGTATCTACATTGACACAATTAGTATATGTATTTTCTCAATAGTATGATATCAACGTATTATTCAAAATATATTGATGTATAGATTCAGATATCTAGCTTTTGATTACTGCATACGTCACTACACGAGATATACGTATATATACATATATTCGATTGGCTATCATCTTCCAAATACATACTATATACATCACATACACGATTTTACTACCCCATAATAATATACAACGTATTTCACATATACTCAGATGAATTATCAGTTAGTTTATCTTATGTTATTATATCTTCACTGCATAACATATATACACACACTATATACTTATAAACACACACACATACACACTATCGATTATTAAATTCTAAATGCGTAGTATATACATCACATACGTACACGAGTATATTACCTCACGTAATATAATGCGATGCATTTTATATACATACTTTGATGAGTTATCGATTAATTTGATTAGCTTACATTAATATAACTTCAACATATAGTATATTATTACTTCAATCGTTTCAAATCAAGGTATCCAATATGTTTGGATAGATTCTGCTAGGTTTTGACTGCACCGTTCATCAATCGAGCACTACATCACATCCACAAGTATATTACCTCATAATATAACACATTCATTATATTCTGATGAATTATCAGTTATACATGTACGTTACATTATTATAACTCCAATAGTAGCATAATATCATTACCTCAATTGTATGATATAGACATATTCATTATACAAAAATTATATTTAACGTAATTTAACGTATATACAAAAAAAATATTTATTTTATATATTGAAACATAAGTGAAAGATAAAGATTATGTTTAACGTAATTTATTTATTTTATTTGATATATTTCTTAGTCTAATTTTTTTACAAAATCTAAGTTTAATTGATTTTTATTATCATTATATTAGTTATCGACTACGTGTGATCAGTGTAATTTTAAAAATAATTATATTTAATTTTACATATAATAATTAAAATATATTTTCTTAATCAAAAGTGACCTCAAGTGGTTGTTTTGCAATTATTTTTTAATAAAAAGCTACCACAAGTGGTCTCTTTTTTAAAATATTTTCTTTTCTATTTTTTAATTGAAAACCAACCACAAGTGATCGATTTTATATAAATATTTTTGTTTAATTTTTAATGAAAACCGACCACAGGTGGTCTCAATTTATGATTTATTTATTTTTTATCAAAAATCGACCACTAGTGGTCTGTTTCTTAAATAATTTTTTTTTAATTCGAAAAGCGACCACAAATATTTTCTAGTTACTATACAGTAAACACCAAAAAATAAATTCATACAAAACACACCACATGTTAGTAATTTTCTATTTTTATGTGGACTCACATATCAATATATTATACATAGACAAAGAAAATGGCCAAAAGATCATCCAAGTTTTACCTCAAATCCCAACTACACACTTAATCTTCACGGGAGTCCTATCACCCCCCCCCCCCCCCCCCCCCTTTTTTCTGGCGGGCTTCCCCCCCCCCCCCCCCCCCCCCGATCTATTTTTTTTCATGTATTTATTACCCCTCTCCCCCTCCAAATGCTGAACTGGCAACATAAACCAAATCATAATTCCTTTGTATTTACATGCGCGGGTCCCACGTCTTCCAGGTCATTTCCCTCCTAAAACGTAAATGGACCCATTATCACTCTTTTAACTTACTGTCTCTTCTCTCCTCTCTCTTTCTTTCTTCCCTTAATGAATTTTCTCCCACCTATACATAAGAATTTAGCCTTTTTAGTTTGTGAATCTTCTGTCATCGATTGCAACATTAACTTAGTAGAGGTAGTCGTTTTTTCCCTAAACTATTGTTATTGTTAATTATGGTTTGCCCTATGCATATGGTGACTGTGACTGCTTAGGATGTGAAAATTAATTTGTGTCTCTTGCTAAAAAGGTTGAATAAATTTTCAATTAACAACATATTAAGTTCTTAAGGACATCTCTACTTAGGGTTTTTGTTAATGTTTTAGTGAGTTCATTAAAAATTAGGGCTTTTTTAGGATTTACTGTTAATCTGAAAAATAAAGCAATAAATTATGTATGGTAGCATGTGCATGTAACTATTTTGTTATTTAGGTTTTCAATTTGTACCGAAGTAGAACAATTTTCATGTAATCAATTTTTATCTTTCTCATCTTAGTCGCATAATGTGATATAAATTTGTATTTTTTTCTTCATTGTTTAATCATGATGTAGTTGTATTAAAGTTTGTTGATGCTTGATTTTCGATCTTTGTCTTATTTGAGTGTTTATCGTCATCAGGTCAAACATGAGTGATTTTACTTTGATTATTCTAAGATGGTACCATGGTGGAGTGTTAGATTTAAGTAGTGGAGAACCGGTTTACAAAGGTGGAAAAATTACAGAATTCTTAGATGTTGATGTTGACAAGATGTCATATTTTGAATTAAGAGACTATATAAGAAAATTAGGATATAGCACAACATGCACCTTTAGTATTAAACCACCTAATAGTGGCATTTTGGTAGATATGGATAGTGATGTGGATATTTTTGAAAAGATGTGTTCCTTGGAAAATAGAGATGAAGTGGATGTATTTGTCAAGAATTTAGTGGATAAACCAATTGTTGTGGACCCCCCAATATTCTTAGAAAATGGAAGTCTTGAGAATATGGAGGAATCTGGTGCATCTTTTGATAATAGGCCTAACTTTATGGTAGGTGAGGACCATATAAATGAGGAGAACCTTTTTACTTCTTTTTCAACTTTACCCCCTTGCACTACCATACCTCATTTCACTACTGCAGATAGTGCTGCTACATATAATACTTCAACACCTACTGCTGCATCTAGTGTGCCTACATCTACTACTACTCCACCTAGTGATGTTGTAGCTAGTGTTGCTTCACCTAGTGTTGTTGCAACTAGTGTTGCTGCAGGTAGTGCTGCTGCAGTTGATGGTATACATATTGGTCCTGCTGGAAGTGATTTCTCAGAAGAAGAAGTAGAGGGTTCTGATTACTCTACTGAGGATAGTGTTGAATTAGAAGGAGAATTAGTAGGAGATGATGATGATGAAGAGTATGTTAGTGATGTACATGAGGAGGTTATGGAGTTGAGATCTGAAAAGAGGAAATTTCAAAGGAGGAAAAGAAAAGAGAGAGTATCAGCTGACAATGCAGAGGTACCAGTAGGTAAAGCAGGACCAGATCTAGGGTTTGATGACACTGAAACAGGTAAAGTAAGTCATGAAGGAAGGAGATCTATTAAGTTATCAATAAAAAAAAGGCCAACATCTCAGAAAATCATTCATGAACCAACTGCAAAGGAAGTTGTTTGGCAATTGGGTATGGCGTTTAAAGATGTGAATGAATTTAGAAGAGCTGTGACTAAATATGCAGTAAGAAAGAGGGTTTTTGTGGAGAAGTGGGTGAATGGACCAAAAAAGGTTAGAGTTAGATGCAAGGATGGTTGTCTATGGCTTTTGTATGCAGGTCTTGACAACACCACAAATGGATTCATCATAAAAACTTACATTCAAAAACACACTTGCAACAAAATAACTAGAAATTATTTGCGCAATGCAAAATTTTTCGCTGAAACCTTCAGAGAGAGAATAATTGAGAATCCAAATATAAAGGTATTCAATTTGCAAGAGTTGATAAGAAAAAAATTCAAACTGTATGTTAGTAAGACTACTGTGAGAAGAGCAAGAACTAAAGTGTTGAAAGATACCATGGGTGATCATGCTGTGGAATTTGGAAGAATTCTTGACTATAAGGAAGAGCTACTGAGGACAAATCCAGGGACAAGTTGTGTTGTTAAACTTGGTGAGGCTAATGAAGAAGGTAAACCAAAATTTTGAGTTTCTATATCTGTTTTGATACTTTTAAGAAGGCATGGGTACATTGTAGGAAGTGTATAGGTTTAGATGGTTGTTTTCTTAAAGGAGTTTGTAAAGGGCGATTGTTAGTTGCTGTTGGAAAAGATGGTAATAACCAGATGCTACCACTTGCTTGGACAGTAGTTGAAAAGGAAAACACAAACACATGGAGTTGGTTTGTTAGGTGCATAAAGGATGACCTAGGACTTGGAGAAGGAGAAGGTCTCACATTGATTAAAGATATGCAGAAGGTATGTATTTTGTATTATGTGTATTATTTTTCTAATTTAGCCAAGTAAATGTAATTATGTAGTAATTTTACCTTGTTTTATTGCATATTTTGTATTGTAGGGACTGTTTACTGCAATTGAGCAGGTGTTACCTCAATCTGAGTTTAGAAGATATGCAAGGCACATCTTAGCTAATTGGGCTAAGGAATGGAGAGGTCTTCAAAGAAGACAACAATTTTGGAGGATAGCCAAAAGTACATTTGAGTCTCAACTGAGGAAAAACATATAGAAGATGAAGTTGCTTGGTCCTGCAAAAATGAGTGATGACTTAATGTACTTCAACATTAATTACTGGTGTAAGCTTTACTTCAACACTAAAGTGAAATGTGATTCTGTGGATAATAACATATTAGAGTGTTTTAATGCATGGATCTTACCAGCTAGGCACAAGACCATCATTACCATGCTTGAAGAAATCAGAGTAAAGCTGATGACAAGAATAGGCACTTTAAGGGAGTTTCCAAATACTTAGAAGTCCAATTACTCTCCAATGTGTTTAAAGGTTTTAGAGGAAAACATCAACAAGTCTATCAATTGTACCATTCAGTTTAATAGAGGTGTTGGTTTTGAAGTGAAATAAGGACTTTGTCAACACAAAGTTGATATTGTCAAGAGGACTTGTAGTTGTAGGGTGTGCAAGTTAAAGGGCATACCATGTGCACATGGTGTGGCTGCAATATTGTTCAAAAAGTACCCTTTGTATGAATATATTGACAGTTGCTACAGTAAGGAAACATATTTGCAGACTTATGCCAATGTTCCTCAACCACTTACAAACATGAAAATGTGGCCAGTTTCTTCAAACATTGTTGTTGCACCACCTGAAATCACAACCCTGCCTAGGAGGCCAGCTAAGAATAGGAAAAAGGAAGTTGGGAAAACAAAGAAGTCAGGAAAATTGCCTAGAACTGGACTAGAAATGACATGTAGTGTGTGTCATATTAAAGGCCATAATAAAAGGGGTTGTCCTCACAGAGCACCATCAGCAGAACCAACTGCACCAGCAGTAGCAACAGATATTGGTTCAGGCAGGGAAAGAGGCAGACCAAAGGTAATTTTTTCACTTGAATTTATTATGTTATACCAGTATTCTAATTGTTAACATTCTTTTTTAATATGTAGAAAACTCCAACAGAAGCAGCTAATGTTGCTCCTTAAGGAAAAAAGATGGTTCAAGCAGGGGAAAAAGCAGACCAAAAGTAATTTTTTCACATGAATTCATTATGTTATAACACTACTCTAATTGTTAACATTTTTTTTATATGTAGAAAACTCCACCAGAAGCACCTAATGCTGCTCCTCAAGGAAAAAGTAATGGTTCAGGCAGGGGAAGAGGCAGACCAAAGGTATATTATGCTTGAATTTAGTTCTAATTTGCTCAATTCATAACATTCCTTTTATATTTATAGAAAACTTCATCAGAAGCCATTACTGAACCTCCACAAGGAAAAAAAGGAAGAGGGAGACCCAAAAGAACAATTTCAGTAGGTGCTACTGCAACTCCTCTACCTACAGCACCTCCAGTACATACTATTTTTCCAGCATCCTCTTCTGCACCTTCTGATTTTTGTACATCATCTTCAATAGCTGGAACTACAAAAAGAGAAATAGGTAGTGGTAGGGAAAACACTGCGCCATTCAAAAGGTAAAGATTAGTAGGAATGGGTGTGTTTCAAGCTGAAAATGGCTTTAATGTCCTAAATGTAAGTCTCTTACTATAACACCCCGTATTCAAATACGTGTATTGACGTATTCAAGTACGTGTATTGGTCTTATTTATATGGAATTAATTTTTTTATTTTATTTATACCGGAATTTGCCCGTCGATGGTTCCATGCGAAGGTTATTGAATAAGCTTTCCAACAATATAAAGATTTCCAAAAACGGATAGGTTTAGGATATAATCGATCACGTTCGAAACTACAAAATGGTGGTCAGGATAATTGGGAATAGTAAATGTGCAGGAAAATTTCCTGCACACAAACTACTGAGGCCAACCAGATTTTTGGGTCAACTTCGAACGATCATAACTTCGTTAATATAACGAACTGGGAGAGATGAAACCTATGAAAAGAAAGATCTTTGAGTCTTATTTCCAATGCAATTGGTTTCATCCAAATACAACGTCTAAGTAAGGAGTTATACACGTTTTACTTCAGCCTATCAAAACAGATTTTTAGGGTCAACTTCAAATGACCATAACTCCTTGTACTGGACGAACTGGGTGGCCTACTTTATATGAAATGAAAGCCCTTTGAATTATCCTTCCAACGATACCAATTCACCCAAATTCTATATCGGAGAAAAGAGTTATGGTCGATCTACTTTAGCTTATCAAAACATTCCCCAAAGGACAGATTTGACATTATTTAAATTTTAAAGGCATTTTGGTCATTTCCTATTATATTATGGATGGGAATATGTGTATATATACATGTATATGATTTCAAAAACTCATTTTCATCATCAATCATTGAGGAAGAACAAACCCTAGCCAAATTTGACCTTTAAATTACTTTTGATTCAACCGTAGAAATTCCAAAGTAATGCGATAACTGCGTTTGTCATCTCGAGAGCTTCGAACGGCACCTATTATTTGTGCAAACAGGATTGCATAATAGAGAGGTGAATTCTAAGGTATGAATATTGTTTTCCTTTGTTCTTTTCCATATGTATATATATGATAGAGGATTATATGTATTGGTTGTTATTAAAAGGTGATGGAAATAGGGTTATGGACTATTTTGCATGGTTTGGTTGTATTGAATTGTGGAAGGTGGATATGGTAATTGAGTTATGGAAGGTGGATATGGTAATTGAGTTATGAATGGTGGATATGGTGATATACTATTGAATTGATGATTATTTATGTCTATGGCTCAATTTGGTTTAATGAATTGGTTGGAAGGATAAATGAATCCAAACTTGATATTGGAGGATGTTGTATGAATATGCATGACATGTGAATGTAATTGAAATATAAGAGGGTTAAAGTGACACCCTTTATGGTGTAATTAAGGCTTACTACTTAACCACTAGTTTGCTGAATTCAAATAATTGAATTGTGACGTTTGGTTGCTAATACTAGATTGCTATATATGTTCATTGTAGATAAGTAATCCAAAAAGACGGAAAGTCCATTTGGGACTAGTATTGAAGGTTGACAGTCAGGTATGTAAAGCATACTCTATACCATATCTTTAGCATGAAAGTGAACAATTGTTCTATTGAGAAAGTTTCCAAAGTTATTCAGTAACATGTGATCCATAATGGTTTTGTATGATGTCCTACGTTACCAATGAACTTTTTTCCACCCTACAAGATGTCAAGACATTCCAATACTTACTTGTTTTCCAAATCTTACATGTTTATTGCACTAATGAATGTCAGAAGGTATCCGGTTACTCAAACAAGAAGCATGTGCTATTAATGACTCCAAAAAGTTTCATTGATATACCAATAAGTTCCTACTTCATTGTTATGGCATTGATGACTCCAAAACACTTCATTGATGTGCCAATGAGTTCTTACTTCATTGTTATTGCATTGATGGTCTATTTATATGTCTCTTATTGATGTATCACTGTTTCAAAGTATCAAAAATGCGGTGGCAACCGAAATAACAATCTCAAAGATTAATTAAATTAAGTTATAGAAGTTCTCTCTTATCGGGTGGTATCCTAGGGGCATAAGTCTATCATGGGCCGATCCCTATTTATGTATTTATGGGTGGTATCCCAGGGGCATAAGCCTATCATGGATCGATCCCAGTTGATATGTACTGGAGGCAGCCTAATGGTCACATACAGTACAGTAATAATTACAAAGATGATAAGAACGAAGGTAAAGTGATTGAATAAATATAATATACAGGTTGTCACAAGTTCTAGTAAGTGTGGTCCACTCCTATTACGATTTATTAACTTGTTCCTAATTTCTATTAAGCTCCTATATCATATGTGATTAGCTACATCTTTACATACTCAGTACATATTTCGTACTAACGTCCCCCACGGGGGACCTGCATTTCATGCTGCAGGCACAGGTACCTCAGCTTATACACTGCACAAGTAGGAGCCAGGATATCCAGCTGCTTTTGATGAGCTCCAGTTTGTTTCGGGGCTTTCCGTATCATATCCAGTCACTTTTGGTATTGTATAGAAGTTAGTTATATGACGGGGTGTGTCCCGACCTTAGTTAAACTCTGTGTATTGTCTAGAGGCTTTATAGACCTAATGTACAGTCAAGGTGGTGTTTTGTTAATAGACGTGATGGCTCCAACGGCCAAGTATTGTATATAAATATATATGTTTGCTCGAGCTTATACAGGTGATTATTTCCTTTTATATACGACATGATGTTGTCCGAATTTTGAGTTGTCATAGAGGTATGCATGGAAAGTATAAGGTTATGAGCTGGTTCTCCCAGGCCTCCTCGGTTACGGGTGCCAGTCCGCCCCAATAGGATTTGAGGCGTGACACTTACTTTGTTATATGATTTGTAAATTATGAGTCATAGATATATGTTGATTCTTAAACTTTTTTATCCTTCCCTGTAGCCTGGCATGCCTAGCAGTAAGATATACTCTAATGGTCAAGTAAAGGTGGCAAGATCAATTGATGTAACTGGTGACATTGGTTATACACCAAGTAGTACCGGTAAATTAAAATGGAATGGCAAATCAGCAATCTCAACAAGAAAACTACAAGAACTTAAAGAGAATAGAAGAAAGAAAAAAGTGGGAAGTAGTTCAAACCATCCAAGTCAAAATACCGCTTCTTCACAGTCCAACATGCCATGAAAATTGTAGTTCTATTGATGTATTTTAATCATTGTTTTAAGTTAGTTTATTTGACATGAAAACAATTTTATTTTGGTGTTGGAAAACAATTTAAGCACTATATTTTGTTGACTAATATTGCCTAATGGTTAGGCATTATGAATGTGAATATATTTTGGTATAAATGATGATATTTGAAGTTGGAATATTTTGTTGATGAATGTTGTCATTAGGCATTATTGTTGTGCTGTTTAAATGGTGATGATGTTGCTATAATGTTAACACAACATTACCACTACACTATCTAAGCGTAAAGAAAAACATAGCATTAGAACAGTGCTTTGCTTAAACAACACTATCATTACACCAGTTTGTACGTTTAAATGACAGCAACACAATATACAAATTTGCAAGTTAAATAATACATTGCAACAACACAAGACACAGCAAGTGTAAACAATAACCTAGCAGCAATGCAGGACACAATTTTGTAATTGTAAACCATAACATAGAAGCGACACAAGACATGATATTGTAAGTGCAAACAATAACATAGCAACAGCACAACAAACATCAAAAGTACGACTACACAAAAACAAAAATATGAAGTACGACTAGGCAAAAGACAACTCAACATAATCTGATATATTTAGAGAGAGGTATATAAAATTTACAACACTATCTCCATCTTCCATTGTGCCTCTTCTCCCACGTCAAGTTATCAATTTGGACCTGTTTAAGCCATAATTCTTCTTCCAACTCATTGATTTTATTTACCAATCTTGAAATGATAAAATTTGATCTTGGATCCACTTTTTCTTTGTCCCTCCATAGAAAAAAATTATATTTTTTAGACTAAAAATTTTTGTAGAAATCAGTACATTAATATAATTTAAATATAAAGCGACAGCAAAATACAATGCAAAATACATACACCATAGTAGGGGCAAGACCAAAATCTTCTTCTCGGATTTGAATTCGACCATGAAGTTTGAAAGTCAAGCAAAATACCACGTTTGTATCTCACAACAGCATTGAGCATTGGGTTTGATTCGTCCATACAAATCTTATTCAATTTCGAATTTGTCATTTCATGAATTCTAACAAAATCTATCATCAAATTACAAATCCTAAATTAAGAGTTGAACCAAATTACAAAATAAAACTCCAAGAATTCAAGTAGAAAATGAGATTAAAATCTAAAATGTAGGTTAAAGAAATTAAAAAAAATAGAGTAAGATGAAGGCAATGGTGGACAAGGAGAAGAGTGATATAAAGAAGAGGAAGAAGACCATTGGAAGAGAGACAGAGAGTCATTTTTCATGATTTATTTCATCAAAAAATTAATTAATGATGTGTATTATACATGTGGAAGGCTAAACTCTTACTTTTGGAGTTGTTGGGACTGAACCAACGCGCCTAGAGAGGATGTTCTCACCTTCCGTGCCAGCTCAGCATTTAGGGGGTAATAAATACATGAAAAATTAGATCAGGGAGGGTGATAGTACTCCCGTGAAGATTAAGTGTGTAGTTGGGATTTGAGGTAAATCTTGGACGGTCTTTTGGCCATTTTCTCTACATAGATATGTTGTTTCTATAGAAGCCCAATTTATGATCTAATAAAGTATTAAAGTATTTGGACCTAAAATGTAAAATATCTTATTAGTATTGGTTTATTTTTATAAATTAAACCTCATGGTCCTTTTCATAATTGTGATGAAAACTAAATTGAAAAGATACATCTTCTAAAGAGGCATGATTAAAGGGTTGCAGTCAGAACACAAATATCATGGTCTTGGCCGTCTCAATAAAATTACTGGCCTAAAGCCAAACTTAAATAAGAGCCCTACATATATAAATATTCATACAAAAATAATATTATAATAATTTAGAGTTATTTTTTGTTGTTGTATATTAGTTTTTTTTGTGTAATATTTTAAAAAATACGTAACCTTTAACTTCACATATAATATGACATTTAATAATAAAAAGATTTATTATAGTTAATAAGATGTTAGACATTTCTTTGCAATATATTAACTTGGATGTTATTGTTAAAACATTAAGTATAAACAACAGAAATCCCACCTTTACTGAAACTAATTACAGTGTATCTCATATTCCTTTTCTCTCTCCTTGATTTGAAAAGTATATATACATGTCGATCTAACCTCATACATAATTCGAATGTATAAGATAACTGTTTCGGTTAAATTTAAGGAAATAAAATCAACTGCAATTATCTCTATCTTGCTAAATTTAAGGAAATAAAATCAGCTGCAATTATCTCTACCTTAATTAATGAAAATTAATTATTTTCAGATTTGGTGGATCCTTAAAAATAGTAATCGTAATTCAAATTGATGTTTTACTACAAAAATTCACAACAATTAACTTTATTAAAAATTCGATTCTCCATCAACAATTCTTATCGAACATCAAAATCTTGTTGTTTTTGGCTTATGCAAAGATCTTGTTTATTCCAACTGACAACATCAATATAAACATCGCTATATTGTTGAGGCATTCGGGTTCTTGACAGTCTAAAATTGTATATCAACAATACAAAAGTGATGGTATTGTTGTTTCAAAAAGTATTATTTGAGGTTGATCTTGACGATTGCTACAAAATTAGATAGTGATAAAGGTTGAAAAAAATAGAAGTAAAGTATATTGTGAAAGGTAATTCTTCACAAGTGACACACCTGCGATTTTTTCTCAAAGGATATCTGAAAAGATAGTTTGTTTTTCGATGTGACGACCTAATTATGTTAGATCATACTTTACATGTTCATCTGGAAGAAGCAAGTGATTAATAATGTTAACTTTGAATAACCAACTTTCATTGTTATCTAATGAATCTGAAAAATAGATGATCTAGTTTTAATAACGCTAATTCAATTTCAGTTGTTAATAAAAAAAATTATATTTCAATAAGATTATTCAATTTTATATTCATTTATGATTGTTAGTTCGTTTTCTTTAGATGCTTTAATTGTTCCAGATGTATATTTCCTGCTAACAGTAGTATTTTGTTGGTGTGTATCTGTTTCACATATATTAAAGATTGTATGATTGTTTGGAATGATAAGACGTTGCATGGCAGTGATGTATAAGATCAACATTATGTTGATGTATAACCAACTAGCTAATGTATAATGTTATCATATACAATGGTTAATAAATGTTAAATTATGCTAAAGTATGAAATCTGATAATATATCGGTTAAGTAAGAACTTGCATTAATTTTACATACTAATGTGTAAGGGTTCATTATACATGTGAAATCTTAATCGTAAAAATATTGATGTATAACCAATCAACTAATGTATAATATTATCATATACAATGGTTAATAAATATTAAATTAGGCTAAAGTATGAAATCTGATAATACAATGGTTAAGTAAAAAATTTGCCTTAATGTTACAAAGTAATGTGTAAGGGTTCATTATACATTTGAAATGTAATTATATAATGTTTAATGAGTAAGTTCTGTTAATCGTACAATTAATGCATAATGATTTATTATACATTGGATATAAATATGAACTTTTTACTCTATCATTGTAATGTTTTATGCTATAGTAATATACATGTAGTGAAGCGTTTGTATGGATCAACCAATTCAATGTTACAATATCTTCATACAATATAGTTTAATGTATAAGGTTACCAAATTTTAGAACATTATTAAACATGTATACGTAGACCTTATACAATTAATAATATAGTATTAATACACGTATAATCTAATCTTATACATAGAATCATACTGCCAAAACAAATAAAAGTCAACCTCATACAACAGTTTCACATGTATGTGTAAACCTTATACAAGTAATAAATATAATCTAATACTGTTTCACATGTATACGAACACCTTATACAATTCACTATATAATCTTAAAAACTTTATAATGAAATCTAATATATAGAATAGTGCTGCTAATACATATTTTAATGATAACTAAACCTTCGGTAGATGTGGTCGTCCAGAATCATCAACCTTTTTCTTACTTGATGATTTTGGAGCTTTCTTGTTTGAACTTAAGCCGACAACTTCCCTCAATTTCTTCATTGTTACTGGATTATTTTGGTGCTTCGAGCGGTTCTCTACAAAATTGGGTTCTTCATAATCAAAATAACCAAGAATGAAACCAACAACGAGAATAACAATACACGATCAGACTCCATTGCAAAAAAATTTATACTTTACGGGTTAACTAATTTCAAAAAAATAGCAAATAAAGAAAAGATCTGACTTTGAAAACTATGAAAAAATATAATTAAAAACATATCAGCATATGTTCGTTTCAAATTTTGGTAAATAAGGAAGTAAGAGTCTTTATTCCAGCAATACATGAATTAAACGTTTTGATAATAATAATAATAATAATAATAATAATAATAATAATAGTAATAACAATTTTTAAAAAAATAGTGATGTAGATTGTATGCCAATTGCCAAGTCCAAATCCCTAACTAACTGCAGGTGGATTCCTAATTTCTAAAGATAAAAAAGAAAATTTTGAACTAAAAATTACATAAGTGATGCAATAGGAGGGGGATGAGAGATTATTAATATTACATTAGTTTGATTTTAGGAGTAAATAAATGAGCACATATATAAAGAAAAAATCAGTGCACAAAAATAGGAGCAAAATATGGTATTTTGATATGTATGAGGGGGATGAAAGAGAAATTGTGAATTTAAGGGATTTAAGTAATTATTTTAGGACTTTTGTAATTTCTTTTCTAATATGGGATTTTATGTAACTAGTTTAGCCACACGTGCCTCTCACGTGTAAATTTTGATTATTTAAAATTAGACGATTTTATCTATTACGAAGATTTTTAATGAAGTGCAAAAAGTTTAAAATATATATTTGATTGTAAACACATATATATTTTACCACCAAAAGTTTCAAGTGGTTGATGGATTTAATATATTGTATATGCAGATGCAGATTTATAAACTTTATCAGATTTATTAGTTGTCATTAATCCTTTTTTTTGGTAATAAGGATAGTAGTATTATATTAGCATCATAACAAAAAGAACTACAGAGAGCCATTTGGTAGCATAGCTACCGTAGTATCTGCACCAGATGCAATATTTACAAACCATCCAGAAAAGTCTAAATCCAAACTAGTAGGAGTATTTACATAAGTACTAGGTGGAAAAACTCCCAGAGAGTTAACCCTCTTAGTTGCATAGTCTCCTCGCTTATCAACTTCACAAAAAATCAACAAGTCTTGAGGAGGCGTCTAAAAAGTAGTAGCATTTATTGTGAGAACTGTACTATTAGATAAGGTGGATGGTAAAGCAATAGAGATGACATTCTTTGCAAGGCCATCAGCAAGCCTGTTCTGCTCTCTGTATATATAAGTAACCACCGGACTACCTAGCTGGAGGAGCAGGTACCTGTAATTTAACAAAAGAGTAGAAATGTTAGTGGAAGTTGCTATGTCAATGTCCGACAACATATGACTGAGTTGTTTTGCATCCACATTAATTTCTAAAGGCTTAAGATTGTTCTCCATAGCAATTTGTAAACCTATCAAGAGGGATAAAGTTTCCAATTGAAAAATATCCTGCGCAGGCGTACATACAGTAAAACCCATTACCCAATCACCCTTGTAATTGCGGAACACACCTCCCAGTCCCCCAATGTTAGGTTTTGAGACCAAAGTAGCATCAGTATTAAGCATTAAGAAGTTGTTGTTTTTTTTTTTTTTGGGGGGGGGGGGGGGGTGGTCCATTTGACATACAGAGTAACAGGAATGGCATCGTTCCTAAGTTTCGCAGCAAGGTAATAGTACTCAACTTCTGTGTTGATGGCAATGTTTGAAGACAGAGCTCCTGTTTGATCTTCGAATAAATATTTATTGCAGTGAGTCCAAATAACCCACAAACTGAACGGGAGTAAGACATTCAATGGCAAATTTGGAGGCGTGGTAGTATGATAATGGAAATTATCTCGAATCCAAGATATGAGTACCAAGTTGGAATGAGAAGGTGGTAGAAAATTGGAGGTCCCTGAACCTGTTCATACGATAATGTTTTCCCAGAATTGGTTAAGCCCTGGACAGGAAGAAAATAGGTGAGGTGTGGTTTCAGGAACTCTGTGGCTACAAAGCTTGCCAAGTAGGCGATTATATACAGGAGATATGATGTAAGAACGAGGCCATTGGTAGATTATTTAACCTTATCATCCAGATAAAGTATTTGATTTTGGGAATAATTTAAAGTTTCCAAATCCAATTGAAGTCATTTGTGGCAGGGGACTGATTTTTTGAAAGATTAATTTGGTTGTAGTAGGATTGGACCATAAATTTACACGTGGGTGTAAGACCCCACTTGATGAGGTCAAAAGTAATTGGGTACATAGAAAAGTGTACTACCAATATTTGGTTAACTACAGCCTGAGAAAGAGCAAACGAAATGCTTACCAGGTTCCAAGAACCATTGGCTTTGTAGTCTTAAATATGCTTCAGCTCCTCCGAACGTATTAAAGGGCCTTGAATCATGGACTTAAGGGTGGTGCCAGGCTTAATCCATGGTTGGTTCCAAAAGTTAATGCACATTCCATTTTTCGATTGCCAAACAATCCCCTTTTGACAGTATTTTCATCCCAACATGAGGTTTTTCCAGATTGTGGAGGTGGAAGTGGAGTTCGGGGAGAGTCTAAGGTACTTGTTCCTTAAAATATCTTCCCAAATTGAATTCTGTGCATGGAAAAGTCTCCATGTTGTCGAGGCCAATCGGGCATAGTTGTTAGAAGTTAACCTTTGGACGCCCAACCCGCCGTCCTTTTTGGGTTTTGTGATATTGGCCCATTTAACTAAATTAATTTTCTTACGGAATTCTATAATACCCCAAAGGAAGTATTTTTCACATTTATCCATTCTCTTAATGAGTTGAGAAGGTAACCTGTTGATCTGCATTACGTGATTCGGAAGTGAGTTAAGGACCGCATTAATAAGAGTTATGCGACCTGAGGGTCGTTAATCCTAATGACTTCTAATAAGGAAAGTTTTTATCATAAATATATTTAATTAATTTTTAACTCTTAAATATTAAGAAAAAATAATGAAAAATGATTTTGTCTAAAGCAAAGACTTTTAATGAAGGGTAAAAAGTCTAAACGACATTTCTAAGGCCATTCACACTTTTAATATATTAATTATAATTATAATTATAATTATATATATAGATTATGGATTATATATTAATTAATAATGTACGTGTTTTGCACATATGCTTCATGTCAAGTCATATGTGATAGATCAGAAATTACAACAAAATAAATTGATTAAATCTAACTTTTACACAAAAATTTCTCAAAGTCTGACCGAACATTTATCTACCACTATAAATTCAATAAAAAAATATGATAATCAAGATATCATAACAATGCAATTAAATCCTAACCTTAAGAAAAATTCTCAAAGCCCGATCACACGTTAATCTATCACTTGAAAAAATAACAAGTAATAACAGAACAGAAACTACGTATTGTATTCGAGAATATTACAACAATATCATCAAACATAACCTTAACGCAAAATTTTCAAAGTCCAACCAAACATTCATCTGCAACATAGACTTAAACATAAAAAAAACTATAACAAAATAATACGATAATCGAAATATTAGAATAATACAATTAAACCTAACCTTTCGTGATTGTAGATGACACCTTTAGAGTTCATAAAAAAAAAAGCAGTTATTAGAATATCTCCCCCAACAAATTTTACATTGTAGATGTTATTATATTATTGTAGAAAAAAAGAATTCTCCAATACTTTTTCCTACAAAAAAGAATCATCTTAATATGAAAGATTTTTATTTATATGTTGCGAAAAGAAAAAAATTAATTATGGTATCAAATTAAAATATGAAAGATTTTTATTTTTATGTTAAATGAAAAAAATTAATTATTGTATTAAATTAACGGAAAAAGAATTCTCCAATACCTTTTCCTACAAATTTTTTTTATCTAAATATGGAAGATTTTTATTTTGATGTTGCGAAAATAAAAAAATTAATTATGGCATTAAATTAATACTACAACATAACTTTAGGAAATTGAATTTTTTCCCTCAATTTAATTACGTGTTTTCATATTTTTCCTTAAAAAATAAAAATAACTTATTTTCTTTTTTGATTTTTATTTTTATGTTGCGAAAAATTAGTTATGGTACTAAATTAATGAAAAAAGGAATTTCCAATATCTTTTCCTACAAAAAAAAATTATCTAAATATGAAAGATTTTTATTTTTATTTTGCGAAAAGGAAAAAATTAATTATTTTATTAAATTAATACTACAACATAACTTTAGGAAATTGGAAATTTTTCCTCAAAAATTTAATTACGTGTTTTCATTTTTTCTTCCTTCAAAAATTAAAATAACTTTTTTTTTTTTTTTGTGGAACTTTAGGGTATTTTTTGGTTTTTGTGTTTTTTAAGGAAATTTTTTCAAAGGATATTTTTTTACCATATGTTATAGAAATGTTTATATTTAAATATTATAATATAACGATATAATAAATGAGGGAAAATAGTGGAAAGACGATTTTATCTAAAATACAGACTTTTAATGAAGGGCAAAAAGTGCAAATCACTTTTCTAAGGGTATTCACACTTTTAATATATTATAGATTATAGATTATAGATATAGATATAGATGAGGTAAAGTTATCTTGTGTATATATGTAATTTATAGAAACATTAATTATTAATATAAAGTTTGAGTTGCTTAATTCGAAGATCTAAAATATTTCTAGTAAAAATTAGTATCTCTTTCTTATTGTATTTTTTAGGATAATTTTTTTACACAATCTTCATTATTATTTCAAGTGAAACTGAAATCATGAAATTTACTATTAATTTTTTTGAGGCTTTAAAATTTTGGGGCCTAAAGCAAATGTTTCACTAGCCCTTAACCCTTGAGCCACCCTTGATCATGGTCACTAAGTTTGTACGTAATTTTTCTTTCTCTTACTCATCTTAGAAAAGAATATAGAACGCGTATTAAAGCTTAGAAGATCAGATAAATTGATTACAAAAGAAAAGAAGATCTTCAACAAATCAAGTTATTGTAATGGAACAAGGTTAGTACTTCTACTATTCTTCTAGTTTGGAATCTCTATCTTATGATTCATATGTGATTTTGGGTGAATTCTTTAAGGTTTTTCAACAAGTGATATCAAGAGCAAGGTATTGTTAAATTATTAGATGTGATATATATTTATCTTTCGAAATTATTTTTGATGTTTTAAGTCGATCGTGTGACTGTATAAACTCCGATGTTCTTATTTTACTGCAAGACGTCGATTGGTTGGGCACTTGCAAAAGAAAAAATTTAGAAAAATGTGAAAAGGATAGGGTTCGTATTCTTGTGCACTGCATGTTCGGTAAAACTTGTTTATGAGAATTTGATATATTGTAAAGGATTTCTTGATTTAGTACCTGGTTGCCATTATTTAAAGAAAAAACATTCCTTTACTTATCACCTCATTCAAGATGACCAAATTTTGCATGGATAATATGCTATCCAATTTTAAAAAATCATAAAAGGGATAAGACTAAATGTTAAAGGTAATTTATTTTATTTTTTTATTTTTTGTGATTTGTTGGACTTTGGTAAGATCTGTCCTTTTTTCAAGTTAAAGAGTACTTATATACGGAGTATTATTATAAAGGGGCGGATCCAGGATTTTCAGTTAAGGGGTTCAGTAGTATATATACGGATTAGTCGAAGGGGGTTCAGCCTCTATTATTTATACATAAAAAAAAAATTTACCACATAAAAATAGTATAATTTTCCGATGAAGGGGGTTCGGATGAACCCCTGGAATACATGTACATCTGCCACTGCTATTATATATATATTTTTTCATATATGTTATTCTGGGAAGATTTTTATCTTTTTTCAGTTTTATTTTTGAATGGTTTGGTTGGATTTTTTGTATAGTCGTTATTTTATTTGTGCTTCTTGTTTAAAAGTGAATAGATTGAATTAATACGTTGTCAAAGTAATTTCTACTGTGTAGATTTATTTACTTTGAACATGTTAGAATATTTTATCTATGTAAAATAATTATCACAAAGGAGATTATTTTAGCCAAATTTTGGATAGTCATGAATATATGATACATTGTAATGCATGCTGATAGAGTGCCGGCCAAGGAAAGGCATATTGTTAGGCCGCTTTAGTAATCAATATTTATAAACTATGTATAAGAGTACCACTTACGAGTAATTATTTTTGTCCAAAGACTAAATAATATTGTTGTATTAGGTATCTTGAGATGGGCCCACTTTTGTGTATATGTATTTAATAAATATTCAGCTTTGAGTTTATTTGTTATTTTCCTTCATTTTTTAATTTGATTATATTCGCATATACATAATTTATTTGAATGACTAATTGTGATTATTATTTATTTATCTTATACTGCCTTCAATATCTGTCAATATGAACAATATTCATGTGCTTAACGGCATACACTTCAAAAAATGGAAAGAGCACATTATGATTGTTCTTGGTTGCATGGATCTTGATTATGCATTAAGATTTGATCATCCCGCGGACTTAAATGAAACTAGTTCGAATGAACAAAAGTTTGCATAGGAGAAGTGGGAGCGATCAAATCGTATGAGCTTGATAATGATGCAACACTCAATTCCGAAATCATTTAGAGGTACGTTATAACAGAGAACAAAGATGACAAAGGTTTCTTAAAAGAAATCGCAAATCGATTCGCTACTAACGAAAAGGCTGAAACAAGTACTATTCTTAATAAGACAATTTCAATGAGATATAAAGGAAAAGGAAACATGAGGGAGTACATTATAGAAATGTCTAATCTTGTGACAAAATTCAAAGCCTTTAAACTT
>NC_061116.1:11853717-11891607 GCF_002878395.1 Capsicum annuum
TTCAGTCAATTCAAAGTTTCATATAATAGTCAAAAAGAGAAATGCACTTTGAATGAGCTTATAACTAAATGTGTGCGAGAAGAGGGTAGACTAAAATAAAAGAAGATTGAAAGTGCTCATTTCGCATCTACCTCTGGAACTAAAGTCGCTTCAAATAAGTGAAAAAAGAGTAAGACTAAGGAAACTACAGACAAAGGAACATCACAGTTCAAGAATCCAAAGACTTATTTCCTTTGCATGAAAATTGGTCACATAAAGAAAGAATATTTTATGTTCGCTGATTGGAATGAAAAGAAAGGTAAACTTTTCAACTTCGTTTGTTTGGAAGTTAATTTGGTTAGGGTACCTAGTGACACTAGGTGGATATATACGAGTGCAACTACTCACGTAAATGCTACTATGCAGGATTGCCTAAGGATCCGAGCACCAATTGATGAAAGATACATCTATGTAGGCAACGATAATAAAGCATCTGTGGAGGCTATTAGTGTCTTTAGAATTCCATTAGATACTAATTTTTATTTGGATTTAGAGGAAACATTTATTGTACCATCTTTTAGACGAAATTTAATTTTTATTTCTTGTTTGGACATATCCGGATACAATTGTTCTATTCAAAATGAAATTTGTAATATTTCTCTAAATTCTAATATTATTAAAATTGGTACTCTAATTGATAAGTTATGCAAATTAAACAGACAAGCCTCATTCAACAACGAAAATCTGCATTCAACTAATTTTGATACTAACCACAGATTAACAAATGAGAATTCATCAATGTTAAGGTATAAGCAATTGGGTGATATTTTTAAACAAAAGAATTCAAAGGCTTGTGTCGGAAGGAATTCTTGATTCCCTTGATTTGTCAAATTTTGAAATTTGTATAGAATGTATAAAGGAAAAACAAATGAATATAAGGGAAAAAAAAGTGCTTATAGAAGTAAAGAACCTTTAAAGTTGATACATACAAACATTTGTGGTTCGTTCCCTACGGCTTCATGAAATGGTCAATAATATTTTATTAACTTTATAGGTGACTACTCCCGTTACAGATATCTCTACTAAATTCATGAGAAGTCGCAATTTTTGAATGTTTTTAAAATTTTCAAGGCTGAAATTGAAACTCAAATAGGCAAGAAAATTAAGGTTGTCAAGTCTGATCGTGGAGGAGAATACTACGGTAGATATGATGGGTCAGGTGAACAACGTCCAGGACCTTTTGTAAAGTATTTGACAGAGTGTGGGACTGTGCCTTAATACACTATGACGAAGACTCCAAGTCAAAATGGTGTTTCTGAGAAGTGAAATCGAACTCTTAAGGATATGGTAAGAAATATGATTTGTAATTCTTCTTTACCTGAGTCACTTTGGGGAGAAGCATTAAACACTGCAGCTTATATACTAAATAGAGTTCCTAGCAAAGCAGTAGCTAAACCCCAGTCGAGTTGTGGACTGTTAAGAAGTCTAGTATTAAGCACTTACATGTATGGGGATGTCCAGCCGAAGCAAGGCCTTACAAGCCTGATAAAAAGAAGTTGGATTCAAGAACTATTAGTTACTACTTTGTAGGTTACTCAGAAAGATTGAGAGATTTTAAGTTTTACGACTCCTCGAATAGATTCTTTTTTGAGACAGAAAATGCCAAATTTATTGAGAATGTTAATTATAGTAGGAGTAATTAAAACAAATAAATTATGTTTAAAGATGTATTTGATAATAACTATTCTAGTAAAAATGATCATATTACTTTACCAAATGTGTTTCAACCTGTAAATCAGGATTATGGAGAAAACACAACGATATTACCTCACGTTCAACAACCTCAAGTTGAAGTGCCTAAAAAAGATCTAGCAGAGAAGGGACAAAAGCAATTTCGGATGATTATGTTGTTTATCTTTAAGAACATGATTTTGACATGGGATTGAAAGATGATCCTATAATTGTTAGTCAAGCAAAATCATGTCGAAATTCTGCTAAATGGATCAAAGTCATGAAATATGAGTTAAAGTCTATTAAAGTCAATGGTATTTGAGATCTTATCAAGTTACCACAAGGATCAAAATCAATTGGTTGTAAATGAATTTTTAGAGTCAATCGTAATTCAAAAAGTAACATCGAAAGATATAAAGCACGCCTACTTGCTAAGAGATTCACTCAAAAGGAAGGTATAGATTTTAAAGAGTCATTTTCGCTAGTTTCATCGAAAGACTCCTTTAGAATCATTATGCCACTTTTAGCTCATTATGCCTTAGAGCTACATCAAATGAATGTAAATACTGCATTCTCAATGAAGATATTAAAAAAATAATACACATGGTGAAATCAAAAACCGTTGGGTCTTAAGATTCAAAGCACCTTGTATGTAAACCTAAGAAGTCCATACATGATTTAAAACAGGCATCCAGTTAATAGTATTAAAAGTTTGATTAAGTAATAACCTTTTTGGGTTTTAAGAAAAACGTTGTTGATCAGCGCATATATCTCAAGTTTAGTGGAAGCAAATTTGTTATTCTTGTGCTATATGTAGATGATATTCTACTGGCAAGTAGTGATATAAGTTTATTGCATAAAACCAAGAAGTTTCTATCCAGCAAATTTGAAATAAAAGATCATGATGAATCGTCCTTTGTTCTAGGCATAGAAATCCATAGGTATCATACTAGAAATATTCTTGGACCATCGCAAAAGACTTATATTGATAAGGTGCTAAGTAGATTTGGCATGCAAAATTGTGCACTAGGCGATACACCTGTGAAAAAGGTGACAAATTTAATTTGTGCCAACATCTAAATTTGGACATAAAGAAGAAAGAGACGAATAAAATTTCATATGCATCAGCAGTGGGAATAGATCACTGAAAAACTGCAAAACAAATTATGAGGTGTATCTTCAAAGAACTAAAGATTACATGCTCACTTATTAGAGGTTGAATCATTTAGAGATCGTAGGGTATTCCGATTCAGATTTTGTTGGATGTCTTGATAGTAGGAGATCTACATCAGATTATGTTTTCATGATGACTGGAGGAGTTGTTTCTTGAAAAATTGTGAAACAAACATTAATAACTTATTCTACAATGAAAGTCGAATTTGTGGCCTGTTATGAAGCATCAAATCAGGAAATATGACTAAGAAATTTAATCACTAAAATGCAAATAGTCGAAAACATAGAAAGACCATTAAAAATTCATTGTGATAACAAGTTTGCTGAGTTATATTTGAAGAACAACCGAAGTTCATCAAAGACAAAGGATATAGACATTAAGTATTTAGTTGTGAAAGAAAGGATTCAGAGTCGTCTTGTGTTGATTGAGCATATTAGTACAAACTTGATGATTGCGGACCTGCTCACAAAGAGTTTTACCACCTAAAGTGTTTCATGGGAAAGTGGTTCATATGAGTGTTGCCAAATTTGATGATGAGTCATTTTAGTGGGAGTTTGTTATTTTATTTATGCTATTGACATGTTAAAGTTTATTTTCTGTACAAATTCAAGTTTTAGGAAATCTATGAATTTTTTGTGTTTATTGATAACTCTGAAAAATATCAATATTAACTTTCTATTGCAGTATCACAAAGGTATAAGAAAGTGATTTTGGACTATTAAAGTCACAAGGTAGGACCATTTAGAAATAGGCATCACTTAGATGATTTTACATGTAATTTTCGTATCTGATCGATGTTATTGATATTGTTGATATTTATGTCCATTGATGGATTTAGTTTCGAATATATGTTACAAAAACTGTTTTGACCCTATATTAATAGTATCAATGGGTCAGATTGTTTTGAGATATTTAAATTAAGATGGTAAATATTTGTGCCTATTAAAGTTTTATATATGTATGATTATTTAGAAATATATGTGGTCCAAGTGGGAGATTGTTAGTAATTATACATAGATATGCTATCTCTAAAGAAGTTCAATTTATGATCTAATAAAATATTAAAATATTTGGGTAAAATGTAAATATCTAATTAGTATCAATTTATTTTGTATAAGTTAAACCTCATGGACCTTTTCATAAGTGCGATGAAAACTTAATTGAAAAGATACCTTAAAAAGGTATCTCTTCTAAAGAGACATGATTAAAGGGTTGCTTTTAGAAGAGTGAGTATAAATATCATGGTCCCTCGTAATTTTTCTTTCTCTATCCATCTTAGAAAAAAATATAGAACGCGTATTAAAGCTTAGAAGATCAGACAAATTGATTACAAAAGAAAAAAAAATTTTGAACAAATCAAGTTATTGAAATAAAACAAGGTTAGTATTCCTACTATTCTTCTAGTTTCGAATCTCTACTAATGATTTACACGTGATTTTGGATGAATTCTTTA
The DNA here is from genome assembly GCF_002878395.1 of Capsicum annuum. Classification (NCBI taxonomy): domain Eukaryota; kingdom Viridiplantae; phylum Streptophyta; class Magnoliopsida; order Solanales; family Solanaceae; genus Capsicum; species Capsicum annuum. The sequence goes on from NC_061116.1 coordinate 11,858,055, forward strand.
AAAAATTTTCAACACCACAAACATTAGAAAATAAACAAGCAACTCATACTAACATCATCAACAACAACAATTGTATCTTAATTCTAAATTAGTTGGGTCAGTAACAGCTACAACTAACATTAACATACCTAAATCTCCCTGTTGGCAGCAATGTCCAAAGAGATTGCAGTAATGGATCATCTCCCTAACCAACTCATAATCTCTATATTCTACTGCAACAGCGGCTAATTGCGACAAGTTTTCCCGCTCTACTTGTTTACCGTCTAAACAGTGAAGTTGAATTTGAACACGTGGTTTAAGGACAAATGGATTAAATTGGACAGACAATACAATTACAATGAAATAACTTGCGAAGATCAAGTAATAAACAGGTAATTCAGCAACGAATACCAAGACACAAATTAAATTTATAACATCATTCACCTAGACTATTTTAGCAACCTTGAACGCAAAACTTGTAATATAATGCTGGTGTAAGAAGGAAATTTAGATGCCTTCTACAAGAAAGTAAGGCTTTATTTATAGTTAAGTATCAAGACAAAAGGATCCACATATCATGCCCTCATAAAGCCCATTAATTTCTCATTATGATCTTTGAATGACGGTTGGCAGATATCTCTGGATCTTGTGCAATGGTTGAACATTCAAGTAACTCTATCCAGTCTATGTCTCGTGCCCCCTGCCTTGAGAGGCCATATTTGAGTTTACATTTTATTGAGTAGATCGAGGAACTCAATTCAGATGATGCATATGGTGTCTTAATATCATCTGTACAACATTATCTTATGAGATAAAGACATAACGGAAAGGATAAAATATTGTAGCACGTGTTTTGTCTCTAGTTATCGTTTTGTGACAACTTATTGAGTACCCTCGTGACTCAGATCGGTAGCTTGAATTTTGAGCTCTACGACATAAAGCTCGCTTTATTTGATGCACTAAGTTCAATAATCATAGTATATCATTTGATAATATTTTACGTAATGTTCAGTTTGTCTTTTGAATCTTATATAACTAATCCTAATATAACTTAATATACCAATTGGTTTGAGTATTATTTTGTCGAGAAACCAACATAGCGTAATAATGCCATCATTAAGTATACATGGATAAATAATTGTAAGTGTCATAACTATTCTTGTGGGTGTCTTCAAACCCTTGCATAGTTTTAAACCAAACACAAGCAGATTTGATTTCTATTGCCAAATAACAGTAGTGCCCGGGCAGTTTGCAGCCACATATCGGCTATTCTATTGAACACCTATTACCTCGGCTCATGCTAATACATATATGGGATAACTTTTCCCTAAGTAGATACAAAGAAATCACATAGTATATATAATTTTGTCCTTGCTAGGGGGTTTGAATCAAATTTTAGGTAGGTGAAATGAGATTGAAATAGTGAGCAAGTCATTCACTAAGAGTAAAAAGAATTAACCAAAACTTTCATGAGGTAATGCACCTTTAACTTGAGTGTTGCGCATGAAGGTAAAAGCCAAAGGACATCCATGACCCCACAAAAAAAAAAGATACAATTTGGGGCTGGATATATTCACCAGGCTAAACATTCTATATAGCATATATTTTCTTGTATTCATTCAGTGGATCTGAATCTGAGATGACTGATGCTGACCACGACCGCGACCGCGACCTGTTGGCCAAAGAGTTCTTTCGGAGGCTCCTCTTGTTTGATGACCTTAGCTTGTTCTTAATGATCCAGTAACACAATGTTCCCAAGGTCAGAATCATCATGATTGATCCTCCGCAGGACACTAATACAGGCATATACAAATTGTGATCGCCAACAACGACATACGATATGGACATGTAAGCGATTGAAATGAACAAGCATGCCACCCACATTAGCTTGTTTATAATAGACGTCATTTTCCTCTTGGCTTGGGTTTCTATTACCACGATCGTTGTTTGGACAACCACTACAGCAAGAGCGATAAATAAAGATAATGAGTCGAAGATGAAGAAAACCATAAATGCTGGATTCGAACCAATATTTGCTTCTCCAAGGGTATAGCCAGGTGGGATATCATTTGGATCATCAACCCATTGGCCATTGATTTGAAAAACTCCTCCAAAGGCGACTGTGGCAATGAGCACAGCGACAACCGTGGTAGAACTAATTGCATTGGTAAGGCCTTGCGCGTGCATTTTGTACACGCGCTTGGCAATCTCTTGTATACGTCTTTTTGTTAGGGCCGTAGTCTCCAATTGATAGTGCACCCCGTGCTTTATGTCGCTTACAGTTTTCTTCAACTCTCTTGCCGGATTTGTTGCCTGTGGCTGGATGGATCTAGCACTTTGAACGCCGTGTTCCTGCAAGATGACTACTAATTCAGTCTGTGACACTTTCTCTGCAGTGTCAAGGGCTGTCTCGTTTGACTTGTTGATGACTCTAGTGTCCGTTTCATTCTGTGCAAGCAGCAACTTGACAACCTGCAATTTTGTCAAACCAAGGTTCTTGTGAAATCCATCCTATGCAATGAGCGCGTTATACATCTCATATTAGATCTCCAAAAAAAGAAAAGAAAAAAAGTGATATTATTGACAGAAAAAGGTAAGAAAGGACTCCTGATTTATTACTCCACAAGGAAAAAGGTAAAACAACAGCAAATTCTTGGGAATTATAGTTATAGAAACCATAGGAGTTTCTGAATGACAATTAAGCTATGAAAATCATTATCTGCGTTTGCAAAATATAACTCACTAGAAAACTTCCATTTTCTGCTTTGGGATAAAGAGTGCAATCTAGCGTTCTTTTCCGTACCATGTGAAAATTTTACCTTCTGCTGGTGTACACAACAGATGTTTTAGTGCAAATCTTGCATCCACAGTGACCTATCTGTATTTCATGTCGCTCAAAGGCGCAAAGCAGTTATTTTGGAAACTATTTCTAGCAAATGCACGCTCCCCCTTTTCTCGACAGAATAATTCCACTCCCCACCCCCTTAAGAAATACGTTTGAGGAAGGGTAGATGTATAGAACCTTTCAACGAGATAGTGTTTTATCAACTGTCTCAATATGGAAATATATTAGAAAACTCGCAACTCCAACTTGGCGACTTGCTTATTGAGACGTAATTGTTGTTGTTGTACTCAAAAAAGAACGCACCTGATCCTTGCTTTTCCTAGCAGCAATATGCAAGGCGGTATTGCCCTTGTTGTCAACCATGTTTATCAATGAAGGATCAGCTCTAATCAACTCTTCCACAACCTCAAGATTTTGTCCTTTGACAGCCATATGAAGTGCAGTTTGCCCCTTTTTATCCATCCTAGTTGCAATCCTTGACTCCTTACTCAAAAGTGCCTTGAGAACTTGTAAATGCCCATTTCTTGCAGCAGAGTGCAATGCCGTTTTCCCGTTACTTTTAGCTATGGTGACCAAACTACTCTCTGCCTCCAGTAGATAATTCACCACCTCTATATGTCCTTGGTTTGCAGCTGTATGCAAAGCTGTAGTATTCGAAATATCAACCGTCATTGCAAGCTCTGGATGTGCTTCCATTAATACCTTTACCATATCTGCAACAATACGATACAATAAAACTCAGGTACTAAAATCGCCTAAATTATACATCAGAATATAGACAAGTAAACACAAGTATTTCATAGTAACGTCACCTTCATTGACAACAACAAAAACAATAACAAATGTGTTCATACTACAATCGACCTCTCTATTAACAGTCCTTCTCTATAACAACATTTCACTATAACAACCATGTTTTATGCGTGAATCAATCTTTCCTGTTATGTAATATTATATCATATGTTCTCTACAACAACATTTTACTAAAACATCGGGACAAACAACACCATTATTAGATAGATTTGATTGTATTACGAACATGAACTTACCTAAATCTCCTTGTTTGGCAGCAATGTGCAAAGCATCATAACCGTTCCTCGCTTTGATTCCAGCAGCTACAAGATCATAGTAATGGATCATATCCTTAACCAACTGATAATAACCATATTCTGCTGCAACATACAATGCAGTCTCTCCAGCTGCATTTTGCTTTATCATCAACCCTGCCAAATCTTCCTCCCCTGTCTGATCAAGAATCTCTCTTACCGCGACGAGGTTTCCAGCTCTAGCTGCAGCATGCAAGGAACTGTCATCCCTTTTCCCTGTTAATTGTTTTGTCATCTTTTTACGGTGTGCTGCCGGTTGAGCTGCCGGAGGATCCATCATACACAATTTGCCAAACAATACTTCTTTCACCACCTTTCAGCCAATGCCACAACAACAACAACTCTTTCACCACCCTTCTGATATTTGTTTTGCTTCTTTCACCACCCTTCAGCCAATGCAATAACAAGAACTACGCCTTAATGCCGAACTAGTTTGGGTCGTCTATATGAATCCTCAATATTCATTTGCTCCCTATGCTAATCTTTATGCAAAAGCCTCTTCTTTATTCCCTCGAACACCTAAATCAACAATCACATTTTTGGACACCAAGAGAGATTCAGAAACCAAATCATACATCTCTAGATTCATCAAAGGCAACTATATTGTCTTTCATACCCAACTTCTTTGAGCTTAAAATCAATGTCCTGATAACAACAATAACAAAACCATTAGTATCTTTTGAAGAAGGAGACATTTAATTTGAAATTTCGCTTCCTTTTTCATCTCCATAAAACTTATTACATGTAAAAAAAATCATAGGCGAATCCAGGATATGAAGTTTAGAGTTTCCTCAGCGATCGAAAATTGATATACAATTCAATAGCTTGTTTCATAATAAATATTTATAGATATTTAATTAACTTTTAAAAAATATATATATGATACGAAAAAAATTGTTGAATTCACGTGAATAGCCTTCATGCTACATCCGCAAAATATTGCCAAGTTCATAAAAAGGAAAAGAAAAAAAGGTTTACCTTAATCTAATAAACCTCCCTCTTGTTGTTTCTCTTTAAAATCGAAGAACCAAAAATTTGAACAATATGTAAATTGTTTCAAAGATGTAAAAAAATCTTTAATGCTTTTCTTGTTTTAATCTAGAAGTTAAATGAAAGGGACATTAAAGGCACATGTATACAACAAACAAACTTTACATACACATGTAAGTAAATATGTATAATATCTTTGATTGTCATAAAAAGAACCATAAAAATGGCTCTTTTTGTAAAGTTGAGGATGAGGATGACAGTTTGAATATTGACAATCAAAAATTAAAATATTTGTGGTGTGTAATTTTTTTCTTCTTTTCTTACATTCGGGCAATAATTTGTGAGATAATAGATGAAAACGCTAATGCTTGTGGTGAGGGGGCAAAATGAACTAACCATATTACCAGAACCATGTGCCTAGTATTTCTTTTGCTTTTTCATTCGTTTTTTGGTATCCATATTTCAGTCAAACTAATTTGGATTCGCTCATTGTAGAGCTCGTATTTGGGGCTGACATGTATACTCCCAACATGAGTTTTTTTTCGAGGAACTTACATTCGAGACCTCTAATTAAGGGTTAAGGAACTTCAATCATCTCATTACAACTCATATTGATCACCGGAATGTTTCTAAATAAAATTGTTCTGTTTATGGCTAACGATAAAATTTTGGTTTTGGTAAATTGATAAAAATATTTTATTTTTTTCTAGTTAAAAACGTTTACATTAAATTGAGAGGATGCCTTTCCTTTTGTCCAACATCATATCAGCAAAAAGTCAAATGTTAATAAGAGGCCTCAACTATACTTAAAGAAAATTAGTTTTTGCTTGCGCGTGGTACATACATCTCAACATTCCATGTCAATAATTAAGAAATTCACATATGTATTATCAAAAACAAGTGTGACATATACAATAAAATTTAAAAACTTGTCAAAGATATTAGTATTACATAACATATTTTTTTTTACAATTTAATATGAATTTTGAATTGTGGCACCAAATGTAGAAATCGTCGGTGTTCTAGCATCACAAGTCGGTCAAAAGTATATTTTTAATTCTAACAAAAATTAATAAGTTATGCAGATACATCACTAGGTATTCTAAAGTTCACTAGCTATTAATTAATAAGTATGTCATGATATTTTGTTTAATATATGCATTGTTATTTGAACTGTAGTGACATAGAGAGCCAGTCATGCTTTACTTCAGTCATTGCTAGTGGCTTACTGGAAACATTTGGGTTGAGGGAGGTGTTTAACCCCATTGGTTGTGCCATGAGTGTGGCGGATTTAGGATTTAGAAATCGTAGGTATTTGGGAGGTTCAAACACATATATTGACACCCAAAGCTATAAGGTTTCGCATGGAAATCAAAGCATCCGGCTATCTTTTGGTTTTGCGGATGATTTTTTTCATCTTATAGCAATTTTTATACTTATGTTATATAATTATACCTATTGTGGGTCGAATATAGCAGGTGGTGGAGCACCACAATTTTCAACCTAGGTCAGCCTCTGTCACTGTCACATGCATTTTTCTTCTTATTGGCAATATTTATCTTTCTTAGGACAATTGATAGGTTTTTAGAAATCATCAATAGAGCTAATTTTCAAATATTAATTTTCATTTCATTATTGCTTTGTTTAGTACTCTTTAATTTGTTGTGGTCAATTTGATTATAAATTAACAACCTCTTAAATTCTCTAACAGTTGTTACAACCAAAACATATTATTTAGAAAGTGGATGAGGATGTTCGTGTCCGGTCATTCGCATGCTGCATAAGTTCGTACCTACTTTTAAAGCATAAACTAAAATGTATATCCCTCATGAAGCAATATTTAATGTATATCCCTCATGAAGCAATATTTATTTAGAATCATTAATATCTGTCACATAGTGGATGTAATATATAAACAGATAATTAATAGGAGACGTTTAAAAAATAATTGTACTTTGAGCTTAATGAATTAGAGATCCCCATAGTTATAGTTTGCTTAGCTACGATTCGTATCTACAAGTTATATAATATATAAATAGAATCAATAGAGGAACTTTCAAAAATAATTATACTTTGAGCTAAATGAATTAGAGATTCCCATAGTTATAATTCGCTTAGTTACGAATCGTAGCTACAAGTTAAGTAGAAGGGGGAGAGAGGCGAGCGAGATTGAGAAAGGAAGGAGAGAGGCGAACGATATTTTGAGAGAGAGAAAAGAGGCAAGAGAGGGGATGAATACATGTCGTATTTGTTGTACCAAGTTGTATCATGAATACAATTGATTTGTATCAACGAATAAAATTGTATCAAGTGTATTAATTAATGAATACAATTGTATCAAGTTATATCATGTTGTACCAACGAATATAATTGTATCAAGTTTATCCGTTGCTTGTGTATTCACTATGTATCAAGTGTATCGATGAATACAATTGTTTCAACTGTATCATCCTATACAGTTTGTATCAACGAATACAATTGTATCAAATTGTATCACCTTGTATCAACGAATACATGAAGTGTATCAAATATACTTGTTCCTTGTGTATTCACTTTGTATCAATGAACTTAAGTATATCTACAACTGGTTATAAATTTGTATCAATGTATCCAACTATATTTTGCCTTGTTAAACACTTGTATCATATGTTATATTTCAGTTTACAAATGATACAATATTGTGTATAGATACAGTTGATTGTATCAAAATTCATCTTGGATATTTTCTAATACAATTGATTCTATTAGTATGTAACAATCGTCGAAGAAGAGACAGTGTCATGTGTTTTTTCTAATACATAGATACAGTTACTTATATCAATACTATCAGTCAACCAGAAAAGATACACATATGCACATCTGTCAAATACAATTTGGCAGAATATAATTGATACAAACATACAAAATGCATCTTCTTTTGCAATCTGGAATGTTGTATTTGGCTTGAAGGGGGATGGGGAATTTGCTATAAAACCTTAATTATAATGCACAAAGTTATTCTCATAAACAATCTCATCGCTCCAGTATAATGCAACCCTCACGATATCAAGATTCGTTATATTTAAGAAAGGCAAAAAAAAAAAAAAAAAACTATATCAATAGATGAATATAAAGATTAAATGCAATGTTACTTTCAAATCTAGTGGATGAATTATTCGTGCAACCCATTTAAAGAAGCTGTATGAAATTTTGGAAAAAAAAACAAACATATGAAAAAAAAAACTATATAGAGCATGAAATTTCGACATATGCACTTTTTACATATTGCTTCAGTTCGCTTTTACTTATTACTATTTCGCTTCTTGAGGTCAATCTGCATAAATTTTGATCAACCTTTTAAGATATATTTTTTCATCACATTAATATGAGAAAGATTACAACTTATAGCATTTTTCGTATAGTATCCGACCATCTAAATTTTAAATTTTAAATATTAAATTATATATCTTAAAAATTTGATTAAAGTTCATGCAGGTTGACATCGAAAAGCAAAATAGTGACAAGTAAAAGCAAACAGAAGGAGTACTGAAGAACTACACGAATAAACTACCAACCTAGGGACATGATCCCAACTATCGTATGTAGTGATAAGCAAGATTGAAAGTATATAAACGTAAAAGAACAATGCCTTGTTGGGTTCGAAATTGAGAGGGCGTCATGTGGAAGCTATCAGTTGCAAACTATGAGACGATAAATAAGATGACAACGAAAAACAATACTAAAAACATAATTTTATTATATGATTTGGCCAATTGACCTACATATAAAACCTAATATTAAAAACAAATTTCCCTCTAAACGAAAATCTTAAAAGACTACATTGTGGATGCTATTATGTTATGGCATGAGAAGGGGGCTCATTTATTTATGGAGTTCTATAATCTTTCCTCTAAGAAAGAGGTTTGCCAAATATGAAAAAGTTCTATATTTTTCTTTCAGGAAAAGTAAAAGTAATTATGGTAACTTTTATTTTCCTTATAAGATTAAATAAAACTTAAATATAGTAAGAAAATCAGGGCAAAAATCATAACAAATCTCCTCTTTTTGGCTTGATTTTCTTCACTTGATCGGTCTTCTCTTCATATCACGTGCATGTACTTCGTTCTTGATATAATATTCATAACTGTTGCTTGCCATGGTTAAAAATAAAATTTAAAATATCATGGTTAAAAATGGGTTAAAAATTAATATTTTATTTTTAATTTAAAGATGCAGCAACAGGAATGTTGAAAATATGGTTGAAACTTATTCTCCACGTGTAGTTGGACAAAAATCTTCATTATCATCTAAATTGTTGCAGCTTGATTTTGAAACTGCTTTGAACCTGTTTAATCTCGTCTCACCACACCATTAGACCATTGAACCGTAAGCTCTGATACCACTTGTTGGGCTCAAAATCGAGAGGCCGTCATGCGGAAGCTATTAGTTGCAAACTACGAGACGATAAATAAGATGACAACGAAAAACAACACTAAAAACATAATTTTACTATATGATTTAGCCTATTGGCCTACATATAAAACCTAATATTAAAAACATAAAACTAATATGAGAGAAAATCTCCCTTAAATGAAAATCTTAAAAGACTACATTGTGGATGCTATTATGTTATGGCATGAGAAGGGGGGTCATTTATTTATAGAGTTCCAAAATCTTTCCTCTAAGAAAGAGGTTTGTCAAATATGAAAAAGTTTTATATTTTTCTTTCAAGAAAAGTAAAAGTAATTATGGTAACTTTTATTTTCCTTATAAGATTAAATAAAACTTAAATGTAATAAAAAAATCAGGGCAAAAACCCTAACAAAATGCACACACAAAATTTTTACGTGAAAACTCCTTGCTCAAGGGATAAAAATCACGACCTACCTCATAAGATTTTCAACCACTTCACTAAGTTAAAGCAACCTTGACTACAAACTCCATGGTTTAAGGATTAACCTCTTAACTCTTCCTCAACTTTTATTAACTCTATTACAATGAACTCTAATGCAATAACTCTATTGCATCCACTGACTCAGCTAACTCTAACTGAAACAGTAATCAAGCTAACTTTAGCTTTTTATCAACTAACTCTAGATGACACTTTGACGACAAGAACTGAGTAAGAACCCATCAACTAATTATGAACTAGAGCATTAGGCAACATTTATAAATACAAAATAAAGACTCAAATATAATAAAATCTTGAGACACAAAAATAAGCTCAGCAGGTCCCTATTGCAAGTGAGGCTTTTAATCTGATAACTTCAAGAGAGCTTTGATGTTGTGAGAATTTGAAAGCTTGGTTTTCTTATTGTAACATGAGCATATATAAGAGACAAGAAAACCTAGGATATTTCTGATTGGCTAGGGCAAAAAGGTGTTGCATCCTCGCCACCAAATTACTGTCAAAATAGTACTTTTCTAGTTGTACTGCTGAACAAGTGAAAGCGATATGAACGTGATCAACCTGGTCCCTAAGTAGTCACATTTGACATCAAATCATCTTCACAAACCAGATCCCAAGTTGATAGTTTGTCAATGACATCAAATCAGCTTCACGAACCAGGTCCCAAGTTGATAATTTGTCAATCATCAAAACTAAGGACTTACCAATTTTCTCCTTTTTAATGATGGCAAACCCATATCCACTTTAAGCATTCACAACTTATTCCCCTATCACTAATACCAACCCCATGACTTCCCCCCACCAATGATACTTATTTTGACACTTCCCCTGCATATGAGGACCTGGTCCCAAACACCAACATAACACACTATACAATATAATACACATTGTACCATGTATCTCAATCTAACACATACTATAACTCAATCTTCCATCTTTTGGCATCATCAAAAAGATAACATGGTAAATCAAGCAAAGATAAGTACACATGTTAACTTATGGCCATTGATCCTACACTGACATGAATAAAGAAAATTAAAAAGCGGGAAAAGAATGATACAACAAAAATGCAGTAAATTCATTGATCATTCAAGTTTGTATCATACATCATACATAGCAACAACATTCATAAAATTAGGTGCGAGCAATACCACTATAAGGGAACAGAATCAAATAGAACCTACTAAGAGACAGGATAAGGAAACAAAAACAAAGGGGCTTAATAAAGTCAGGGCATGATAGCGATCGAGTTAGGCTAATATCAACGAGAAAGGCCAGTCTGAGAAGTAAACAACCGATGGAGGTGAAGAGTGAGTTTTTCATTCTCAACTACGTGATTTTTTAAAATTTGTTGAGTTAGATCCTCAACTTTGGCTTCCAGTTCCTTGACCGTAACACGCAGCATGACATTTTCAGTCTTAATTTCCTAACTACGACCAGTTCCCTCCTTTTGAACTTTCAAATTTGCAGCCTTCAAGGTTAAAATTTTAGTATTCCTTTGGGCTACCAGGGCATTTATTTCCTCTAACTCACCAGCCAACCTGGTCGGAGCTTCAATCAGATTAGCTACCACTGACTTTGACTTAACATCACTCCTGCTGGGTATGAATTCATTATCTTTCAAAGTAGACACGACAAATATTTTCTTCATTGATCCATACTTTGCAGGACCACATTTAATGTCAGAGTATGAAAATACCATATTCAACCAAAATAATAATTTAAGCATCATTTGGCCTCCTTGGCCGTCATAACTTTGTGCATATGCTCAATAATTACAGACGAAAGGTTGACATACTTATACTTAGACAATGCTTTCATAAGGAATAGGTCGGGACTTGTGATAGTTGTTCATATCTCAATTCTAAGAAGTAGAGTTTTGTTAACTAATTCAAAAAGGAGTTGAAACTCTCCCTTAAATGATTTTTCTGTCAAATTCCTTATGTTTAAATCATCTAATTTTCCATAAACTTTAAAAAATTCCACCTAACCACTCTCGTCCTTCATGGACCTGGTCCCTTCAGTGGGTACTCCAAAAATCTCAGCCAACACTCGCTCGTACACATCAATATTTACATTATGAATTAGGATGGTCACATACAGGGCATCAATAGATAAGATAAAGTTAAGGTAGAATATCCTTACCTCATTTTCATGTAGAGTAGGAGCTGAAGGCTCAAAAAGATGCTCCCAACTCAGAAATTTAACCATCTCTATCAAATTATCCATTATCCATGCCAGGCATGGTAGCAATTTCAGGATCAAAACCCTTTCTTTCAAGACTTCCTCAATCTTGAGAATTTCTCGTCTATCTTTCCTAGACAATCTTTTTCCCTTTTCTTTTGATGTAGAAGCTTTTCAACTAGGAGTAGTTCTAAGAGCTTTTGAAGTCCTAGTAGTTTAGAACTAGGACATGGTCCCTTAGAACTTGGCACCACTTTTCTCTTCTTTTTTCCTTTACAGTAGATATTGGCTTTTGTGATCATGACTCTCTTTGGTTTTATTTTTCTTGGTTAAATAGTAGCACCACCCCTTGCGTTAGTCCTCTCAGCAGCCACATTTCTCATCACATCTTCATCAACTTCATCATCAGAATCATCACCAAAATATCATCAAATCACTATCATTTTTACTATCACTTTCAGTTTTCTCCTTAGATTTCTTTATAGATACCATATATTCAGTAGGCACATCAATTTTAACCATAGTTTTCTTTCTCAGACTTTATTTTTAATATTACACTTGTTTTTAATAAATGCATCCTCCATCAACCTTTTGGAACTCAACCAGGTCCTTTAAGTCTTGCCATCATTAGATAAAAACTTTGCAATAAAGAGTACCCTTTGTTTGGGCATTTTCCATGACAAAGGTTTATCATTATCACTATCCGCACTACCCTTCTCTTCCTAATCGTTCTCAATCACCATAAGAGGATAAGGTAAAATCTCACTTTCTTCCTCTACAATTTCAGAAGTGTTATTTTGACGTCTAGTTGATAAGGAACTAGCGGTGTTATCCCATTTGAGAGAAGTGGGAGAACCAGATTTATAGGGTGGCTCCTCGCTTAAGGCAATCAAATCTTGAATTCTAATTTTCTCGCTCATTTCTAGAATATTAAAAGATTTTCCCTTTACAACAAAAAGATCTAAATCAAACAGAAGGTCATTTTTAGTAGGGCTTTCCAAATTACTTGACAATGGGGACTTTTCAGGAGTTGAACTTGAGAAAGGAAGATTGAACCAGAGGCTTGAGGAACAGGTTGATCTGATGATTTTGTTACAAGATCGAAGATATTTTTAATGGGTGTAGTGATGACTGGGTCAGGAATAGATGGGGTATTCTCATTACCTTTCACTTGAGAAAAGAAAGATGAAGTATTTTCATCTTTTTGAGGAGTTAAAAGGCTAGCATTTATGGGAAGTAAAGAAGGAGTAAACTTGATTATTATAAAGGGGTTGTGTAAGTTGGAATCACAAGGGGGGATATAGGAAGAAGAACTAAAATAGGCTTAGGCTCATCTGGAGAGGGTGATAATGGAGATGGGTTAGACATGTTGATCGATATTTTAACTGTGTAGCATTTGAAAGAATGTGAAGAGTAAGAAGAAGTTTGGGAACTGATATGGCAAAAAAGAATGTTTTATTTTAGAGTGTAGAGAGAGTATATTTGGTTTAAATAGAAAAAAATGGAACTATTAGGGTTTGAAGAGGTAAAAATAATGAGACGTGTCGGTTAGATGGATATGTCTCTTGGGCTTAAAGTAGGCATTGGCAACTTTTAAGAATAGATGGAAAGTCTATGTTACATACCTGACCCAAATTTTAAAAATACTAATGCTAAAGTGTGTAGCATAATTAACCTGATTAGGGACCTAGTCCCTACATGATCTTCTAAACTTTAGTACATGAAGTTATCTCGTCCCCTTTATTCATCTTCTTATCCTTACCATGGGTGTATATCTGCGGTAGATATGAGACTGATTTAGACATATGCAATATTATCTTACATGGATACCTGTTTATCAAATCATAGCTATTCTAGAGGAATAAGAAGAACGTATGTATTCAACTTTGTCTCATTAAACACAACTTTATTCTATTCTTTTCAAACTGGTCCCTGCCAAGTGCCTTAGTAAATATCAGTTATTTGGTCCTCAATGCTGCAAAAAACCATTTTAATTGGTCTCTTCTCCACATTATCTCTAAGGAAATGATATATGATATTAATGTGCTTAGTCCTCTTATGATGAGCAAAGTTCCTGGCCATATTTATTGCACTTGTATTATTATAAAATAGAGGAACACACTCTAAATGAACTCCAAAGTCTTTAAGTTGCTGCTTGATCCAAAGAAATTGAGCACAACATTAAGCAACAACTATATACTCAGCTTCAGAAGTTGAAAGTGCCACTGAATTTTGTTTCGTGGTACCCCGGGAAATCAAAGAAGACCCTAAAAAGTGAGCCATTTCTGAGGTACTCTTCCTGTCAACCAGGTACCAGCATAGTCTGCATCAGCATACCCAATAAGGTAAAAAATATCACCAGCAGGATAGAAGAGGACTAGGTCGGGAGTTTCCTTGAGATATATAAGAATCCTTGTGGCAGCCTTCAAATGAGATTCCTTTGTACTTACTTGGAATCTAGCACACATAACTACACTAGACACAATGTTTTGTCTACTATCAGTGAGATAAAGCAATGAACTAATGATTCCTCTATACATAGTTTTATTTACAGAGGGACCAGGTTCATCCAAGTCTAATTTTAAGGAAGTCCTAATAGGAGTATCTATGGGTTTTTCATCCTCCATACGGAATCTTGTCAACATCTCATGAATGTACTTTTGCTAGAAAATTATGGTACTATCTGTACTTTGCTTTATTTGTAACCCAAGGAAGAAGTTGAGCTATTCCATCGTGCTCATCTCAAATTTATTGCTCATCAACTTAAAAAATTCATCATATACAGAACTACTTGTGGCTCCAAATATGATGTCATCAACATAGACGTGAACAATGAGTAGGTTTCTCCCTTTTTCCTTCAAGAAAAGTGCATTGTCAATTGTTTCCCTTTTGAAACCATTGCTAAGTAAGAATTTTAAGAGTCTCTGATATCAAGCTATGGGAGCTTGTTTTAATCCATAAAGAGCTTTGTCTAACTTGAACAAATGATTTGGAAAGTCAACATCTCCAAATCCTGAAGGCTACTTCACATATACCTCGTCTTTTAGAAGTTCATTTAAAACGACACTTTTCATATTCATCTGAAATAGTTTGAACTCCATGTAAAAAGTAAAAGTGATGAGAATTCAAATAGATTCAATTCTAGATACAAGAGAAAATATTTTATCATATTCAATGTCCTCCTCTTAATTATAACCTTTCATGACCAGCCTAGCCTTGTTCCTTATGGTGTTACCATACTCATTAGTCTTGTTCCTGTAGGCCCACTTGGTCCTTATAACAGTTCTGTCAACAAAACAAAGGACCAGGTGATACATTTTGCTTCTCTCAAACTGATGCAACTCTTCTTGCATGACATTTATACGATCAACATCTTTTAAGGCCTTCTTCATATTCTTAGGCTCAATTTGAGACAAGAATGCTGAGAAGGCACATAGATTTCTTGCTTGATTCCTGGTTTGCATTCCTTGAATCAAGAGGAGTGAGCATATTATCAAGAGTATATAAAGATTGATGTTTCCAGCTGGATCTTTGAGGAGTGGAATGACTTGAACTGGGACCAGTTCCTATTGAGGTGTTACCCTCAGGAGACTGGTGATCCACTAAGCTAGAGTAAGGATTAGCATCTTCATTTGGGGATTGAGATAAATCAAGTTCCTAGTGTTCACCTGAATCTTCATCTTCATGCATCAAACCTGGTCCTTGAGAGTCTTCAAGATCCTTGATTCCTCCCTTTGGCTCATTTTCATTTTTAGTTGACTTTGTTAGATCATTAAGGAGTTTCTTAACATTTGAATCATCAAGGGAATTACTTAGACTGGAACCTCCAGCCTCATCAAACACAACATGTACACTCTCCTCTACAGATTGGTTTTTTTATTGAAGATTCTGTAAGATTTATTATTTAAAGAATAACCAACAAAGACACATTAATCACTTGTTGGGTCAAATTTCTCAAGATCATTCTTTCCCTTGTTCATCATAAAACATTTGCATCCAAAAGGCTTAAAATAGCTTAGCTTGGGCTTTTTCTTTTTCATAAGCTCATAAGTAGTCTTAATAAGAATGGACCTAATAAGATACCTATTGATCACATGACATGATGTATTAATTACTTTAGAACAAAATTTTTGTGTTGTTCCTACTTTAATCTGGATAACTTGGAGATGTACACTAATGTTCTATTTTTTCTTTCCACAACACTATTTTGCTCAGGTGTCCTAGACGTTGAAAATTGTGATTGATTTCAAGCTCATTACAGAACTGACAGAATTTTGCATTTTTAAATTTTGACCTATAGTCTGACCTGATCCCAATCTTAGTGTATTTCACTTACACATCTTTTGCAAAGTCTTCAAACACGGGAAGGTGTCTTCCTTAGATCTCAGGAAAAATCTATAAGTGAATCTAGAATAATCATCAACTATAACCAAGATATACTTCTTTCCCCCTTTGCTTGCAACTTTTACAGGCCTACATAAATCCATATGAAGAAGTTGCAGGGGTTTGGAGGTGCTTACTTGCTTCTTTGTCATGAAAGAGAACCTGATCTGCTCCCTTCACACATGCATCACACACTTTGAAGAAGGTAACATTTTAACTTTGATATTCCTCAAACCAAGTCCTTATTGACCAACTTGTTCAGTAAGGAATAACTTACATAACCTAACCTCTTGTGCCACAATTCAATAACATCTTCAATTCAATACACTTTGGGTTGTATGACCCCAAATCAGCAACATACATATTCTTGTCTCCCTATACAGTGAGTATAACTTTACCACTCTTGAGTCTTATAATAGTACACTTGTCTGACACAAATTTTACTTTATTCCCTTTGTCACAAATTTGTTCCACACTTAGCGAGCTGAATTTGAATCCATCCATATAATGCACACTATTAGTGGCTTAGCTTAAATTGTTCCCTACTTTTCTATTGCCTATAATGTACCCTTTTTTGCCATTCTCAAAAGATATGCTAGGGAGGAAGTCTTCAATTTTTCCAGTCATATGCTTAGAGCAGCTACTATCCATGTACCAATGGTGCCCTTCAGACACATCATTTGTTAGTTTTTGGAACCCATTGAAGCTTGAGTTTCTAATAGGGGGCAAGGAAAAAATTAAATTCTTTTTAGTCCAAGCAGCTACAACATTATTTTTCTTTGAATCAAGATACTTTCTCAGATTTTTCACAGCAGCTAATCTTAAAAGACATGAATCCTTTAAGTGACCATTTTTACCATAGTGAGTGCACAAGATATTGTTCTTCATAGACATATATTTTCTATGTGGGTTGTAGGGTGCACTTAAGCTTTGGAAACCAATCCGTCTTCTACTGTTAAACTTCTGACTTCTGAGATTTGCCAGAACTTAAGAAAAGGTTTTCCATTTGAGAGATTTCTCAAGCTCAGCTTTAATCCGAACTAGGTCTCTCTCAAGTTCAGAGTTCCTCTCTAAGGATGAAATTAAGTCAACATTAGACTCGGACAACTTCTCCTCTAGTTCAAATTGAATCCTGATACCTTAAATTTTTCCTTTTTTATGACACTTAGGTATTTCACTAAGTTTTTCATTTAGCAAGTCATTCTCAAAAGAAAGGAATTGGCATCTTTCTTGTAGTATAGACATTTTGTTCAATTAACGTCACCTTTTATATTTCATGTTCATTTTGTGAGCTCACACACAGAGTGTATTAACACAACAACAAGAGGTCTTACTTTCTTAAGAAAGTAATCTTTAAGATTTTCTTGATATAAAAAATGGTTGTCTTTCATCTTTATGATCTTCAGACGACCATCAGGGCAAAGAAGGAATCATAAATTTGGACATCATCTTCCACCACCATTATGGAAACATCTTCTTGCTTTTTTTATCCATTAGACTAACTTGAAGAATCTCCCCAAACAGTAAAAACTTATTTTACAGCTTTGTCAGTAACAACCCTTCTGCTATATTTGTTTGGGGCCCGGACTTTCTTTTTCCTCTCTCTCCTGTATTTTTTATGTACTCTTTGTATTACACTTTGAGAAGAGGGAAGTCTTTGATGAAGTGACCTAACTTGCCACACTTGTAACATGTCACATTTGCCTTTCCTAACCCTATTATATCTGTTGATTCTCCTCTTTTGGAAAGTGCAACATTTCTTCTATACTCTTAAGAAATCTCTTGGTGATGTAGGTTGTTTACTCATCATCAGCACTGGATTCCTCCTTCGTAGACTTTAAGACCAAATTCTTTTCCTTCTTCTGCTTACCTCTGGTTTTATCCTGTTGTTTCTTAAGTTCATATGTTTTCAAATTCCTTATTAAATCATCCATAGTCAGGGCCTTTAGATTCTTAGCTTCGGTTATTGCGTTTACATTGCTTTCCAAAGACTTAGCTAGTATGATAAGAACTTTACAAGACTGTTTGATGGCCAAATATCGTTACCCAAATAATAAAGTTCATTTGTGATTATAGTGAACCTGGTATCCATCTCTTAAATGGTCTCACCTTCATTCATACTAAAAGTTTCATATTGTGTAGTCAACATATCTACCTTTGACTCCTTCACTTGACTAGTTCCCTTATGAGCAGTTTGTAAGAAATCCTAGATTTCCTTGGCAGTCTCACGAGATGAGGTTCTATTATATTTATCAAGACCAGTTCCACACACAAGGAGTTTCTTAGCCTTATAATTGTTCTCTATCTTCTTTCTATTAGTACTATCATAGTCCTTATCTTAGAAATATTTGAAGTAACCTCACCAACTTTTATAGTCTTTGTGGGAATAAAAGGACCATCTTCAATAACATCCCACAGCTCACAGTCTTCAGACGTGATGAAATCATGCATACGAGTTTTTCACCACCTATAATATTATTTATTAAATCTAGGTGGTCTGGTAGTTGATTGACCTTCTTCGAGATTTGGAGGTGCAGTCATATTAGAAGATTCTTTCAAGGTGTTAACCTTTTAGGAAAAAACCACTCTGATATCTAATGAAGACTTACATGAATAAACTACCAACCTAGGGACCTAGTCCTAACTATCGTGTGCAGTGATAAGCAATATTGAAAGTAAATAAACATAATAGAACAATGCACATACACAATCTTTATATGGAAACTCCTTGCTAAAAGGGAGAAAAATCATGACCTACCTCGTAGGATATCCAACCACTTCACTAAGTTCAAGAAACCTTGAATACAGACTCCATGATTTAAGGGTTAGCCTCTTAACCCTTCCTTAACTTGTAATAACTCTATTACAATGAAATCCAATGTAATAACTCTATTGCATCTACTAAATCTAACTGAAATAGTAATCAAGATAACTCTAGCTTTTTGTCAACTAACTCTAGATGACACTTTGTCGACAAGAACTGAATTCAAGCACCTACTACTAATGAACTAGAGAAGTAGGCAATGTTTACGAACATAAAACAAAGAGTCAAATACAACAAGAGCTTGAGGGATTTTAATCTGATAGATTCAAGAGAGATTTGATGTTGTGGGATTTGGAAGCTTGGTTTTCTTATTGTAATATGAGAGACTAGAAAACCTAGGATGTTTCTGATTGGCTGGGGCAAAAAGGTGTTGCAGCCTTGACACCAACTTACTGCCAAAACGATACTTTTTCAGATGTACTGCTAACTAAGTAAAAGTGATGTGAACGCAATCAACCCGGTCCCTAAGTATTTGCACTTTGGCATTAAATCAGCGTCACGAACCAGGTCCCAAGTTGATAGTTTATCAATCATCAAAACTAAGAACTTAACAAGTACAAATTAGCAATGACAAGGTATGAAAAGAAATTGTATAGCACATGAAATTCATGATCTATATGGGTCGAGGTTGGGTGAAACGGCCGTCGGCCTGAGAAGATCCATATAGACAATGAATTTGATGGGTTAAAACTGAAAAATATATTTCGAAGGGGGGTTGAAAAATAACATACATATAGGCGAAAATAGGTCTGCATAGCTATAGTTTTAAAAATTATAATTTATAATCCGTGTATCTACTTTATTAGATCAACTATTATCAAATTTATTTGTATCAGCGAATACAAAATACAAAATATTATATACTTGATTTCATAATATACAAATATTATGATTAAACTGTATATACTATAAAATCAAATAAATATAAAATCAAGAAAATACAAAAATATAACCATATGAAGTTGGTCATAGTAATTGAATACAGTTGATACAAATGCAGTGATACACGACTAGATTGGAAGCGATGTGAAGAGAGTAGCAAGAGAAAAGGGCCAATATAGTTAAGTTAGTTTATAGATTGTAATTAATTAAAACTTAAGTTGATTAGGTTAATTAGTTACTTATGTCCGCTAATTCCTGTAGTTTTCCCTACTTTTGTACGGTTAGAGAGGTACTTTTGGAAAGAAAATACCTCATTTCCTTTGTATTATGTGGTCACGATGGCTCCCTCACGATTGCGATAAAGTCACCAACACCCAAAAAAAAAATTCTCGGTCTGACATTTTATGTATCGTCATTTTTTTTATCCGTCTCAAAAAGAATGTCACCTTTTCTTATTTGGGTCTCAACCCAGACCTCGCCTCTAAGTATCAAAAGGTAAGGACAACATATCTAAGGGAGTGGATTCCACTTTACCCCTTATCATTTAAAGTTTGGGAAATGGTTCCCCCTTCACATATTGAAAAGAAACTATAATCCTCTTTATCTAATATTTTCTTGTGAGATTTTTTTTTTTTCTGGTGAACAACTCAAAGTTAAAGGGGATGTTTGAATTGAACGATAACCCCCTTATACACAAAGTTAACTACTCAACTCAAACGCATTTACAATTCAATTGGTTGCCTGTCAAAATGATGGTTGAGTTGTTACAACTGTTGTATGCTCTTGTTATTCACCAAGGCATCCCATATATTATCGATTTCAAAGTAAAACTTTGGACTTCACTAATCAAATTAGACAGTTTTCTCATGTTAATGTTTGTGAGGCATTCAAAAAGATATTGATACTTGATATGATTATACAAGGTATGAATTAAAAATTGCTCATGATTTAAAAATAGCATGGATTGAAGATAGATTGGAGATCGAAATTGGTTAAAAGTAGCTCATTTGTTAAAAATTATTCTTTTTCAAGAAATTCAAAAAGATCCATTATGATTAATTATTATTTTTGAAGAAATTCGTAGATCCATTATGATCCAGCAACAACGTTCATCTATACCAACATGGGTTGTAGTGCAGTGGATGGGTTGTTCCACCCTTACCCAGAGGTCGAGGGTTAATTTTGTTGGGAGCCTTGCCACTAAACCTATCAAACGGGCTGATTTGACTCGGCCCGAACTGGCCCACTTAACCAACCCGGCCCGGTCAGCCCACGGGCTGTAGGGTCTCGGGTCCCGATCTGGGTTATTTTTTTGGGCCTGATTAACCCAGCCTGGACCAAACCCGGTCCAGGCCCGCCGGTTAACCGGTCCGAATCCATTTTAAAAAATGGATTTTGAAAATTGGGCCACAAAGTAGCCGTTGGCCCAACGGCTATATGGCCGTTTTGGGGTCCAAACGGCTACTTAGCCACGTTTTATTCAAAAAAAAAAATTCATTGAAAATATTTTTTTAAATACCCTACACTTTCAAATCATTTTCCACACAATTTTTATTCTCTCAAATCTCAATTCTCAATTCTCAAATATTCTATATATTTCCTAAAGTGCTCAATTTCATTTTTTAATTTTGTGATTACAAAGTACGAGTGGAAGTTTCTAAAGTCGCAACTTTCGAATACTTTTAAAATTTGACATTATCGTTCCAGCTCTTACTTTTAATTTTTAATTAGTGTATTAATTATTGAATATTTAATTTTATTATATTTGTGTATTTTGAAATTTTTTTAGTTTGATTATATTATGGATAAATTAAGAAACCTCGCCACTAAAAGTGTAAAAAATTATCCCGGAAGTGGTAGTGGTAGTAAAAATCAAATTACTGACGGTAGAGGTAATTCAAGTAGTAGATATACCCGTGTGCCTCCGGTACTGCTTAGTCAACCTTTTGAGGAAGAAGGAGGTGTAGGTGTAGGTGTCCAAGATATGGATTATATAGAAGCTCAGAAAAATTACAGTATAGAAGAAAAAAATGAAGTAGATGCGGTTGATTTAGATGAAGATGATGAAAATATTGGTGAGACACCCGCAGTAGGAAATGCTAACGTTAGATCTGAATCGGTTAATCCCCCTCTCCGTCCTCCCCGTACCCCAAGCGCTCGTAAAATAACTAGTATTGCATGGTAATTTTTTGAACGTATATCAGATACTGAGGTGCAATGCAATATTTATCAACAAATATATATACATAAAAGAGGAGGCAAGCAAGGGGGTACGGGTACGTTAATGAGATATATAATTGATAATCACGAAAGAGAGTTAAATATTGCAAAAGGTGGTGTGGATGTTAGTGGGCAACACAAACTAGAATGGACCCAGCAACCAGTCAGATAATGAAGAAGTATAATAAATTGAGGGACCGGAAAGAAATAGCAAAAATGGTAGTTGTGGGTTGTTTGCCTTTCAATTTTCCTTCTTCTGATACTTTTATTCATTATATTCAAGCAATTTATAATCCTATGTTTAATGGTATTCCTAGAAGTACTTGTCGGACCGATATTTTTAGACTTCATTCACAATATTATTTTTATTTATCTACATTGTTAAAAAATATTCAATGTAGAATGACTCTAACTTCTGATCCTGGTCGTGCTGTTAATAAAAATGATTATTTAATCATTACTTGTCACTGGATAAATAGTGATTTTATTATGCAAAAATATATTCTAGCCTTTTTGTATGATGAAGATCGTAAACAACTGGAGATTTTATTGCTGATTCTATTAGTAAAGTTGCAGAATTTTGTGGTATTGAAAATAAAATCTTATGTATTGCTTTTGATAATGCTTCTAACAACAAGACTGCTATTAGAAAGTTAAAAGATAAGCTATCTCTGCCGTTACCTAAAATATTTCATGTTAAGTGTGCTTGTCATATATATAATTTAATTGTAAGAGATGGTCTTGAGTTTTTTGAGCTTTATATTGAAAAAATCCGTCTTGTTGTTGGTTTTATTCAAGAAAATAATCAAAGAAAAAGAATTAGAGAATTTAAACTTAAATGTGAACAAAATGGACTTGTACCGATATTGATGTCTGAAGAATGTGATACTAGATGGAATGATACGTATGATTTTTTAAAAACTTGTCATAAACATAGAGTTCCTATTACACTAAATTTTAACCAACATCGTGGTCCATTTGTTGATTCGGCTGAATGCATGCTACATGATTCTGATTGGGCTGTAATTGATGATCTTGTTAAGTTTTTGGAAAAATTTTCTATTGCTACGGTTGAATTTTTTCGGTGCTTATTATCCTACTGTTTATAATATTTTAGCATACATAGCCGATATTTCTGGTTTGTTTAAAGAATAATACAAGAATAAAGGTTACAAAGAAGCTGTTGGTGCTATGTTTGCTAAATTTAAAAAAAAAAAAAATTTCAATTCCCCCTATTTACTTGATGCTATGCTAAATCCGTGTATGAAATATACTACTATGTGTCACTTTAGTACTCTTATTTATTCTAACTTAGAGATACATACTAACAATGATTCTGATGATGAAGAACAAGAGCAACCAGATTTGTGGACGGCTATGGGTGATGCGAACGCTTACATAAATAAATTATATAACCATTATGCTGATTTACTGGATTTAGCTGTACCAACAAATATCACTCCAACTGTAAAAGGCCGGGACATAGTGGTTTTTCTTATCACTTTTATGATTTAAATTGTTGGAACAGTATTAAGAAGGGAACTTATATATCAACTTATCGGAAAGAGCTTAAGTATTATCTTCGAATGCCGCTAGAGGATCATAGACGAAGGATCAACACATTGGATTGGTGGAGGAATAATGAAACACAATATCCTATGCTTTCAAGATTAGCTAGAGATAATGTCAACCGTTGCATCAGAGAGCGCTTTTAGTCAGGGATGACAACAGATTGGAGACCATCGACACTATTGGGAAGCAATGCTATGAATGTTCTAGTTTGCCTTAGAGATTGGATTAGAGCGGAATGAAGAAATCAAGAAATGTAGTAGGCGCCTGAAGACGAACAAAAACTTAAAGAAATTATGACTTCAAGGAAGAACTCAGCAAAATCAAGTCCAATGCATGATTCTTCCCCCATTGACTTTGATTGTCCTATGCAAGTTTCCGTTAATATTAATATGGATGAATTGGAAAAAATGATGAGAACTTTGTAGATTTTTACATTCATGTACATTGTAAATTTTGAATCATTTTGCAATCAATAAAATATAACATTCATTCACTTCTTAGTCCTTACTTTGTAAATTTTTTTCATTTAATGATTTAAATTGAATTTCTAGTTTAAATTAAATACTTAGTTTTAACTTTTCATATATTACTAATTTATTATCAAGTATTATTAATTTATTATATTAAGTAGCATATATTTTATTTAAAGTAGTACATATATTGAATGGTACGTATATATGTGTATATATTTTCTATAGACACTAAAGTAGTATATATTTAATGTATACATGTGTATATGTTTTATAAATTAGTATATATATCATTATATTGTAGTATATATTTTGTAGCATTTTAAAGTAGTACATCTATTGAATGGTACGTATATATGTGTATATATTTTCTATAGACACTAAAGTAGTATATATTTAACGTATACATGTGTATATGTTTTATAAATTAGTATATATATCATTATATTGTAGTATATATTTTGTAACATATGTTTTAAAGTAGTACATATATTGAATGGTACGTATATATTTTCTATAGACTATAAAGTAGTATATATTTAACGTATACATGTGTATATATTTTATAAATTAGTATATAGCTATATATTTAGTGTGTGTATATATTGTAGTATATATTTTATTTAAAGTAGTACATATATCGAATGGTACGTATATATGTGTATATATCTTTTATAGACTCTAAAGTAGTATATATTTAACGTATACATGTGTATATATTTTATAAATTAGTATATGTATCATTATATTGTAGTATATATCTGGTAGCATATGTTTTATTTAAAGTAGTATATATATTTAACTAACGTATAGTCGTATACACGATTACATGTTTAATTGTGTATACGTTGTTTTAAATTCAAATGAAGTATATACTATATATATAGTGTATATATATTGTTTAACATATTTAAAATGTATATAGGTGGGTATATATAGTTTATATTGGAGAAAAAACTTTTGATTTTTTTTGTTTTGACCAGTTTTGATCGGATTTTGGACCGATTTTGACCGGGTTAGGTTAAATAGGCCGATCCCGGGTTGTTTTTACAAAATTTACTGCTGGGCCTGGAACCGAACGGACCTGTTTAACCAGGCCCGGATCCGGACCGGCCCACAAACCGGTTAAACTTGACGAGCCGGTTCCAGATTGATCCGAACCACTTAACAGGCTTAGTTGTTACCTTAATGGGCCCTGCAAAGCACAATCCATATTTGTCGGGCTCTAATGCGAGCACCGAACACCAGATGAAAAAAAAAAGGAAAAAATTCATAAATAGCAAACTTAAGCTTATAATTAGTAGTTTTATAGCAACTGTTTCATGATTACCTAAAATAGCAACTTGTATTTTGTATTTTATAAAAGTGTTGCTACTAAAATACATATACAATAAGATTTACTGTCCTTCTTTTACTCAAATCAATCAAGTTAAATAAGGAATAGTTATGTCATGTATTTAAAGCAGTAAATTCCTTTTTCATAAATTGCTCTTATTTAAAGCAGTAAATTCTTTTTCCATAAATTAATATTATTTAAATTATTATATATTTTCCAAATCAAACTCAAATTTGAAGATTATTATCTTCATGATATTAAAAAAAAAAAATCTTGTTAGTTTCTTTTCATCTTCTTTTTTTATCGCTTTATTTTTTTTATTTTGATTTTGTTTCTTTTTCTTTTTCATTTTTTTCATTCCACTTTATTTTCTCTCTTCTGTTTCACTTCTTTTTTTTCCTTTTCATTTTCTAATTTTTTTTTTCCTTTCTCATATTTTTTTCTTTTCCTATTTTCATTTTTTTCTTCTTTGTTTTTATTTTTATTTTTTTGGCTTTTATTTTTACACTTCTATTTCTAGTTTCTATTTCTCTTTTTTTTTTTCCCTTCTTTTTTTTTGGACTTTTCTTTTTCTATTTTTTTTTGTTTTTTTTTCTATCTCTATCTTTTATTTTAAAAGATGAATATCTATATCACATATACATATTCAAAAATATGTACAAAATAAATAGACATACAAATTTGCGTGTATATTTACAGTACAAAACATACATATATATCTGCATATGTTTTTACAGAAATACATATCTAACTCATATGTATATAAACACATAGGACACAAAATCTCTATAGCAAAAAAGACAACTATATACATATACCTATAAGTAATAAAAAAATACATGATACATATCTTAAACAGTAAAAAATACAAATAAGTACATATGTTACCCTCTAAAATGACGTAGAACAGTTCAAAAATAAATTCAACACCGTACAAAAATACATATGAATATCCATTTGTATATATAAAATACAAATACATACACATGCCCAAAAAAAATTATAATACGTTTGAGACATAATACATTTGTCTAATTGCACTTGAACTACGTATTTCTTCTTCTTTATGTAGACACCACAAATATGATAAAAAAATTCTTGTACTGCTCCTTTGATAACATCACCTTAATACGTTCTCCAATATCATTGACTGTGTGACATCTCATATGTGGTGCAAACATTGAAAGTACTCTTGCCGTGGATATATGATCACGCGGCACCCATATAACAAAATAATGACATAAATTTATATTACGTGTACTTTAAAAAAAAATACGAGATATTTAGTATGCATATGTTTTCTTTTACATAATAAATATTACATTACAAAAAATACATATAGCTCTGCATATGTATTTACAGAATATATACCTGATTCATATGTATATTATCACATAAAAGATACAAATATGACTCTGATATGTATTTATGAAATAAATATCAAATTCATATCAAATATTAACGAACATAACCATAATATATATCTTCATATGTATTTGCGAAATAAAAATGTGGCTCATATAAAACAATAAATACAAATGAACATCTTAAACAGCAACAGCTATAACTATATACATTTACATATAACTAAATAAAAAATACATAATATATATCATGAACATTAAAAAATACTAAAAAAAATATATATCTTACCCTCTAAAAAAATATATCAACATAACTATATGCGTATAAAAAATACATATACCTCACATGACCTATAAGCTAATAAAAATACAAATACAATATCTTTAAAATTTCAAAATAAAGCACTATTAATATTTTTTTCTTAAATTTCAAAATGAAGCATCCGAAAAAAGAAGTGAAAAAGGGGGGAAAGGAAGAAAGAGAAATAGAAGTGTAAAAATAAAAGTGAAAAGAAGAAATAAAAAAATAAAAATAGAAAAAAAAAGAAAAAGAAAATGTAAATAGGAAAAGAAAAAATATTAGAAAGGAAAAAAATAAGAAAAATAAAGAAAAAACGAAAAAGGAAAAAAAGAGAAGAGAAATAGAAGTGAGAAAATAAAGTGGAATGAAAAAAATGAAAAAAATAAAAAAGAAATCAAAATAAAACGATAAAAAAAAAAAGATGAAAAAAAACTAACAAGAAAAAAAAGTTAGAGATATAAGAGAGAAAAAAATAATAATAATGCTTTATTTTGAAATTTTGAAGATTTTGAAGATAATAATCTTTAGAGTTAAGTTTGATTTGGAAAGGAAATTTACTAATTTAAATAAGGATAATTTATGAAAAATGAATCTACTAATTTAGGAATCTACTAATATGTGTGTAAAAAGAAAAAAAGAAAGAGATGATTTTTGTAAAGTTTGTTTTTTGGGGTAAATTGGAGAGAGGTAAAATAATGGAGTGAAAATAGGAAAGAAAGAGCAAAACATGCATGTGTTGAGTTAATGGACAAAAAATGTTATTTTTGCTATAAAATATAATTTTGAAAAAGTGTTGCTATTTATTATAATTGTGGTCTTAAATTTGTTACTTTCTGTAATTTTTCCAAAAAAAAAAAAAAAACGTTCATACATGGATGAAAGTATATGTCTCTTACATTTCACTAATCATACTTCCTTAAATAGCTATCTAGATATAAAGGTGACAGATTTCTCTTAAAATTAAAATATTAAACTCTTACAATCTGTATATATCTCAAAAATATTAAACTCTTACAATCTGTATATATCTCTAAAGGAGAATGATAAACCTGCCTACGTGACACTCTCATAAGCCAGGATTTTTATTTATCTTTTTTTTTTGTATGTTTTTGAATTTTTTCTTTCATTTTTCTCATTAAATTATTAAATTAAATTAACGAAAAAGGGCCTAAAATACCCTTCAACTATGTGAAATGGTGCAAAAATATCATCCGTCTGCTTATTGGGCCTAAAATGCTCTTCCTGTTTATCTATTGGACCTAAAATATTCTTTTCGTCTACCTATTGGGGTTATTTTACCCTTTTATTTAAGAAAAAAATTATATAATACAACAACTTATCTTTATTAAACTACATAAAATTCTTATCATTTTTGTTAATATTAACCAAATAAATAGTGCACAATATCAATTTTTCGTCATTCTAAATTGATCTGATAAATAAAAAGAATAACAACATAAATAGCCATTTTAAAAAAATTATTACATATACGTAATCGTATTAGTTGGTTGTCAGATGTAGCATATAAAATATTTACTTTTATAACATATTCTAATATATAGAAAATAATTATATATTAAATTCCCATATTTCTTATTTATTGCCTATTTTTATGGAAGCCTTTGTTCATTCATTTTTTATATACTATATCAAAATTTTATGTTTTTCATTTTTAATGCCTGCTCTCATGATGCCCTCATAAAAATATATGGTATATTTATACCATAAAAATTCATAGTATATTTATATATTATACAAATTATATTTATATCATAAAAATATATGATATGTTTATATCATACAAATTATATTTATACCACATAAATTGTATTTATATCATAAACATACATTTTAGATATAAAACGTTTATACCATATAATACTGAAAATTTATATTTGCATTTAATAAATATATTTTTAACATGAAAATTAATTTTGACATATTGATATATACGATGAATATTTATCCCATAAATTATATCAAAAATATAATAATAATAATAATAATAATAATAATAATAATAATAATAATAATCTGACTTTGGCATAAATTATATTTATACAACAAAAACACATGGTATATCTGTACTTCCAACATAATGATTTTTATTTCATAAATATTTATCTATAAGAAATTATAATTAACTCATTACATTAGAATTAAAAAATACACGATAATGAAATAATACTAGATAATTAACATACATGAAAACAAAATAAAATATACACGAGCGAATAACGAAATACTTAGCTTATTTAAAAATATTTGAATTTGAATATAAGAGAGAAAGATTTGAAAGCAGGGATTATCTTTTTTACTTTTAATTTGAAGATTGAAAATAAATCTCTCAAATTAAGGTGAATTGATTTAGTTGTAACGTTAAATTAAGAATTATAATTATCATTTCTATTTTTTTTAAATGGCTATATCTATGTAAAAAAATTTTTTTTTGTAATATTGAAAAAGTACTATTATTTATGTAATTAAATTTTAAGAATGGTCATTCCATGTAATTTGCCTAAATAAAGGGGGAAAATAGGCCAATGGAAAGGGCATTTTAGGCCCAATAGATGGGTGAGAAAGTCATTTTAGGCCCAATAGATAGACAAAAAGGGTATTTTAGGCCTAATAGGTAGATGGAGGATATTTTTGCACCATTTTACATAGTTGAAGGGCATTTTAGGCACTTTTCCGTTAAATCTATATCTATATTTATATCTATAATCTATATCTATAATCTATATTTATAATATATTAAAAGTGTGAAGACCCTTAGAAAAATGATTTGAATATTTTACCCTTCCTTAAAACACTGTGTAATAAACAAAATCGTCATTTACTATTTTATTTAAATTATTATTTAATTATTTTTATAATATTAAGATTTTTAACTCAACTAAAATTTTAACAAGGATAAAACTCTAATTGGAGTCTTTATATATATTTATACACAAAACGTGTTTTATGGAAAATCATGCTTCTAGGTTTCTTGGAATTTGAGTAAAAACAACATTAGGTTAGTATGTTAATTCGTTCTCCTTTTGCTACTATTTATTTACTCATTGTCTTTAGGTAATGTTTCTTGCTTTTCTTTTTGTTGAAAGATCAACTTGCAAAGATTTTACTTAAAGGTAAGTATTTATTGTGTTTTTTCTTCCAATTAATTAGTTAATTGTCTTTTTAATTTTATTGTAGTTCCTTCTTTAGTTCTGATGCTATTTTTTGTATTGTATCTAAAAGAAAGTGGTGATAAAAAGTAAGTCAAGTTAGTTTTTATTTTTTTTTCTTTTTGAATTTATGGTAGATGATTCAAACATTAAAGTTTACATTGTTGTTTCTTTTAGGTTCTTATGTCTCACTCAGTTTATGATCATCTAGGTCATTAATCTTATTTTTTATATTATTATTAATATTTTGTTGTTATTCTTTTGATCTATGGCAGATGATCTCTATAGTATTAAAAAAATACTAGCCTTTTGGTGTAATGTCTCTCATATTGTGTTTCGAGAGTGATGGGAGAAAAGAGAGACGAGTTGTTGATGGGTTAAGATTAGAGTTGCCGTTATGAAATAAGCGTCTTTTATAGAATGTAAAATACGTAATTGTTTCCATTGAATGAATGCGTGATTAAAAAAAAACATTCATTCAGAAAGAAAAAGGAAGAAGAAGAATAGACATTACGTTACATAACATTACACCACATCTCCATAGAGGGAGATCGTTTTTTTCTCTCTCTTGTCCTTTGCTTTGTTGTTCTTTTTTGACTTTTTGAAACAAATTAATCAGCAGCCATGAACGACAAGACTTCTGTTTCCAAAGAGCTTAATGCCAAACATGCAAAGGTATTACGTGCTATGTGCATTGTAGCCATATGTTGATCATCGAGATTTAAATTTTATGGGTTTAAGATTTTAGGTTCTCAATAAACTTACCTTCATATGTTGCAATTTCGATAAATTTTTTAGACATAAATTTGTTGTATGGCCCGTAACTATCATAGTGGGATTGTTTTTTTTTTCTTTTAAACATAAAAAAATAATCGTACCACAAATATGGTTCAAATCGATACGTCTCTCTTAACCTCTGGAAGCAAGGGAAAGAGGTACTGCATGACAAACGCAAAAATGATGACCCATCAACTACTTAAAACTTTAGTTTTAAAATATATATGTACTTACACTAAAATATATATTTATGTTAACATTATTATAATAAAGTGTGAAGAATCTTTGAAAAGTGATTTAACTTTTACAGTTCATTTGAAATCTGCGCAATAGATAAAATTATTTAATTTTAAATAATCAAATGTTAGATTAAACGAGTTAATAAACAAACAACCATTTCTATTCCAACTGCTTCTTACGTTTCGTTTCATCTGGCGTAATAAAAGGCCATTTTGCTTTACCGCAACATCAAATTTAGCTGATATTGCAAGATATACAATGAATAACCCATCAGTTAGTTCAAACATCCACCACAACAAAGCTAAAGGTACCAGAACTTGCTTTATGAGAAAATCACTATTATTCACCGGCTAGTGATACTAAAGTTGGAATCTCTTTGGCTTAAAATTCTATTGGCTTTTCCTGTATTTCAAATTTTAGTGAAGTAATGATTTTTTTTTGCAGATTCACTTCAATTCTAACAACAAGCAAGGTATAAATTCTTTATGTTTGAAATTGTTGTTGTTTGATTTCATGGCTCCTATTGTAGACACATAAAATTTATTAGATCAAATTCATATAAATTTAAATTTGATTCACATTTTATTGGGTTTAAAATTATTTTGGACTTAAAAAAATAATAAACCTATTTTATTCCTCATAAAGGTTCATCTCACGTTGAAGCCCAAACTCATCAAGTGACGTGTCATCCCAGTCAAATCCAAGACCAATAAAACGCCGTCACATGTACAAATAATGTGAAAATCTCATTCAAATTCAACAACCAATCAAAAGATGTCAAGTGACAAAGTGACATGTTTCGATCAATCACAAGCAACTAGGCCTACCCCTACAACTATAAATAGGGGAGTAACATAACATTCTAGGAGGGGGAAAGGAGGACATTCTGCAAGCATTGAAGGAAGCTTCTGCATTGACTACACAGCTCTTCAATGTATTCACTAACGAAGTTCTGCCCGGAGATTAACTCGACAAGACGAAGTGCTGTCAGACAATTTCTAGAGATCCAAACATATTTCTAGGAGGCTCAAATCATCCTACATTTGAGAATCACGCTGCAAAGGCCCTCGAATTACGAAAAAATTTAGGAGAGAAAAATCGATATAATAACGGAATTGTACCCGCAAAATTCATTTATATAAAATTATTGTTTTTGTTTATTTTATTAAGGCAAAATGACCTTCTGGACCCCTGTACTATGTCAGTTTTGTAAGTTGGACACTTCTACTTACATGTTTGTCATCTGGACCCTTGAACCCATCAAAAAGCAACATTTTGCAACCTTTGACCGTTGATCTTGCCTATGGGGCAAGGTCATGGTGACTAGGACAAAAAGAGTGTAACCACTCGCCTAGGGATACAAGTGAGGGTCAATTTTTGGTCAATTTTACATTAAAATAATTAAAAAAATAAAAATAATATTACAATTAAAAAAAATAAAAAGGGTCCTTTTTTTTCCTCCATCGTTTTAAATTTAAAAATATTTTTAAAAATTTAAAAATAATTTAAAAATATTTTTAAAAAAATTAAAAAAGGATCCTTTTTTTCCTCCATCTTTTTTAATTTAAAAATATTTTTAAAAATTAAAAAATCATTTTAAAAATATTTTTAAAAATTTTTTTTAAAACAAATTTCCCTCCCCACCCCACCCCAGCCCGTCCCCACCCCCACACCCCCAGCCCCTCATTTTTTTTCTCCATCCTTTTTAATTTAAAAATATTTTTAAAAACTTAAAAATAATAAATTTAAAATTTTTTGCTCACCCCACCCCCCTCTCCAGCCCCTCCCCACCCCACCCAGCCTCCTTCACCCCCACCCCAGCCCGTTCCCACCCCACCCAGCTACACCCACCCCTCTTCCCTAGCCCTCCACCCAACCCTATCCCGTCCTCAGCCCACCCAACCCCACGTAACCCCTCCTTCTTCCCCACCCCCCACCCAACCCAGCCCATTCCCATCCCACCCAACCCCACACAACCCCTTCCCCAGCCCCCCACCCCACTTAGCCCCATGCAATTCCCTCCCA
>NC_061116.1:11891707-11917797 GCF_002878395.1 Capsicum annuum
CACACACTTAATTTAAATTAAATATTTTAAATATGTAAATCATATTTAAATTAATTAATTATTTAAGTAAAATTTATTTAAATTAGGTAAGAATTTAAATTTGATAAATTAATTAATTTAAAATTTAGTTAAATTAAATAAATTAATTAGTTAAGAATTTTAATTAATTAATTTTTTACTAATTTTAAATTTAAATTAATTAATTAAATTAATTTTAATATTTAATTAATTTTAATGTAATACTTTTTTTATTATTTTTTAATTTTAAAAATGATTATTCAAATTTTTAAATTTTAAAAGAATGATTATTCAAATTTTTCTACAATTTATAATTTTTTTATTTAATTAAATTAATTTTAATATTTAATTTATTGTGTAGCATTTTAAAAATGACTTGAAATTTAACGTAATACTTTTTTTATTTTTTTATTTTTTTTTTAAAATGATGTGGCAGATAACGTGACAAGCATGGCTGACGTGGCAGACGTGACAGTTGATATGGCAACTGACGTGAGAGAGAGTGTGTTGTACTCACCAAAAAAAGATTTAAAATGTTGCTTTTTAGTAGGTTCAGGGGTCCAGATGACAAACATGTAAGTAGAAGTGTCGAACTTACAAAACCGACATAGTATAGGGGTCCAGGAGGTCATTTTGCCTTTTATTTTTGCTTGCAGTTAATTTTCAGTGTTAACAAAAATTTGTTGCAAACAAATTGGCATGCCCAGTGGGACCAGTTCTGCTCTTCATCTTTTCCTCCTACAAGTCAAAGAAAATCACATATTCAACTACTACAATGGACTTCAGAAAAATCAATGAAGTTTCATGCAAGAAGTCTACTACTGCCACGTCTACTGAGATCAAACTTGTTGGCCCCATCAATCGACGCAATCTCAACGCTTGTGCTTTGGATGGATCCCAACATTTCACCATTTTGGAGATGACAAAAAGGAGAAAATCTCAAATTTTGGCAGTAACTACAACCCCTGCGAGTAACTTTGCATCTATTTTATCAGATGAACCGTCTGAAACTGGCTGAAACTTTGGAGAATCTGAAAACTTAATGAATTCTCCAACTTCAACGAAAGTCAACACTTTATGGTTGATGCAATTGACTTGGACGAGAAGTTTGCAATGATGGAGCAAACCATTGAAGCCTTGAAGAAGTTCGTTGATGAGAAAGATCATCAAATCGCCCGACTTATGAGCAAGTTGGATCTCTACAGTCCTGGAGAGTCAAATTATAATCTAACACCGCGAGAAAAAGTTGATGGTGAATCTCTCATAAAGACAAGTGACAATTACTGCGATGATCGATCCGCTTCAGTGGCTACTCTAATAGTTCAACAACTGCAAGATATGATTGCAAACACTATCAAAGAACAATATGGCGGCCCGTCACAAAGTTTCGTAGGATACTCAAAGCCATATTCAAAGTGAATCGAGGGCCTACCAATGCTAATTGGATATCAACCGCCAAAGTTTCAATAATTTGATGGAAAGGGAAGTCCAAGGCAACACATCACTCATTTCATTGAGACTTGTAGCAGTGCTGGTACACATGGTGATCTTCTTGTTAAGCAATTTGTTCGCTCCTTGAAAGACAACGCTTTTAATTAATACACAGACTTGGAATCTGCATCAATTAATTGTTGGGAGCAACTAGAAAGTCAGTTCCTAAATTGCCTCTACAGTACCCGTCGTATGGTCAGCATGATGGAGTTGACAAACACAAGACAAAGTAAAGATAAGCCTGTACTGGATTACATAAATCGCTGGCGAACATTAAGCTTTGATTGCAAGAATAAACTTTCTGAAACTTCCGCGGTTGAAGTTTGCATTAAAGGGATACGTTGGGGCCTTGTGTATATCCTCCGAGGAATTAAGCCTCAAACTTTTGAAGAATTAGCTACGCGCTCATGACATGGAGCTAAGTATTGCAAGTCATAGAATGGAGTCACCTGTTTTTTATCCTAGGAAGGAAGTCACAAAATTCGAAGACTCTGAAAACCAAATTGGGGAATCTATGACGACAACTGTGAGTTTTACGAAGTCCCCTACAAGACAAAAGTTAAAAAAGAAAGCTCCAATGCAACAAATACGAGAGGTGAAAAATCAACCAACCTTGAAAGAGTTACAAGCAAGGGTATATCCTTTTCCCGACATTAATGCAAGAGGAAAAGATCATCATTGATGATGTCGATATAGTTGACGCAAATCATGTTAGCGTCAAACTGCACCATATGAAAGGTTCAATTTCAAAAGCTCTACAAGTCATGCGCTAGGTGGAATCACCAAAAGTTGAAAAAATAATCATGCTACAATTTGGGAGCTTTGACCCAATTAGGGTTCCAGCCTTGAAGAAAACAATGAGCAAATCCATGCAAAGTGACTTCTCCAATAGCAAGAAGGGTGATACTTGGACATTGATCGCTCGCAAAAGAAAAAAATTTCAAAAGGCTTCTAAACTCCAACTTTTAAAAGTCGACACAAGATCAAGTGCAAATTTGTTTCAACCAATGGGGGCAATAAATACCAAACTGAAGTGCAATCATACTCCATTACAAAGGGTTGGAAGGAAAGTTACATTACAAGAATTCTTTCCCAAAATGCTCCTTGCTGCCCGAGCTTAAACTGCAAGTCAAAAATGCTCCTTGCTGCACGAGCTTAAACTGCAAGTCAAAAACGCTCCTTGCTGCGCGAGCTTAAACTGCAAGTCAAAAACTCTCCTTGCTGCATGAGCTTAAACTGCAAGTCAAAAATGCTCCATGCTGCACGAGCTTAAACTGCAAGTCAAAAATGCTCCTTGCTGCACGAGCTTAAACTGCAAGTCAAAAACGCTCCTTGCTGCATGAGCTTAAACTGCAAGTCAAAAATGCTCCATGCTACACGAGCTTAAACTGCAAGTCAAAAATGCTCCTTGATGTACGAGCTTAAACTGCAAGTCAAAAATTCTCCTTGCTGCACGAGCTTAAACTGCAAATCAAAAATGCTCCTTGATACACGAGCCTAAACTGCAAGTCAAAACCACTTCTTGCTGCACGAGCTTAAACTGCAAGTCAAAACTGCTCCTTGCTGCATGAGCTTAAACTGCAAGTTAAAATGCTCATTAATGAACGAGCCTAAACTGCAAGTCAAGAACGCTCCTTAAGGCACGAGCATAAAATGCATGATGCTCCTTAAGGCACGAGCATAAACTGCATGATGCTCCTCGATGCACGAGCCTAAACTGCAAGTCAAGATGCTCCT
The DNA here is from genome assembly GCF_002878395.1 of Capsicum annuum. Taxonomy (NCBI): domain Eukaryota; kingdom Viridiplantae; phylum Streptophyta; class Magnoliopsida; order Solanales; family Solanaceae; genus Capsicum; species Capsicum annuum. The sequence goes on from NC_061116.1 coordinate 11,894,954, forward strand.
TGATACACGAGCCTAAACTACAAGTCAAGAACGCTCCTTAAGGAACGAGCATAAACTACATGACACTCCTCGATGCATGAGCCTAAATTGCAAGTCGAGATGCTCCTCGATGCACGATCCTAAACTAAAAGTCAAAACGCTCCTTAAGGCACGAGCTTAAACTGCATGTCACTTTAGGCCCGCATGAGTCTAAACTGTGAACGGCCCTCTAAAAAAAATAAAAGAAATTTTTTTTTAAAAAAAAAGTAAATTAACTCATCATGCCTCGAACTACGCTATGACTTAATCCTTCTAGGTACGTAGGCAGCTTATAGTATTTTACTCTAAATTCAGTCGTGTGAGTTAAAAAAAAGAGGAAAAACATGTGTCATTATTTAAGCACGGCAATAACACTTTGAATTGACATGGATATCACATAAGAATAGGCATTTCTTCGCTAAGTTTACCGCAGATGCGCAAAGGTGAAAAGACCAGCAAGGCAAAGCAAATTTCGACAACATATTTGTATAAATCCGTATAGGTGTTCAGATCATTTTGACATATGTGGTATAACTTAGAGACTTTTCTGCAACAAAAAAAGATGGCTCATGATTCAAAGGTTCTTATGCCAAGTTATGAATTTTCCATCATAGCCGCTCAAAGTTGCAAAATAGGCCATCAGATTCCGAACTAAGCTGATTTTGATGACGTATTTGTATAAATCCATAAGGGCGTTGAGTGTGTTTTTTTATGTATGTTGTAGCTATACGAATCTACTTTCTAACGTCACCTGAATGCGATACTCCCACGTCGAGATATGAAATTTATGGTGACGCTGCGCAAAGCTGAAATAACTAGCGAACCAAGATTAGATGGAAGTTTTTGGAGTGATATATGGGATGATTCGGATGCAATACGATTGTCGTTTTCGCGAGAGACGTAGCTCCGCAAATCTACTTTCTAATGTAAAAAACGACACCTGATTTCGATACTTTCACTTTGAGATATGGAATTTATGGTGACACTGCACAAAACTAAAATAACTAGCAAAAAAAGATTAGAAGACCATTTTTGGAGAAATATCTGGGATGATTTGGATGTAACCTGATTGTGGTTATCGCGTAAGATGTATCTCAACGAGTCTAGTTTCCAACGCAAAAAATAGTTCCTGATTTTGATACTCCTACATCAAAATACAGAATTTATCGTGATGCTGCGTCAAGATAATAAAATAGATGTATCGGGACATTGAATTCCATTGTATGAATCAAATAACTCATATTTTATTCTCCCATCGGAGAATAAATATTTTTATTGACGTGTACCTAGTACTTGCTCACCAAAGTCAGAAAAGGCTACTCCATGTGTCAATATTATCAATCTGGATGACACCACGTACGTGCTCTTTGAAAACAAAGAGATGCTCTCACTCGAAGGCTCTTTATTGCCGAGCCCCACGGATGAGATGCACCACGTGCTTACTTTGCAACAATGGACTGTAGACACTCAAAACTTCATCATCACAAAGTTGCAAGTATGACACCAAGTACATGCTCATTGAAGCTAAAATGAGAAACTTTCAGCGTCGTCAAGGATGAAATCAGATCATTCCAAGTCACTTTCTTATCAAGCAGTAAGAAAGTACTGCACTAAATGGTTCAACATCAATCATGTCGATCTGACATCAAGACCATTTGCATAAACCTGCAAAAAAAAAGATAGAACACATCTACGGTGTTGACCAGATGAAGTTTCTCGATTCTACACGGATTGATGTCAATTATGTGAAACTTCAATCTGGCGATAAGTGTTGGTACCAAACACACGATGCTTTGATTTGGCATGATCAACATTGGGAGAAACACATCAGTTTAGTTCAACATAGCTGATATCGATGTCAATTAGCATGAAATTTGATTTTCAACTATTGATCTTCTATGCCGAGATGCAAGGAGTTTTCAATTCCAAGATTTAAGGAAATGGACACAAATTTTCTTGCCAAGGATAGAAAAGAGTTGCTCCGAGTGTCCGTTTTCAAGCCATGACAGAGAATATTTCTCGCCAAATCCTCGAGAAAATGGGTGAAGCACTTAGTTGTTGCTCATTAAAAACTGCGACTCGAAAAATGATGCCTCAAGTGGTTCCTGACCAATCATTCAGATAATGTTTGTATATGCTTGGTGTGATATCGACACCACTTTTATTTTTTCATGAACCTCAAAAAAAAAAAAAGCAAAGAGGAGTGATCACGAACATGCAATCTGGAGTCACGACATGACAGCTTATAGCGTCAACTTCAAAAATTAATTATCGTCAATACAGAAAGAGTTTGACATTGATTTTTGGATATGACGCAGTAATACAAGTCTAGCCGCTCCAGAACTAAGTCATTCAATATTTGGACATTTCTACAGTTAGATGTGATTTTTACTCTGTGAGTGTTTGAAGCTAAAAATCAGGAAAGACACTCCATGTACTTCGTCGTTCGGTGTTGCAAGGAGCTTGTATACTTTGCATGACGTCCACCAATGGTTCCAAAAAGGTTGAGGTGCACTAGTAGTGCTCTCCAAAGACATAGTCACAAAGAAGCCAAGGGATATCTTTGCAAAGGTTACGGATTTCAAAAGATTGTGGTTGATGTGATTTCATAACATCCCCTTATATAGAGGCTCCTATGAAGAATTTTCAGTTTGTGTACAAGGAATGTCATGGTGAAATTAGAAGAAGAGAATCCCTGAAAATTTTAAATTGCCAATCAGTTGAAAAATTACCATATTGAGGAGATTTCTTTGGAGGTGATTTTAATTCTTTCTTGAAGTCAAAAGGAAAGTTAATATTTTTTTCCTTTGGTACATGAAACCAAAATGGAAGTTGATATTTTCCTTTGGTACATGAAATCAAAAGGAAAGTTAATATTTTCCTTTGGTACAAAAAGATCAAGTCAACTTTTTTACTTCATACGTGCAATATGTCAAGCGCGGAAGTTGTATTGATCCTTTTAATTCAAATACATTAAAAAGGTCACATTGTTGTGCAATTAAAAACTACTTAAATAAATATTACAATGGTGATTTCTCATGTTCATATTTATCCAAGAAGAGTCCAAAAATAAAATCAAATAGGTCATTTTTTTTAATACTCTTGAAATAATATCGAGTTTGTACTCGATTGTGATGAAAAATGAGGATCACCGCAAACAAATAGTTGGTTGCTTTGATGAAGACTTTCATGATATGAAAGTTCATGGAGAAAACTTTAGTTAGACCACACGCAAGTATTGGTCTAACTAGGATGCACTGATGAGAAACAAATACCTTTGAAGTCACGAGAATAAAAACACATTCATGAGTACTTCAAGTCTCGCCGCCATGTTTCGGCAAGCCTACACGTCGACCAACCTTGAAGTTGGGGGCATTTGTAGACACATAAAATTTATTGGATAAAATTCATATAAATTTAAATTTGATCCACATTTTATTGGGTTTAAAATTATTTTGGGCTTAAAAAAATAATAAGCCTATTTTACTCCTCATCAAGATCCATCTCACCTTGAAGCCTAAACTCATCAAGTGACGTGTCATCCCAGTCAAATCCAAGACCAATGAGACGCCGTCACATGTACAAATGATGTGAAAATCTCATTCAAATTCAACAACCAGTCAAAAGGTGTCAAGTGACAAAGTGACATGTTTCGGTCAATCACAAGCAACAAGGCCTACCCCTACAACTATAAATAGCGGAGTAGCATAACATTCTGGGGGGGGAGGACATTCTGCAAGCATTGAAGAAAGCTTCTGCATGGACTACACAGCTCTTCAATGTATTGACTAATGGAGTTCTGCCCGGAGATCAACTCGACAAGACGAAGTGATGTCGGACAATTTCTGGAGATCCAAACACATTTCTAGGAGGCTCAAATCATCCTACATTTGAGAACCACGCTGCAAAGGCCCTCGAATCACGGAAAAACTTAGGAGAGAAAAATCGAGAGAATAACGGAATTGTACCCGCAAAATTCATTTATATAAAATTATTCTTTTTATTTATTTTATTTTTGCTTGCAGTTAATTTTCAGCATTAATGAAAATTTGTTGCGAAGACTTATTATTTAATTTCTCTCCATCTTGCATCAAATTTTGTCAGGTATGCATGAGAAACATCACCACCTTAATTTGACTGGATTTTGAAAAGTGGTGTTTTTGATAATTCAAACTTAATTCTTCTGTGATATCTTAGGTGAGTATAAAATTAGTATAAACTATATAGGATGCTCATTATATAATTGATTTATTTCCGGTAAGATATTTCAATCTTTTTCTTTTTCTTTTTTCTTTAACATTGTTTGGTTCGTTTTCCTTCCCTGATTTCAAGATGGTAAAAAATATTTTTTATTGTTGTAACTTATAATAGGATAGACTAATGAATATTTGTCATAGAAGATAATCGCAAAGTCACAAGATAGAAGATAATCGCAAAGTCACAAGATATATAGACGTGACTAACAATCTCCTTTATAATATTTAATCATGCTAATTGGACTAACTTGAAGCATGTAGTCTTTAAGGGGCTCCTACATGGATGGTGTTTCGGAAGGTCAGTTGATAAATCAAAATTTTAAAAGAAGTCCATGTCATGTCATCGAAAATGTCAACTTGCATCCTCTAAGATGGTATACTCATTTTCCTTTTGCAGGGCTTATCTAGGCTACAAGTTGCTGCAGTATCATCTATGAAAGATAAGAAAAGTATAAGATTGTGTATGCTCCCATTGGAAGCTATAGATGACATGCTATTCACGTGTGTTGCTTCCTAGTTATGAGAAGTAAAGCCGAAGATGTACAGTTAAAATTATGCACTTAAACAGTCAAGTAAGTTTCTGAAGAAGGAACCTTACAGCCCCTATGATGTATAACACTATCTATGTTCATATGGTAGAAACTGGACGTATGAACAAGATAGAAATGATCTGTATGGAAATTATAAGGGATAGGTCATTCATTATTGCTTTGCTTTCTTGTAGGAAAACTCCAATGAAATCTACATCTGATAATTGTTCAGTCATTTTGTCTCTGTAGCATCTACTTAAACATCAAGGTAAAGATAATTAATTTCATTGATTTTATTTTCTTTAGATTTGATATCTAAGTCATTAGAAATGTGTATCCAAACAATCTTTCTAATATATTTTTCAGAGTACGAGAAGATAGTAACAAAGCAATTTGTAGGGACAATCAATTGATCGTTAAGCTAATGCCTCAATATCTTGGTGTAGTTAAAACCTTTCGGGGATTGTCTTAATTGATATGTACTGAGAATAAGTTGTTAACATAAAAAATAAATTGTCTGCAGTCTTGTTGATCTATCAATATCTTCTCCGATGATGAACTCTTTACAAATTCATTTCCCAACACAAATAATAAGTTTATGTTAGATATGTCAATTTCCATCTTCTCAATATTAATCGTACAGTAAAAATAAAATTTATTGACTTTCTTTGATGACCGCGCGAAGCACAGATAGTATACATATAAATTAAATATTATACTCCAGGTCATCTAGTAAGGTGTATATGAATAATGATGAATATGGTGTATTAATAATATTGAGAATAATTATTTATTTGATTTGATGTATTAAAACTAAGATACATTATATTGCATAATTCCTAAAAAGAAAAGAGAAATTTTTCTTTACAAATATTCCCTCCACATTTGTTAGCTTTGTACACTTTCAAGGGTAATTATGTCTTTATTTATACAAATACATACATTAATAACTTTGATAGTACTAATATTATATATTAATTTTACATAAAATAATATCAAAAAAAAGTTTAAAACTAATAGTACTTGCATTAATTATAAATAAATTTAAAAAATAAAAAAAATAATTATATCAGAACTATTATTACCTGCATTATTTTTTTCTCTAAGATCTTCCACATCAAATGCATGAGAAGGGCAATTAGGTAGGGAAATACACAACACACTGATGAAGCATTCAATGTTGTGCGGGAGCATAATAATTAAGCTTCCTCGAGATTCTTGAACATTCTTGATGATAATGTATTTTTTTCCGTTTATTTTTATTTATTGATTGATTGATTGATATAAAAATAAAAAAATAATAAATCATGAGAGTACTTTTATCATATTATTTTTTAAATATAATAAATTTAATATTTAAAAAATGTATTAGATTATGAATCATATATATTTAATGTTGAGGATAAAATGAGTAGAGATAGATAAATTATTCATAAATTTTATAATTTGAATAAATATTATTAAATATTTTAAAATAAAAAAATAAAAAAATAAAAAATGGAGGGAGTAAATAAATGAATCTGTCCTACTACTTTAATTTGATAATGACTCTTCAGCTTCATTTCTTGGTGTAATAGTTTATTTCTCTCATTCCATATTAGTTCGGCATTTTCTTTTTATACACATCTTAAAAAATGATAAAAATAAAATTATAAATAAAAAGCTAATTTTACTAATTTACTCTCTTAAAAAAATTTAAAATTTTACATAGAAGGATGAACAGTTTAAAAAGAATTAATTGCTAGAATACTATGAAAAAAATTAATTAATATTTTTTGATTTAATACTGTAAATAAATAATATAAAATAAATATTTTTAATAAGATGATCAACTAATATTGAAATGGAGATAATATAAAAGATAGTAGTATACTCCATAGAAAAATTAAAATAAAAAAGACCACCATTGCATTTGCTTGTTTTTTCTTGATCAGATTCACTGTAATTATTTCACATTAAAGAGGGTTTGGTGAACATAATTAAACATGATTAATTTCCTATCCTCCTACTGTTACCTCTCATTTTCTATATTTTCTTGGTTTCGAAATTCTTATTAAAAATAGGTATTTCACTTTTTTAAATGAAATTTATATCACTAGACAATATATTTAATAGCTTTTTATTAATAATAAAATAAAATCTTCAACAAAAATAAGTACAAGCAAAGGAGTCAGGTCTTACCTTATTAATCCTAACGAGGTTATGAATGTCTATGAATTAATAACCATGAAGAAAATAAGAACGGAAAAGAATTACGTATTCTATAAACATCACAAAATTTATTATAAGGCCAAATGCAACGATCATTTTGGTTATTATGTGTAAACCTTCCGTTGAAAGTCCTATGTTAAAATTTTATACGAATATTTGAAATTATAAATTTCAGGCTAAGCTGATTGGCGAATTCAGAGCGAGGTATGGTCTAAAAAAATTCAAAAATGATTTGGACAAGTCGAGTGGTGTTTTATTTGATTTCTGTTAGCTAAGACGATAAGGAACCCGTAGAAATTTACGGTATCGAATTTGAGTAAGTTGAATTTCCAAAATTGATCTTAGTGTAAAGGACATTATTTGAAATATCCTGGATTTAAGACATGTTGCAAAAATTGAGATTTTTGGGTGAAACTAGATATTCTCTCCCATTGATGCTGCTATAGCAAAGAAATTTTCACTATATTGAAGGTCAGACCAAGTCAACGCCCGTTATAGCGGTGAAATTCACGGATTTAATTAATTTTTTTCTAGCTTCGTTAAGGTAAAGATTTCTTTCTCATTAACTAGTCATGGATAATTAAGCCTTAGAATTGCTAATTTGTAGAGCCCTTGATCCTAATAAAAAATGTAACTATTCGGAGTTTAGGGAGAGTTCTAGGGCTAATTTAAGTTATTATCTGGTGCAAGGGAGAAAATTATGTAATAAGTTAATGAGTTTTGATTATTAACGGTTGATTTACCCTTGCATTAGTTAATTAACTAATTTATCCACAAAATTGATTGTTTTAGGTGAATTACAACAGGATAGCCCTAGAACGGGAAGGAAATGATCATGAACTTCGCCTTATGGATTGAGTTTGAGTTATAATTGTCAACATGGTAGGCCATTTCATTAATTATGTGTTTATATGCATATTTTAATCCAGAGCAAGTGAAAATTACACGAAAAAGCAATGCTTTGACTTAAAGGAGTTGTGCAAGCTTTGTTTGAGGTAGATGATAGTGTTGTAGTTTAAATCCAATAGGTGTTGTTGTGCATATTAACTACTTTGTAGTGTAGCTTGTTAGTGCATGTTGTTTGACGTCGTCAATGTAAATAATTTTTTACGTTGTTGTTTGATTTTGACCTACCTCATTGATAAATATGAAATATTTAAGTATTTGAAACGTTCTCACAGATTATGGTGAAACAAGGTTGACAGACACTTGTGTTTGGTATTTAGTACATGGAGAAAAATTGTCCCCTCCAGGTAATAGTTAGAGTGGATGTTTCATTCATAGCTTGTATGTACGAGGGTTTGATTAGTTTAACAATTTCATGAGTGAATTGGAGGATGTGTTTTATGCATGATAATTGTTTACATGTCTTGACTTGATTGAACGTGACTTAGTGATATTTTGTTGACTAATTGATTTTAATCCTAAACTGCTTATTTGTTGCTTGTTATACTAAGTGTATATTGGTTGAGCATGGTTAACTTATTGTACAATAATTTGGTTACATGTTAATATTTTCACCTTGGGTTGGTCAAATGATCCTACCAGTACATTATTTTTTCTTGTGTGCTGATATATTATCTATTTTTACTTTTATGAGTGCAACGCATATTTCGGTGGCTTTTTCAAGACCTCACTTGTGATTTCAGTGGTTGATTTCGAATTCAAGAGTGAGCAACATGCTTTGCTACCATGAATTCTTCTTGGATGACATAGTCTTTATTTCTGAACTTATACTTTTCATTTTAGTTTTGAAATTGCATCCCCTTCTTGAAAATCTTAGATGTTTTGGTATGGATGACTTTTGGGTCCTAGAGATGATTTTTGTTTAAGTACAATATTCCGCATTTAGTTGTACTTATGTTTTTGATTTTTGACTTGAATATCTTTATTGATGGATTGGTTTTGGTATTTCTTCTAAGTGTTGATTTAAAGATGGTATTTTGCGGCAAATGGTTGTCCCACCAGGTGAGCAATGTGGGTGTCACTCACGACGGATTTGGACCGTGACACCAAATACATTCAACCCTCTTAAACTCATTCAAAATTTTCATTTAGACACGTGAATTTTATCTTGTTTCAATTGAACACAAAATTATACAAAAATTTATTTTAGTTAAACACCACAAACTGACTTGACATGTTTCATAAAGATGATGTGGAAGCAATTATGACACATATTTGGAAAAATGCCACATAGATAAAGTCACATAAAAAAGGATTAAAATTCATTTATAAGCAACTGGGAAGTGGTGATGGCTTCTATGCCCTTCTTTCTTAGACCAGGAAGCTTAAGACTAATGGCAATGCTTGTTTGAATTGTACTCTTGACATTTAAATTAGCCGTTACTATTCTTTAATGATGTTCCTAGCTTAAAATAGAAAAAAAATCAACATTGATATCTTTGTGAAACTCGAATAGTTAAGAGATGATGGTTGCACACAGATGAATTTTAGCCCTTTTATGTGACTTTTATTTATGTGGCAATTTTTTCAATGTGTAATGATTGTTCAATGTCATGTTTATGAAATGCGCCAAGTTATTCTGTTGCATCTAATTGGAACAAACTCATGTATAATTTTGTATTCAATTAGGATAAAATAAAGTTTAAGTGTCTAAATGAGAATTTTGAACAAGTTTAAGAGGGCTAAGTATGTGTTTGACCTTATAATAAACTCTATGATAATATTACGTAGGAGAATGATTGGGTAATACAAAACTTTAAAAGCCAAGAAGAAAGTTCAGTTATCAAATTCAAACTTTTTTGTATAAATAGATGAACTAAAAAGGATAAATTACACTTGCAAAATAGATGAACTAAAAAGGATAGATTACACTTGCAAAATAGATGAACTAAAAAGGATAGATTACCCATGCAAAGAAGCCTGAAGTAGTTTTCTCTTGTCTTCTTCTTCAAACCTGTCTAATAGGTCTTGATAGTTCATCATTTCTTCTTGAGTTTATTGGATTTTATCCAAGTTGTTGAATTATTATTACGGCTCAAATGCACACGCAAGTGCACGTGGCCATACAAGTAATATAGTGACTTAGACAGTCAGATATCGTTCCCACGAGGACTAAGCAATTAGCAAAATAATCAACTTTAATTTTAGACAAGGAGGTATTAAGTGTTGTAAAGTATCACGATGATTGTGAAATTGTGAATAAAAATGTAAATTAATAAATAAGAAATAATAATTTGTGACAATAGCAAAGCAAGCAACGGTTCTAAACAGTAACAGTGAGAATTCCAGAGTTGAGGCACATCTAATAATCATACAATTCTATCTTCTTATCACATTCTATTTGGTTATCGAGTTATTGATTCGCAAAATTAATTGTATGATCTGGTCTCCCGACCTAAAATCTTCTATCTATCTGACTATTGCAACTACAACTCCCACAGAGATGCAACAATTTATCTAGATTCATAAAGTTATCTTCTTGCAATTAAACCAAGCAAGGCTTCTAGGTATATCCGTATCCTAGATGCTAATCAAACCCCTTATTTCATAAAAAGATAAGAACCTTACTCCTTAATTTCTTTGATCTGTCCTACGATTCTCCTCCCGAATTCTCATAGAAATATAGATTTATTCTAATGGTGACGGCTCATCAAAATAGTAAGCTCAAGAAATTAAGAATAACTCATACGATAATCCAACAAAAAACTACGATAAAGAATATCAAAAAGTAATCAAGTTCTTGGCCTCAACCCCAGAACAAGGGAGTTTAGCCACTCATGTTTGAATTCAACATAAAAAATAAGTAATTAATCATACCAAGAATTAATCTTGAAGTAAAGAAGTTCAAAAGAAATTCTAAAAATCCTAAGAGAGAGAATTTTGTGTTTTTTCTTCACTGCTATGCTTTCTCAAGTGTCTTTAATTGTATTGAATTGTTCCTTTGATAGCTGGGATAAAATAATCCCAATTTTGTCATGCAGCGGGACGCACTATGCTGTCCAATGCCATACGCCTCGTGAATCTGTGTCATCCCAGAAGGTTACTATTTTGTGACAATTGCGCTTTGGCTCCTCACGGCGATGCGATGCAATCACGGTGAGCTACTGATTTTTGACAAATGCGATTTCCTTTTCCACCGCGACGCATTGAACTGTAACTTCAAAAACTGGCAACTGAAACTTCATCGCAACACGGTAATAGCGCGCCCACATTCTGGAATTTGACAAATGAAAACTGGCTCCTCACCTCGACGCGCTGATATCGCTGTACCATTCTAGATTTTGACACACGTCATTTGATCAGCCAACGCGACGCGGTGATTACAAAAATTAAAATTTCGAACTTTCAGCTTGCCTTTCTGAGCTATGTTTCAATGCCTTTGTTTGCTCCCTTTGTCATTACATATCATTAATGTGTCCAATCCCATCTAATTCGATCACAATTTAGTCCTGAAAACACTAATCATGTCCATTAGATAAAGAACGCACTTAAAGCTCAATTACACTCAGAATAGCACATTATAGCTCTCAGATCAAGTCCAAATCTAAGAGATTATTGGTGATTGAACATATAAATATGCCCAAGATCAATTGTCATATAATTTTGTTTTGTCAGTCACAACAGTAGATATTCAATAATATTTCCTCCACCTCATATTAGTTGTCCACCTGATTTAAAAATAGTTGTCTCATATCAATTTGTTGTTTACATTACTAATTCAAAAGAAAACTAATTAAATTTTTTCCACATTACTCTTGCAATTAATTCTTTTTGAAAGTGCGAACACGTATTTGTAAAATTCTAAAAAAAAAAATATAAGCGTGAATTAGAAAAACTAACTTCTTATTTATTCAATCCGTCTGATTTAATTACTTGTCACTATTTCTCTAATTTGATTTTTATTGTTACTTGTTATTTTTCACAAATTAAGAAAATACAAATTTTTTCTCATGTTTTACTCTTAACATTAATTACTTGTTCTCCAAATCATTTTCTAATACTTATTGCTCCCTCCGTCCCATTTTATCCGTCCCAAATTGGGATGGCACAATTATTAAGAAAACAATGATTGGTAATATAACTTTATCATTCTCCCCCTCTTAATTGTGTCTTGTTGTTAGTTTCAATATTGATGGATCACTAATACCAAATCATCATTTATATTCTTAATGGTGTACTCTTAATGATACTCATCTTTGCAACATTTTTCAAGAATACTAATAATAAGGAGTAATCAATTACACTAAGGGTATAATGAAAAAAAAAATTATCTTGTCTTGATGAGTAAAAAAAGGCAAGTAAAATGGGACAAATTAAAAAATTTGGGATGAGTAAAATGGGACGGAGGGAGTACTAAACACCAATTAATAAGGATAATATGATAAGTCACTATATCAATGATTGTTTTCTTAATAGATATGTCAAGTCAAAATGTGATAAATTTACCCAAACAAAGAAAAAATGATTTCTTAAGATGTGTGTAAAGAATAGACAACTAATATAAAACGAAGAAACTGCCTGTCATTTTAAAAAATTAACACATAATTACTTGTTTGTTTATATATAAATCTTTAGTAATAAATAAGATATTGATATAGTGTAAAAAAGTATTTAGGAATGAAAAAACAATAAATAGAGAACTATCAAAATCCTTTTCTAATTAATATTCTTTCAAGGAGCATATAAAAAAGAAACACTATAAATACTAGAGAAAAGACATCAAAATTTCTCTGAACTTGTCGCCAAAACTTACTTTAGACTCTAAACTAATTGCGTAATTATTTATCCCCCTTAACAACTGTCAAGTGAATTAATTTCAACCTCAAAATCAAAAATCTCACTCTCACAATGGAGAGTGCACAACACACGCGCCACGTCATTGCCAAATCGGTGCCACGTCAGTGTCATGTCATTATCACGTAAGAAATTATAATTTAAAAAAAAATCCCACACACTTACTTTTTATATATTTTAAATATATATATATATATATATATATATATATTTATAAAAATGTATATTTTATATAAATAAAATAGACCCCACCCCCCTTCGTTCTTCTTCACAGCCCCCAACTCCCATCCCACCCCCCTTCGTTCTTCTTCACAGCCCCCCCCCTAATTCCTTATTCTTCTTCAGCAGGCAACAATCCCCCCCCCCCCGCCCCCCCCCCCACCCCACCCCATCCTCCTCCTTCTTCTTCTTCTTCTTCACATAGAAGCACCCCTTTTTCTTTTTTCTTTCACCATTGTTGCAAGCTTTTTCAATGAGTGTTTTTTTCTTCATCAAATGAAAAATTAACTTGAGCAAATTTAACAATGGATTAAATACATGTACATGATCACAAAAATACATCAATACACAAAATCTCAAATCCAAAGTGTACATGATCACAAAAATACATCAATACACAAAATCTCAAATCCAAATTCTTTCACATTAACCAAAACCCAAAATTTCAAAACTCCCAAATTTTCAATCTTTTACTCAAAAATGTCTACAGAAATGGTATAAACAGTCCCAAATTTAGAAATGGCATAGATGGTATTCGCATGACACGAAATTCTTGATCAAGAACCAAACTTTTTCATCGATCTTGAACCCTTTTTGATTGTCGAAAAATGAAATTTTGGATCAATTGAAACTTGATAGGTAGGGGATTACAAAGAAACGGGGTGGGGGTATGAAGAAAATGAAGAAATTGAGTGTTGGGGGGTGGGGTGGGTGTGGGTGTGGGGAAGGAAAGTGACGAAGAAGATGAAAATGTCTACCGATTAAGAAGATGAAGTTCATGTCGTTTCTTGATCTTTTATTTAATATTATATATATATATATATATATATATATCTATATATATATATATATAAATAATAATAAAAAAGTGAGCCCTTTTTAAAAAATAAAAATTCACGCTTTTTTTTTTTTGTCACATTAGCCGTAGGGAGTGAATTTAATTCACTTGAAAGTTGTTAAGGAGAATAAATAATTATCCAATTAGTTTAGGGTTTAAAGTAAATTTTGACGATAAGTTGTGGAGAATTTTGATGTCTTTTCTCTAAATAATATGAGGCCGGAGAGCTAAAAGTGAAGTAAAAGTTCACGGTGGGAGTATAATTTAAATCCAATTTTGTAAAATCCCTTGAGAGTGAATCATAGATTAGTGCAGAAAAAAATTACTGCTTCCGTTCACATTTGACATTTTTTTTTTTAATCTGTCTTAAAAATTTTTTTTATTTTAATATAATTTTAAAAACTTTATTTTAATATTTTTTCTTTATCCTTAATAAAATTATTTACAATAACATAAATATTCAAGAATTATTTTGAATTATAAATTTTTAATTATTATTATTTTATTTTTTTTGGTTAAATAACATCTGAAGTTAAAATATGTCATACAAAGTGGAATAATAGAAATACTTACAAATTGCTTCAAGTGAATTCTGTGTATGACCAGTCACTTCATATTAATTGCCCCCCGTTGGACGTGCGTACCAAGTACCGACTCATAAATACTCTCCCAATTATTTTACTCGTCATCTATTTGATTTATTTGTTTCTAAAAAAATTATTTGTTTTAGTTATTATATTTTTATTTTTTATTAATCATTTTGAATATTTATCTCTCTCTTCAATAAATATCTTTTAAAATTATCATATTCATGTGTATGTATTTGTGTTCTTCACTTATATTTTTATGTTAATTAATCAATGTTCATATTACTTATTACAAGAATAATTATTTACTAAGGACAAAATGAGAAGAAAGTATCTAATTATATTTTAGTTTTCTAAAATGGCAACTATTTTTTATCATTATTTTTAATAAGAACAATAAGTAAAGTGGTTCGAAAGGAGTACAAAATACCAAGGAGTACAAAATACCCTTCTTTGTTATATTACTTCGCCTTTATATTAAAAATAGTTATTTCAACTAAAAAGTATTAAAATTATTCTTAATCTATGTGAAACTATATAAAAATGTCATTTGTTCATAGTTTGGTCCAAAAATATAATTTGTTAATAATTTGGTCCAAAAATGTCCCTAATGTCAATAGTTTGATCCAAAAATGTCTCTACCGCTAATAGTTTAATTGATAAATACCTCTGTTGTTAATAAGTCAAAAACCTTATTTAGTCAATAAATATATTATTGCTTAATTTTTTAAACATAAATTAAGTTTCTAATTCACTTTTTAAACATAAATTAAATTTCTAATTCAATAAATCAAATAAGAAAAGATAATATTATGTTCCAGCTTCGAACTTATAAAATTCAAATCGTCAATTCCGTTCTTCCAAATAAAGAATTAAGGGGAACAGTAATAAGAGTGAAAATGAGAAAATATTATGACCCAACCAAATAAAAGAACAACAAACTTTACATTTCATGAGCAAAGAATCCACAAATCGATTAACTATATCAAGAAAAATTATTACAAAGATACATAAATTAAATCCCAACGAAAAATCCTTTCATTATTGTTTCTTTTGTTTAGGGTTTGGCGGGGGAGCTTAATGGAAAAAAATACACTTAAAGTATTTTAATTTTTGAGATTCATACTTGAACTATCAGGTGTGCGAGTTTCCTGTCTGAATTATCACCAATTATTTTGTCAAAACAACACTTCAACTATTAATATTTGAGTTTCATATCTGAACTTTCAGCTAGGAAAAATGAACACTTGATAATTGAGGTGTGTTCTGATAAATAATTAGAGATAATTTAGACAAAAAAAACTCACACGCCTAATAGTTGAAGAGTAAAATTCAAAAGATCAGAATACTTTAGGTGAGTTTTTTATCCTTTACTCATAGATCAAGGGATGACATAGTCATCAGGAACATAAAAGGTGCTTGGATCTTCATTTTGAAGCCATCCATATTTTTCCAAGAAAGGATTTTCTAATGTTTTTGGTGGATAATTATCAATGCAATCTTCCCAAACATTCTCATCACGCAAATCTCTAACAACTTCCCACAAACAACTATTACACTTAAATCCTGCACCAAAACTTATCATAAAAACTTTATCACCTATTTTTAGTCTCTTTTTAGCCTCCATGTAACCAAGAACATACCAAAGGCTGCTAGCAGAAGTGTTACCAAATCTATGTAATGTCATTCTTGCTGGCTCCAAATCATACTCACTTAGGTTTAAATTTGCACCTATTCCATCTATTACTGCTTTCCCTCCCGTATGAAGACAAAAATGATCCACACCTGTAGCAATGACAAAATTAGACTATAAAATTATGATAACTCAGTCTATTGTGACCCGTCTAATTAATTTGGTTCATTTAAAAATTGAGTTGATATACAATTCAAATTGATCAATGAGAAATTCTAGTGTCTAAATATTTTTAAATATAGTTTTTTTAAAGAAAAAAAAATTGTTTGTAATATCTAGCCATAATAAGATGATATTTTTAAAATTATGTGCTTTAACCAATTATTTATTTTTTAAAAGAATTAAATTTAGGGAGCTGGTGAGTTGGATTATGACCATTTAACTCATTTCAAATCAAATAACATTTTGACAGATCATTAACTCAATCAAATTGACCAATGAAAAACTTAGTCTAGATTTTTTATTTTATTTTGTATGTTATATATGGTCATAATAAAAGAAAAAATAGTTTCGTATTAACTGCGTAAATAAATTATCATAAAATAACAAAAGGATTTAAAATTTAGTAAGAGTTGGTGGGTTGAGTTATAAGCCTATTTTTAGCCTATTTGACCCAAACTCATTTCAAGTGAAATAACTTTTTAACGATTATTTACTAACTCGATCCATCTTAATCGATCTATATTCAGTCAAATTCGCCTATTTGACACCCACACGCACCTGTCTTGAGATTGATCATCGGGCGACGAGCTCCAAATTTTCCGAAATTCTGGCTCAAAACCCTATGAATCGTAGAGAGAACTGAGAATCGAAGAAGCTCTCGAATTGGAAGAATTTTTGGTGAAATTGCTTTCAAATTGTCAACAAATGCTCTTGTTGCAGCCTTGGGAAGATGTTTATCAAGATGAAATCCTGTCCTACCTTGATCATCCTCTTTTTGTATACAACAATTATATGACTCATCTTTTGCACCATGATGTGTCCTAACTAGACATTTTAACTTGAACATAGCTTTATTTTTCAAATCCAATTTATTTGTCAATAGTATTGCACAACCACCTGACCTAAACAAACAATTAGCAAGAATCATAGATCTATCATTTCCTGAATACCAATTTGGACTTAAAGACTCAGATGTCACAACTAGTGCTAACTTATTCTTTTCAATCTTGAAAATGTTTTGTACGATATTTATTGATATGAGGCTAGCACTACACCCCATTCCAGTAAGATTATATACCTTGATGTCTTCTCTTAACTTGTAGTGATTGATAATTCTTGAAGATAATGAAGGAATAGTTGCAAGCATTGAGATATTCACAACTAGTACATCAATTAGTGAAGGTGGAATATTTGTTTTCTTGAAAAGCTTGTCAATACTATGATGAAAAAATTCATCCATTTCTGAAATACCATCATGATAAGTTGGACATTCTTCACGACCATAAAAGACCATTCTTGGTGCATATGTTTGTTCACCTATGCCAGAACTCACAATAGCTTTGAGAAGAAACTTGTACTCATTTAGTCCAAGATTCTTGTTTCTCCTTATCACTTCTCCACAAAATCTTGTGCTAAGCATTCGATCATTGATTGGTTTGTAGCATTGGTAATCCAAAATGTAACAAGTTTGGTGCCTTCTTTGATCTATGATCTTCCATATCATTAAAAATAGACAAAAGATGAAGAGGGCATATAAGAAAATGGAAATGGAATCCATAAGAAGAAAAGAGGAATATAGAAGATTATAAAAAAGTGTGTGTGAGACACAAAAAAGTGGGGTGTTTTATAAGTACTCCAATTGAGTATGTTACATGGCCAGCTTTTTAAATTTGTTAGGATTTTTTTTTTAAGTAATCATGTTTGAATTGAATATCTCAATTTTTATAGTAAATTATTTTGGTTCAATTTTTTTCAAAATAGAATTAACATGTGTTTTCATTCGTTTATTAGGTAATTAAGTTAATCAAATAGAATATGCATGACAATTCCTTTAATTTATACACATCAAAATAAAATAGAAAACACCTAGTATTGTATGGTTTATTGAGGCCAATGCATATATAATTGGTAGAAATAATATATTTTTGTGTCCTAATAGATGAATAGGCATAAATGGAGGAAAAAAAAAAATCAAACTCAAAGTGTCTAATTAAAACACTTTATAAGGAGTTAAAGCATTCAATCACATCATAACTTAACTCGAGTATTTAAATGAAATATATTAATAAATTTAAGTGACTAGTCATGTATTAAGTCAAATTTAAATCAAACTTAATATGTATCTCAAATTAGTACTACTTTCCCATCTTAGTAGCTTAATTGTTTGGTTATCTGAACTTCCACCTTATCAGTGAAGAGTCTGTTTCCCACGTTGAAATTCCCTTCTCATTTCCCATTGCCCTACCCCAATTTTTTTTTTTTTTTTAAATACTACTAAAAATATCCTTTTTAATGTAGACATTTTTTTCTCATTTAATCGATCAGTCTTCTTCTTTGTATTATTCATCAATGCACTATCATATTATTGTCGGTGTCCTTGTAGTTAGACATTTAAATTCCCCTACATTATGAGCACAGTTGATGGTGATTTAACTCAATGTATCGTCCAAGTGAGAAATGTGATGTGTGATTGATGAGATATTCAAATATACTTTGAAGTTAAAAACTGATCGAACTATACTCTGAGCCTGTAAAATAACCAAAATAAATTGAGTATTTTATTGTGTGCTATGTATTTTTTTTTTTAACGGAATAATCTCTATCTCTATCTCTATTATATTATAAGTGTGAAGGCCCTTATAATTGACGTTTGCCCTTTTTGCCCTTCATTAAAAGTCTTTACTTTAAACAAAATCATCTTTTTCCCTTTTATGATATTAAATATTAATTTAAATTGCAAAATCCTATATTACATAGTTATTTACATTACAAAGTCCTATTCTATTTCAGGTAGGTAACTTTCTACAAATTATTTTTTTAAATTAAGTACCTCAATTAAAATACCTTATATTACTTCTTTTTCTCACGTTCATAAAGATAACGATGGAGACGACTTCAATGAGGGAAAAGGAAAATAATAAGCTAAATTACAGAAATCAATTCTTCAAAAATTGACTTGCGCTTCGTTTTCTCATGAAAACAATGTGACAATGAGTTTACACCGTACAACTGCTTTCTTTTTACGGCGATTTTTATTTTGTTTGTGCAATGTGTAGTGATCTCAAACAAATATGTGTTTACGTTAATTTTTGTTAAATTAATTTTGTTATTTGATTATTATTATTATTATTATTTTGAGTTGAGGATTTATCAGACATAATCTTTTAGTCCATAAAAGAAATAGCAGTAGAATAAAGGTAAGTTCTACGTGTACGTATATTGTTATTATTATTAATGTTGGTGTCGCAGATATCATATATACTTATAAGTTGCTTTAATGGCTAAGGTTTTACTTGGACACCACATGCGCAATCATCAATATTGAAAAGGTAGGCATTCATGATATGATATTTTTTGTTGTATTTTCATTTAATTCTGAATAGTGTATTTTCTTTTAACAAAAACGGATGAGAGAAAAAATATGTAGAAAAAATGTGTGAGTTGTTTGAAATTGAGTTATTCTATAAAATTATTTCTTCTTCAATTTTCAATTTTGATGTGTTTGTATTATTGTAGTCAAAAGAAAGTGAAGACAAAAGTACCTTAACTTTTTTCTCTTTTTTTCGTTTTGAATCTATGATAGATGATTTAGTATTAAATTTTATGTTTTTTTTAGTACTGGAGTTCTTCTTAAATTTTGGTTTTATTGTAGTACAAAGAAAGTGAAGACAAAAGTAAGTAAAGTCACTTTTTTTTTTTTGCAATAGCTTTATTAAGGTATCGTCTTTTTAGTACTATTTTCATATCTCGATTAATGTATTGTTTTGTTGATATATTGATTATCGTATTGTTTTATTGCGGTACATTGGTGCTATATGAATGTTCCATTGAACTTGGGTTCAATCAAGACAGGTCAAATTAAATCAATTCTAAAATAAAGATCATCGAATAAAGAAAAATTGAGGTAAGCAACCACCTACTTTGTGAGCTATGTACCAATTTAATTTCCTTGACTATTAGATTTAAGATTTTTATGGAGTACATATCGAGAATAGTAAAAAGATCTCTACCTTTGTATCAAATTTCATGTCAAAGCGCACTATTATTTCTTAAACCCACCTTCACTTCGACTTTTTGTCATCATAAGCAAAGATTTATTTTTAACAAAGTAATTTCTTTGTTAGTTGAAGTTGATTGTTGGTGGGTTTTGGTTTTGATGAATTCAATTGATCCTAGTTTTTTTTTTTTTTTTGAGAAGTTCGGTATTCTTTCAAATTGAGTTATTAATGGGTTTAATCAAACCTATTTAACTAGCGTATTAGAGCTAAATCTTTTCAAAGCATGTCTGAAAAATTTTAGTTCACGAAGATCTATGTTTTTTTTGTTCTTCGTCTGATAATATAATTGAATACTTTGTTTTTTCCCTCAAATTATCAATTTTATTTTCAGTGCTTTGTTTATACATAGAAGCATCATGGGTTCTTTATCAATAAAATTTTTTCTCTAAATTCAGGTAACCATTATATATGTTTCTATCGTCTTATAAAACCTTTTTTTTTTTTAGTAATTTTGTCTTGCCTGAAGGTGAGTCTAGGAATAACTGATAAAGTTGTTGTCATGTAAAAAAAAGGTCACGAATTCAAGCCTTGAAAACAAACTCTGGCAGGAATGCAAGGTAAGGTTGCGTACAATACACCCTTGTGGTGGGATTCTTTTTTGAACACCGCACATAGTGGTAGCTTTGGTACACCGGACTGTCCTTTTTTTTATCTTGCCTACGCATTGTAATACTTGCATGAAAATGTGATTATAAAAGTTTATTTTGAAAGTTACATACTTTTTTTCTGTAGGAGTTTTTTATTTCTGAATATTGAAGGTGACCAAATCGTGATTAGATTTGTTATGTTATATCGAACGGACATGATGTTGATTCATCTTATCGAATATGGCCTTAGATAGAAGGTTATAGAGTACTTTAATCAGATTTGGGTAAAGGTTTATTAGATAGTTAAGCTAGCATTGTGCTTGTGTTTTATTCTATATTACTACTACTATTAAAATTATTATTGTTTGGATGATTCGTATGTGTGCAAATGCAAAGCTATATTGACTTTATATTGTCAATCTCCCATCCTTTGCTTTCTGTTGAATATTTAGTTTGGTTGATCTGTTTTAATTATGCATTAGGTGTATCTCTGTGAACATATATATGCATTGTTAACTATTATTTTCTGCATGTAAATTTTATGTGCAGAGTTTTAGAAGAGTAATTGTGTTGATATTTCAATTATTTATATTATTTTGTTGTAGTTCAGGTGATAAATGAATATTTGGTTGGGCTCTGTAGCGGTTAGGTTTAGTCTTATTATTTTAATACTTCGATTATTATATTATTTTGTTGTAGGTTTTCTTCTATTATTATATATGAAGTATTTGTTTTGCTTAATACATGCGATAGATGAATTTTCGATCGAATTTTTGCCTAAAGTTTATGTTTAATGCTATTATTATGATATCTTAAATCTCGATTATGCGTTATTTTGTTATAGTTTATTAGTGATGTATGAGTATTCAATTAGAATTGGAGACAATCAAGACAGGCCAAACTAAATCAATTATAATGTGAAAATTCTTGGATAAAAAAGTTTGAATTGAGGTAGACAAGTAGGTACTTTATATTTGTTGTTAATCCACCAAAGATAGAATGTAATTCATAGGAAATAGCACTCAAAGACAAACTTGAAAATAATAATTAAAGAATATTGAAATCTTAAGAAATTGAGTGGAACTATAATGCTTTTGAATTTCTTTCTTTGCTTTGCATGAAAGTTTCTCAAGTCTAAAGTTAGCCACGGTTCCTCCTTATTTCTCATTATAATACCCTATTGATGACTGTCTAAAATTTCAGAAATTATATAAAAAATATATTATTAATTAATTATAATTTTTTTTTGTTATGAAGTGTT
The DNA here is from genome assembly GCF_002878395.1 of Capsicum annuum. Lineage (NCBI taxonomy): Eukaryota > Viridiplantae > Streptophyta > Magnoliopsida > Solanales > Solanaceae > Capsicum > Capsicum annuum. The sequence goes on from NC_061116.1 coordinate 11,917,134, forward strand.
GTGAGATGATTTTTATATTGATATAGGAGGTGCTAATTAATTGATGCAACACACATATACTAACATTAAAAAAACATATACTTTTGTCATTTAAATCATGAATTTAATGTTTCATATATTGCGACTTCAACTGTAATTTATTTGTTTTTGTATTCAAGTCCTTCACCATAGAGACATCAAAGGTAGTTGACTTATCCATATTAATTAGTAGAACTATAATACCCTAAAAGATACAGTGAAAAATTTTCAGACAATTTTAAAAGATTATATTATCTCCATTTTAATTTGTTTGTCTAATTTTGACCAAGCCCCCGTAACATACTAATGATTTATATCTAAATTGCCCTCAATTTTGATAAATATATAGAATTTCGAGAATAAAAATAACACTTCATAAAATAAAGTGCTTCTAGAAGTAGCAAAGAAATATAATGACTAAGTTCTTCTTTAATTTAACTAATTTTTTTATCTTCAAAATTTTACATTATCTTTTTAAAAATTTCGTACATAATAAAATGACTTACTGACTTACACACGAAAATTTATTTTGTATATATGTTTATTTTGAATTAACGCTTGATACACTTATAAAATGACTTACACACGAGAATTTATTTTATATATATATATTTATTTATTTATTTTTAATTAACGAGAATTTATT
>NC_061116.1:11920797-12015133 GCF_002878395.1 Capsicum annuum
CTAGTTTAGAATACGTGCGTTGCACGTGTATCAAGCATTAATTAAAATATATATATATATATATATATATATATATATATATATTTTAATTAATGCTTGATACACGTGCAACGCACGTATTCTAAACTAGTAACCAAATAAAAATGGACAGCGCATTGTTCATTTTGTTTTTTCATATAACGCAATATTCTTTTTTTTTTCAATAGTGCACTTTCCTTTTATTTTCATCTAGTTATTTCATATAGTGCACTATTTTAGTGCATTTTTCTTTTTCTTTTTTCATATATTGCACTATTTTAATGCACTTTTTTTTTTAAATTTAATGCACTGATTTATTTCATATAATGTATTATTTTAGTGTACTTTTGTTTTTTTATTTATTGTGATTCTTCATATAGTGCACTATCTTCTTCTCTTTTTTTTTTTTTTCATATAGTATTATTTTAGTGTGCTTTTTTTTTTTTATGTGCATTAACTTATTTCATATAATGCACTATTTTATTATATTTTCAGGTATCTCATCTTATTATGTTAGCTTCAGTTCGATTATTCGTTCAATAATGCATTATATGATATAAATTAGTATACATAAAAAAATGCATTAAAATAGTACACTATATTAAAAAAAATAAAATAGTGCATTATATGAAAAACACATTCGATGAAAAAAAGAAGAAAAGTGCACTAAAATAGTGCACTATATAAAATAAATCAGTGTATTAAATTAAAAAAATAGTGCATTTAAATAATGTATTATTTTAATGCACTATATTAAAAAGATGGATAATGCACAAAAATAGTGCATTAATGAAAAAAATAGTGCACTATATTAAAAAAAAATGACTAGTGCACTACGCACTTTTAATATCATTAGTCCCATTCCGTTAAAAAAAATACGTAGTGCACAAAAAAAGAGCATTATGTCTATTTTGGTTACTTTCCATTTTCAGGGCAAAATTCGGTCCTTTTCTTAACTTCAAGGCATATTTTAGTGGCGGATTCATCGCTCGTTGAAGATCTTGAATTTAAATTTACAAAGGGCAAAAGGTTATATATATCTCCAAATTATTGAAAATGGTACGCCAATATTTTTCGTTATAGTTTTGAATTATTTTTACCCTTATCGTCTAACTTTGGATATGTATACACCTCCGAATTATTAAAAATGCTATTTATATACCTTTTAGTTAGACGCTGAACGCCACGTATTCTCATTCTAAAGGAATTAACCCATTTTTCATTAACAATTTCTCCCCTTATCCTGTTGGCGAAATGTTATGTGGTCAGAGTTGGAAGCGAGTTTTTCCCATGCCTATTTCTTAGACAACCAAAACCAATATGGTCACAAAAATATTTTTTTACGATGAGGACTTGTAGGCAAAACTCGCTTTCAATGCAGGCCATAAAATCTTTCGCTGGCAGGTTAGAAGATAAATTGATAAACAGAAATGAGTTACTTTCTTTAGGATGAGGACACATGGCGCACAACGTCTAATTGAAGGTTATATACGTATCATTTTCAATAGTTTGGAGATATATAAGTACCCAAAGTTAGACGACAAAGATACAAATAATCTAAAAGTATATTAGAGGATATTTATGTACCATTTTCAATAGTTTAAAGATATATATGACCTTTTCTTGATTTAAAAATAAAAAACACTTCGATCTGTAGTGCTTTAATTTTATTAATAAAATATTATGCTCAAATTGGAATTAAGATAGTAAATTTTGAATGTTAAGTGATTAAACTTTTAAAAAATCAACATGTTGCATTTTGATCTTTACTCATTATATCAGAGGATGTGAAGAAGGTGATAAGCAAGACCAAGAAAAACGAAGTAAAAGTTACATAAAATTTCATTCCTTTTGGAGCTAATTATTTTTGATTTTTTTAAAAAGAAAATTACTAAAAGTTTCTAATTTAATCCACATGAATACATCACATTCTTTCGAATGCATTACTTAATTTTCACAGATACATTATATTCTTTTGGATACATCACTTAATTTTACACGAATATATCACATTCTTCAGTGATGTTTTTGAATTTTTAAGTAAATAAGAAATTTATGTAATTATTTAAAAAGGTTGAAATTTTAAATAGTTATGATAAGTTAAGTTGTGATATGATGTAATTTAACTATAGATGTAAAATAAAAGTAAAGTAATTTGAACTTTTTGCCCTTCATTAAAAGTCTTCGCAATAGACAAAAATATCTTTTACTATTTTTATATTTATAATATTTAAAATTTAAAATTTAAAATTAAGCAATCCTAAAATATATGGTAAAAAGATAATATATTTTTAAAATAAGGAATCGTAGCAATTTTGGAAGAAAAAGTATGGTAAATTTTATTTTCATGTTTATGTAGTTTTTTATCCCCACAATAACATTCAACCACTCCTTTTATATTTAGGAGATTTTTAATAAGGAAAAAACAAACAATTCACGTGAGGAAATGCACTGACAAACGGCTTCTAAGTGGTAGCTATATATATCACCTCATTATTAAGAAAAATAGTTGAATAAGAGTTCTTTTAAGCATTGTTCTTTATTGATTATTTTAAGCACTGATTCTTATGTTATTTTATACTAAACATATTATAAAGTATTCATAGTTATAGTCACTTATGACTCAAGTTGTCACCTCCTTTGATTATATGCATAAACCTCTAAAGAAGGCAATAAATTTTATGTGATTAACTTAAATATTTAATAAAACGATTTTGAATATGTTGAAAAAGAACTTCAACAACAAAAGTATTTGATAGGAACACTATATAACAAATAGGATTACTTCATTAGTGTAGTGTCAACAACTATTTTTAAACAATTATTTTTTTTATTGTGCTATATTAATTGATGATATGAACACGTGCAAAGCACGTACATTAGACTATATATTAAAAGTGTGAAGACCCATAGAAAAGTGATTTAGACTTTTTACCCTTCATTAGGATTCTGTAATAGATAAAATCGTCTTTTCTCTATTTTTGTATATTTAAAACTTTTAAATTAACTAAATATTATATAATAAATCCTTTCTTAATTAAATTATGTAATATAACTAAATTTGTAAGAAAGTTTAACTCTAGAAAATATAGGAACTTTATCCACTTTTGAATCCTTTTAAGTGGGTGTTTGGATGGGCTTATATTTTGGTCAAAATAACTTTTAAGCTATTTTTTTTTTTACCTTTTTAAGTGTTTGGCAAGTTTCAAAATTGCTTTAAAAAAAAAAGTCAAAATTTGCTTTTTATAAACCAAAAACTAAAAGCTCCAATTCCCAACTTATTTTTTTTGGTTTATAAGCCATTGCATTTTGATCAATTAAAAGACATTTTTGTCCCTCAAAATTCTCCATTATTTCAAAATTACCCTTGTGTAGCTATATTAGTACTTCTTTTGTATGAAACTTCTAATTTATGAAATATAAATTTTTATATATTATTCTCCTTCTTTAATATATTCTTTTAAATTTGCACAATTATTATTGTACAACATATGAATTTCTCTAATAAAAAAATAACCCACCAACCCAAATATATGGAGAATACTTATTGAAGATATACAACTTCATGGACGATTAGTGAATGATCCATCTATAGTTCACAACGCAATATTTGTATTCGTCAATGTTTTAATAGTGATAGTCATTACAAATCAACGAGTAATATATTTTCTAATTAAAAGTCTTTTTATCAAACAAATAGTATCTTTTGTGACCAACTATTTATCTATTAATGTAATTATAATGATTAGTAATATATATATATATATATATATATATATATATATTTTGCTTAATGATTTAAACTCTTTTAACAAAAAAAAAAAAAAAGAAGGTTTTTTAGCGGATAAATTAATAGTCATTCATGAAAATATATTTAAATATATATTAATTTTAATTTGAATCATTTTAGAAATAAAAATTAATAATAATCAACTCGATATATTGTTAACAACTTTAAGAGTATTTCAGACATTTTGACAAAAAAAATTACTTAAAAGCACTTGTTTACCAAATACATTAATAACTTTTTTTTTTTCAGTTTCAACATTTTTATCCAAACATGTAATTGCTTATTTTTAAAATAAGTTCAACATTTTTAAAAGCTACTTTTTCAGTCTATCCAAACAGGCCCTTAAACATAATTGAAAATATTATTAATTTTCAATTATTAATACATATTTGAGAACTAATGATAAATTAATCTTTTATGAAAAGACGTAATCAAATAAATATGAACTTTAATACTAATAGAATATTTCAGTAGTTATTAATACATCTTTTAGTAGTTATTTGTTGATCGAATTTGTGAGTCCCTTTTTAACAATAATTTTAACAAAAATAGGTAGGTTATTGACATTCAAGTAATTGTATAAATCTTTGTCTCTTTATTTTTCTATTCAATTTGTGTTTGTATTTTTTTTGCACTTTGAAATTCTTTTTATCAACTATTGATTGGTCGTTGCTTTTAAATGGTGGTCTAATTATGTGATTTTTTTACGTGTACTTTGTGGTATTTTGAGATTCTATCATAATTTATGTTTGATAGATTGTTACCTTGTCCGGAAGAATGCTGTAAGGATGAAATTTTAATTCAAATTCTAAGCTTCAAAAGAACATGAATAATTGAGGTATAACTTCTATCAATTTAATTAACATATGATTTATTATTTTCGAAAGTTAGATAATCTATCTACATTTATTATTTAGGAGGAAATTATTCTAGCAATAATTTTTCTAATCGATCATATGTGGGTCAATTGATTAGTCTCAAAGAAATTGAGGTTAACATTTTTAATATGCATCATGATGTTGTCGTAAGTGTATAATTAAATATTTACATCTAATTATGTACGTCCTTTTATTAAACATATATACAATATTGATTTTGAGTAATTGAAGAAAGTAAAAGGTTTTTCCATGTACGATCATTAGATGTAGCAAGGTAAAGGAGTGATGTTGGAAAAGATCGAAATAATATAATATATTCTTACAAAGTATTTTTTTTATTTGTGTTTCTTAATTTTTTGACTTTTTTTCTCCCTTTCTGTTATATTTTATATCATGAATATTAGTCTCAACCCTAAATTGGATCGTAGAGTACTAATAATATCTATGTTTTAATTTAATATGACGTATATGTACAACAAATGCTTCGTTGCGGCTTAATTTTCTCTACATCTTTTTCTTTGATGAGCAACAATTTTTAATTCATTAAATTTTTTATTTTATATATAGTTTTATTGATTAAGATTAAACACTTATAGTGTCAAATTATATCTTTTAAATATATAAAATATTTATTTCAACTCAATTTATTTCTTAGTAATTTTATGTCTTTATATATAATTATATTTATCAACACAAGATACACGTGGAAAGCATGTACACTTGACTAGTAAAAGAAATATGAGAGGAGCGTAGGATTGTTTTTTAAAAATGACAACTAAGTTCCTTAAATTCTCACTTATTATTATTTGAGGACTTTTCTAGAATTGTTTATATTTATTTAAAATTTATGTAAGAAAGTACTAAACATTAAATAATTAATTTTAAAATATTTTAAAAATATGATAAAAATACGATTGCATTTTAAAATTCTTGCGGTGTTGCATAAATTGGGATAATTATTTTAAAATGATATTAAAAGAACTATCAATAATAATAATTAACAATGTAAAATATTTAGAAGATATATAAAATGAGAATGAGAGGAGCTTAGGATCAACTTTCAAAAAATATGAATAAGCTCCTCAAAGTCCCATTTATTTCTATTTCGGGAGCTTAGGGTCAGTTTGCAAAATAACCATTTCGCCCTTCTATTTACTTATATTTATTTGATATTTATGTAAGAAAAATATTATAAATCACAATAATCAATTTTAAGTTATTTACAAAATATAATTAAAAAATCGACTGATTCTCCAAATTTATCGTTGCCGCATAAATTGAAACAATAATTTAAAACTGATATAAAAATGATATAAATTTTATATTTTACTCTATATTTTATTCTATAATAGAAGAGTGAACGAAGAGGAGCATAGGATCAACATGTGTGGTTGTGCTGCCTACTTCAGTTGTTTTAACCGTGAGTTTACTATTTCACCCCTAATTAATTATTATACTTCATTTACGTATTAGAAAAATTAATAATATTTAATAAAAAATTACTCTATAATAGAAGAGCGGATGGAGAGGAGCTTAGGTCGAGGTGTGTGCTTGAGCTGCCTACTTCAGCTACTTCAACCATGATTTTATTATATCACCCCTAATTAAGTATTATAATTTACTTATGTATTAGAAAATTGTAACGACCCATTTCGTCGCTACTAAATTATTCGTAATAAATTCATGAAAATTCTTAATTTTCATTCCTCGATATTAACTTGAGTCCAAAATAGTCAATATTTTATTTATTATGACACCTCGAATTTTTTAGTGAAGATTTTAGCCTTCGGATGTGTCTAGATAGACTCAAGCTTGAATAATTTTAATTATTCGTAAGTGCTAATATCAATACTTTAGTGTGAAAGTTCTTAGGTATGAATTTAGGTTGTACAATATCCCTAACACAAAGTTAAGTTTAAAACTTTCTTTCCGATACTATTTTGATATGGATTTCTATTAGGGCTAAATTCAAATGACCATATCCCCTAAAATATAAGGATTTTGGAGGTGTAATACCTACCAAATCAAATATCTATGAGTCCTCTTTCCAACACAACAAACTGTTCATCAATATGAATTTGGAGTAAACAATTATGACTGTTTTACTCAGCACTGTCCGTGCTAAAATGGGATTTTGCTGTAGCAAAAATTATGATTGTATTTTAATCAGTTTCAGCCGCATTTTAAGTCTAAATACACCAAATTTCATTCTCCAACACTAGAGAGGTGATTTCCCAAGGCTTAAGGTGAAATTACTTCGTTGAGGTAAGTTTTTCCATTATTTTCTTCGTATTTTAATCCTTTAACATCTTAGAATCCTTAGAAAGACCTTTAATGGTGATTTTTTTTTGGAGAATACTCATGGGTGGTTTTAATATAATGTAGAGCTGATTCTAAACTATAAATCAAAGATTCTTAACATGAATTTCGGAAACTCTATTATGAATTTTGATGGTTAGAAACCTTGAATTCCGTAAAGATGAGACCTTTAGCATAAAACTCCATTAATGGAGATGGGTTAGGCTTGGAAGAGCTAATTAATGGCTAACTGACATTGGACAATGATATAGACCTTGAATTAAGGATATAACTAGTGAGTTTGAATCCCCAAGATATTTGTTTGAAGAGTAATTGTTTAATTACTCTTATTATTGCTTGATTTTTAGATGGTTGATTATTCTAAGGAATGAAGAAAAAGAAATAACATTCTTATTGTGGTTTGCTTCATTCAAAAGTTTGGCGTCCAGGTAGGCTAGGTTTAATGAGTAGAAGATTGTGTTATTTTATATTTTCATAATTTAGAATTGATGCGAGAAAGCATGTCTAGACTTGCGGGCATAGAGTTGAGATGGATAAAGACACAAGTACTTAAATTTAATCTCAAAAACTATATTATTGATTGATTATGTGATATTTTTGATATTATGTGTTATGTGCCCGAAAGGAGATTGTTGTTGATAACAAATTCGTAGTAAAAATAGTGTATGTACCTTAAAGTGTTGAATTTGCTACTGACACAATCGTCCAAGTCAATCTTCGTCTCTCTAGGAAACGAAGAGTTGATTCATAAACTAAAAACCTCCTTTTTGGTTTTTTGTTGATGGTTTTGTTGTTTACCGCAGAATTTTGTTTTTTCACTAATCTGTTCCTTAAACAAAATAAAGCAGCATATATGTACAGTGGCGGGTGGATAAGCCAGTTACTCAGTAACTGTCCCCCCTCTTTTTCAAAATTAGATTGCTCCCTTATCTTCAACTAAACAGATAATTAAAATAAAAAAAGACTAGGTCGGGTCGGGTTGGTCCACATGGGCGAACCATGACCCATAATCTAATATCTCCCACTTCTCCCATGGTGGACTAGACCCGCACCAGTACAACATCAATAAGTCACCAATTCATACTGCAAATAGTTCATGTTACCTGTGAGCATTATGAGCCTTACCTATAAGGTTTTACAAGCTACATAAAGGAATCTAATCACATGTGGAAAGGATTCTCTACTAATATGAGGATTCTAATACTCACAATACCCCATACATTATTAACTACTTCAGTAGTTACTCATCTGATCCCTCGTCCTCTTAAAGAGGTGAACTCGAGTTCATGATTAACTTTATATACACAATTACACTTGACTCTTATATGGTTAGTGTAATAGCTGGCTTGTGTAAACAAGTTAAAATATTCATTTTAATCGTCTTTCCTTTCTACTCGAATCTATCTATTCCAAATCAACTGCTTTCTTAGACATGCATCGCATTGCCGAATCTCTCGTGGCTATTAGTAACATGCTAAAGACACTGATCAAAACTTCAAGAAACAGTTAAAGGTCTAAGGGTATTTTAATGAAAAGTTAAAATAACTTTTTAGGATCTCACACAATGAAGAAGTAGGGATTCATTTTTCCATTAACCCATTGGTCGCTAAGCACACGTGGTATGAAACACGCGCTACGATGTGATCACCTTATATTGGTGCGTGTGTCTTATTCTTTTAGTCATTCAACATCGTACAGATCTAGGTTTGGATACCTCTAAATGTCTAACCTGAGTTTTTTTCTTTAATAATCCTCCAATATATATTATTACATAAACTCACATTTGGCTTTACAAAATAAGTCATTATCTTATGGTGGAACTTTTATCTTCACGTTCCTCGACGTAAAAGGCAATTGCTCTAGTAAGAGAGCCAATCTCGCGACTTGTTTGACATACTGTATTAATAAAATACATTTTCGCATGCATATGAGATTGAACATAAATTCAAGATTCTTATATTGATAATAATTATAATCAAGTCATCTACAATACATAAACATAATCATATCCTACGTAATCCTAGAGCCATAACATGTTTCTCAAACAAGTCTCTAGATATCGCCTTAGTAAGGGATTGACTATAATTTCTCGTGTAGGAATGTATTGTAAAATTATTTCTCCACTTGCTACTATGTCTCTTATAAAGTTATACTTAATATCAATGTGCTTGGTCTTGCTGTGATATTTAGGATCCTTCGTATATGCAATAGTCGTTTGACTATCACAATATACAATCATGGGACCCTTAGAATTCTTTGTGATGTTCAAATTCTCAAAAAATTTCTTCAACCAAACAGCTTTTTGTACTGCAGGTGCACAAGCCACAAATTCTGATTCCATAGTTGACAGGGCTGTGCAAGTTTGTTTCTTACTTTTCCACAAAATTGCACCACCATTTAGGAAGAAGGCATAATCGGAAATTGATTTTCTATCATACCAATCACCATCCCAATCATCATCTGTATAACCTCTTATGGATAAATCGGATCCACTATAGCATAGTGAATAATCCGCAGTTCTCTTCAGGTATCAAAAAATTCTCTTTACTGCTTTCCAATGATCTCTACCAGGATTAGATTGATACCTGCTAACTAGACCTACGGTATAACAAATGTCTGGGCGAGTACACATCATAACGTACATCAAAATCCCAACTGCACTGGAATATAGTACTCGAGACATGTCTTCCTTTTATTTTTCAGTCTTTGGATACATTTCAAGGCTTAAAGTTTCACCTCTTGCTATAGGAGTATCCATGGATTTGCAACTATTCATTCGAAAACGTTCCAAAATTTTCATTATGTATGTTTCTTGGGATAGACTCAAAATTTTCTTGGAACGGTCTCTTTGGATTTTAACACCCAATATATAGTCTGCTTCACCTAGGTCTTTCATGTCAAATGACTTTGAAAGCCATGACTTAACATTTTTTACATACTCCAAATTATTTCCAGCTAGTAAAATATCATCCATGTAAAGCGAAAGAATCACAAACTTTTTCTTAGACTTTTTCACATAGATGCAATGGTCTTCATCGATCATGGTGAAATCAAATGAAATCACTTCCTTATGAAATCTCAGGTACCACTACCTTGAAGACTGCTCAAGGACATACATTGATCTGTTTAATTTGCAAACCTTCTTTTCTTGGCCTTTAACAACAAAACCTACAGGTTGTTTCATTTAGATTTTCTCATTTATTTCTCCATTGAGAAAAGCGGTCTTCACGTCCATTTGGTGTAATTCTAAATCTAAATGTGCAACTATAGCCAAAAGCAATCGAATTAAGGTAAATTTCACAACTGGTGAAAACGTTTCCTCATAATCTATTCCAACTTCTTGAGTAATACCTTTTGTCACCAATCGTACTTTGTGCCTTTATATTGACCCATCTGATTTGCGTTTAACTTTGATAATCCACTTGTTCCAAATATCTTTACGCCTAAAAGGAAGGTCAACTAGATCCCCGACTTTATTGGTTTTCATGCACTCTAATTCTTCTTTCATCGCTTTTATCCATTCATCTTTTTTAGGACTTGATAAATCCTTAGTTATAGAATTAGATTCATCCAATTCTGTGGGATACACCAAGAAAACATAATCCTCAATCTCATAAGATCGTTTAGGTACACCTTTTCTGATACTCTTACGTAATTGAAGATCAGATTCCTCAATAGGATTTTGGGATTCATGACTCCCACTTGGACCAAGAAGTATTTATTGATCAATTGAATTATCAAGAATGTCCTATGACATTATTTGATCATCTGAATTCAACATTTTGTAAAGAGGCTCATTTTTCTTTATTTCATTTCTTTTTGAAAAATTATTTTCCCAGAATGCGGCATCTCGTGATTCAATTTCATCAGTACTTCAAATTCACCAATGAACGCATATCCTGTAGAGTGTTTTGAGTATCTTATAAAGATACATTTCTTTCCTTTTGGACTTAGTTTTCCAAACTTACCAAAACGATCTTTAATATAAGCAGCACAATCCCAAGGTTGTAGATCATTATAGTTTGGTTTATTACCAGTCCATAGTTCATAAGGAGTAGAAGATACTGATTTAGAAGGCACTTTATTCAATATGTAGGCCTTAGTCAATAACGCATCTCCTCAGAAAGAGATTTGTAAATTTGTCTGCGCCATCATGGACCTTGTCATATCCAACAATGTTCTATTCCTTCTTTCGGATACACCATTTTATTAAGGTGTATAAGAAATAGTCAATTTTCTGATAATGCCCTTTTCAATACACAGTTCTTCAAACTGTTTTGATAGATATTCACATCCTCTATCGGTTCTTAATGCCTTTATACTTTTGTCTAATTGATTCTCAACTTCATTCATATATCTTTTGAAGCATTCTAGTGCTTCTAATTTATGAGATATCAAATAGACATAACCAAAACGTGTGAAATCGTTAATGAATGTAATGAAATATGAAGCACTAGTCCTTTCCCTCACATTCATTGGACCACAGATATCAGAATGGATTAATTGCAATGGAAATTTGGCTCTTTTAGCCTTCTCAAATAGTTTACGTATAATCTTTCTAGCAAAACAATTTTGACAAGTTGGCATTTCAATTATGGAGAAAGAACCTTGTTGTCCTTCCTTTGACAATCTATGAATTCGGTCTTGCCCTATGTGGCCCAATCTAGAATGCCATGTAAGTATATCAGCATTTTATTACTAGAATAACATGACATTACACAACGGTCAACATAATAGTCATAAGTTGAAGGATTATAATCTAAAATAATAAAGCGATCATAACGATGTCCAAAACCATAAAAAACATTATCTAGAGTAATTCTTACACAATTACGACTGAAAAATAAATGAAAACCAACATCTAAAAGAACAGACACAGATACTAAGTTTCATCGAATTTCTGGAGCATATAGGACTTCATGCAATATTAAAGACTGGCCTCCACGCAAATTTACTTTGCAATTGACAATCCCTTTGACTACAAGTCTTGTATTATTTCCTACATAAATTCACCTTGATCTAGGTGAAACTCAATGGAACTCCACAAATGTTTTTTGATCTCGACTCACATGGTTGGTGGCTCCTGAATCTACAATCCACAGAGAATAAGATTCAGTTAATAAACCAGTGCTTGAAACATATGTAAAACTAAAAGTTTCATTTAGAAATGCTATCTTTTTCTGCTCAGGATATTCACGAGCAAAATGCCCCAGATTTTGGCAATTGTAGCACTTCATCTTGCTCTTGTCTTTCTTCTTGAAAACCCTTTTTCCCTTCTTGGAATTTGGCTTGTTCTTTTTCTCATAGGGTACTTCTCGTTCTCTTTACCCTTTCTGTTCCTTTTCTACTTCTTCTTGCGCTTAAATCCTGAAGAGTTCTTACCACTTGATTCTGCAATAAAGGCATTAGAAGCAGCTTTAGCAGCACCAAGCCGCTCATCTTCAAGTTCAACATAACGGGCAACATCAAAAAAAGTTTTGATGCTATCATTATAGGTTAAGTTGACCTTCAAGTGTTTCCAACTGTTGGGAAGATATCAGATCACTGCCTGCACTTGCTGCTCATCTGAGAGAACATGACCAACACTTTTGAGTTGAGCTATCATATTCGACATCACCCTAAGGTGTTGTTTGATGTTCTGATCATGACACTTCTTGTAAGTATCAAACTTAATAGTCAGCTGTCTGAGGCGGGTGACAGAAGTACCCCTATATGTTCCTAGCAAGTGTGCCTAGATAGCATTGGCAGTAGGAAATTCCTCACACTCATGTATAAGGTCATCAACTACAAAACTTATAATGATTCCCCGTGCAATAGAATCAGCCTTATTTCAAGCTTTATAAGCTTCAAGGTCTCTTCTGTGTTGTGCAATATTGCCCTTTTCTAGTAAACTTAAGACATGGTTAATTCCTTCAAGAGCGTTTTGCTCTTCCATTACATACCACATCTTACGACTCCAAATGTCGTAGTTGTCTCCATTTAGTTTTTCTTCTTTGTTCAAGTCCGCAATTATGCTTTTTGATTCAATGTTTGTTATTAAGAGACAATTAAGCAAGTGTGTTATCAATTATGTATGCAAATTACACATTTAAGCAAATTATTTCACCTAATGGTTTCATGTTTAGTGTAAAATCGAAAGGACACTTAAGAATCCAATCATCATATACGAACTAAACACTTGACCAAAATTAAAAATTAATTTCTTAATGTGTATTAGGATGATAGCTTTCAATTAAGTCATTTTAAACTCAACTAAATGAATGAAATTCACATAAAAAAGATATAAACAACTTAATAGATACATATACATATACATATATATATATATACATATACATATATATATATATACATATACATATACATATATATACATATACATATATATATATATACATATACATATACATATATATATATATACATATACATATATATATATATATATATACATATATATATATATATATAAAGTTAATAAACAACTCCATGTTACAAAGTCAATCTAAAAATAAAATCATTCCACAAATATTCTAGACAACTTATGTACACCCAAAAAGACTTGCTAGGACGAATCTCGTGGTAAACATCAACTAATCTCTCGCCCCAAGGATCACGGAGAGAATTTGCTAATATAGCTAATGCTTTCCAATCCAAGATTTCTACATAGTTTTCTAGTTCTACATGTTTCATCTCAAACAGATCTATAAATCTAGCAACACTAATGTTAGGTGACATCTTAAAAGACTTAGACTCTTTCAATTTCTTTTCTCTTTCCCTTTGTATAGCCCTTTCATTCCGTAACAGATTTTGAGTCGCTCTAGGGATACCATTTCATATGATCTCACGACCTCGAAAACATAACCTTCGATGACGTGCTCTTCCACTTTGTCTCTTTGCTCAACATCTAGAACTTCCACTTGAAGTGATTCGAGTTTGTTCCCATTCAGCCATTTCTGAAATAGGAACCAAGAAACAATTAGAATGGTTTAACCACTCAATGTGGCAACTTATGTCACAATTTATCGTAGAAGGCAAAATCTATTAAAATAAAGTTATGGACTAATTGAGACAAAAAAAAAATGTCTAGCCATCTTTATTCACTTATGCAAATCACATTTTAAAAGGAATAGTGATCACTGTCATGTGTCACTAGAAATTCATTTTTCTTTTCATAAGAAATTCACTTTTCTTTTCATAAATGAAACACTACAACTAAATAAAATAAATTTTTCCTTACTTGAATTTAGTACTATATCAGCACTTACAAGATTCATAAAGAAAAAACTATTTACTAGCAGGCTCTATATTTTCAATCAATAAATCAAGATCAAAAGAAGTCATTTCTATGCAAATCCTGATTTCATGGATAAAATTACACAAACAACATTTCATTAAATAAAGGAACCAAACTATTCTTTTCCTTATATTCATATATATTAATATTTTATAGGATATATATCACTGTCACCCTTTTCCCATTCAACTTTTTTGTAAAAATCAACTGTATCAATACTTTGTACAGTTTTTATCCAAAAAAAAAATCTCTTAAAAAAAACAAGATATGAAGAAGAAAAAAAATACTTTTGACTTCTTTTCACATATCAGGTTCATCAATTTTTTTTTTAGATCTGGTGAAAATAAAGCTCATTGTTGCTTGCATCCATTGCAGTTTTTAAAGTTCTTTAGATTTTATCTCAGATAAAGCAAATTTGAGTCTTATGTTGAGACAGCAGAAACACCATAAAAGGATAAGGATCTTTTCTTTCCACACTCACACATGCTTATCTATTCCTCCTTGCCAAGGTAAGGTTATGGGTTCTCTAATGTTAACCAAAATACAGTCCAAATGCCAAAGGTGCGCAAACTCAACTTCAAGAGCTTTTTTTTAAAAAAAAAAAACACACGATTAGTATGCATAACAGTGCAAATTGTATATGCAAAATTAGGGCAATTTCAACCTGGCTCTGATACCATTGATATTAAATTCATAGTAAAAACAATGTATGTACCTTAATCTATTGCAGCAGAAGTGTTGAATTTGCTACTAACACAATCGTCCTAAGTCAATCTTCGTCTCTCTAGGAAACATAGAGTTGATTCACAAACTAAAAGCCTCCTATTTTTTTATTTTTGTTGATGTTTTTGTTGTTTACCTCAAAATTTTGTTTTTCACTGATTTGTTCCTTAAACAGAAAAAAGCAGCGTATATGTACAGTGATGGGTGGATAAGCTAGTTACGCAGTAACTGTTCCCCCTCTTTTTCAAAATTAAATTGCTCCCTTATCTTCCACTTAACAGATAATTAAAACAAAAAAAAGACTGGGTCGGGTTGGGTCAGTCCACATGGGTGACCCATAACTCGTAATCTAACAGTTGTAAATGTAATATATGAACATGATGATTTTTTAGTTGTTCTAGTGATGAACTTAGTTGAGTTGTAATGGTATTAATTTCCTTTGCATAAGGAAAACGCCATTTCAAATTGTCAGGCTATAGTTAATATTTACGGGTATTCCAATTTAATTTGCAAGAAACATTTACCTTATCAATATTTTATAACAATATTGTAAATAAAAGCGAACTATAAATTATATTATTATTATTAAGTCTATTCTTTTTTAGTTACGTAAGAAGTTCTAATATTTTACACTTCTAAATTACTTAAAATATTACCTTACAGAAATTACATTCTTTAAGTAATATTGGTGGAAAAGATATTCTTATAACTACTTTTTCCATAAGCTTTGAAGGAGGCATATAATAATCACAAAAGGTTAGATTTAATCGTTCTAATATCTTGATTATCATATTGCTTTTGTTAAAGTTTCTATTCTATTCAAGTTTATATTATAGATGGATGTTTGGTCCTTTGAAGAACTTTTGGTATTAAGGTTAAGTTTGATGGTATTATTCTAATATCTCGATTATTGTAGTTTCTGTAATGTTATTATCTGTTATTTTTTCTACTTAACACGGGTGGTAGATGAACGTTAGATCGAACTTTGAGGAATTATTTTGTAAAGTTTAGGGTTTAATCATATCTTGTAGTTTACAAGTAGTAGATGAATGTTCGGTCAAACTTTGATGAATTTTTCTATAAAGATTAGGTTTAATCAAATTGTTTTATAGTAGTTTCTGATCTATTACTATATATTATTATTTTTATCATCTATTACGTGATAGTTCATGTTGTAGGAGATAATTAAGATACCAATACTTCACAGATGCCTAGATGCATAAACTTGTCTATCTTCGATTTTTAAAGTCAATTGTTATTTTTAGTAAATATTGTTCTTTATATATTTCATATGGATTGATGGCTTAACATGAAGTACGCGTGCAACGCACGTACGCTTTACTAGTTTATCTATAGACGTAAAATAAAAGTAGCTATTTCTTTTGTCACATAATTAAAACCTGGATAACTAAGATATAAACTTTGCCGAAAAATATATGTTTTGACTGAAAATTGTGATGCGGCTGAAAATGGTAAAATGTACTACTATTTATTTTACAACTCCTCTTAATTTGACAAATTATTTGAAGAAAACTTTAATAAGAAATTTATTTTACTAATTAACATTATAAATGATGTTTTGAAATTATAAATTTGACTAATACTATTATTTAATGCAGTTACTCCCTCCTTTTTTACTTTACTTGATTCTTATTGACTTGAGATAAACCTTGACTTGAGATAAACCTTAAGAATAATTTAACTAGTTGTATTTTACTAAACTAATCTTATTAATGATGCTTTGAAATCCTAAATTTGACAACTATTACTTTATGCAGCTATTTAATACTAAGATAAAAAAGATAAAGAATAATAAAAATTCTTTTGATTTCATAAATTGTACAAGTAAATTGAAACAACTAATTTTAATATAGCAAGTTAAGTCAAATAAAAAATGGAGTATTTATGTCACAACCCTAAAGTTGAGGTCATGGTGACGCATACCTTGGCCCAGCCTTAGTAGGTAAGCCAAATCCCACAATTACGGAAAGATAGATAATAAGAAAATGAACGCATAAATACGAGACTTCTAGAACGAAGTCAAGCCATAACAAATCATTATCAGGAATTTGAATTGAATATATAAAATTCCCAAGATATAAGTGTCAAAAGTGTAAAGAGTATCTAATATAACTCAGAAAAATTAAAAATACATAAACCTATCTCCGAAAAGTAAATAAAGACAATTAGCATAAGATGAGGTCCGAAATGTGCTTCGAACTCCGAAGTCCACCAGTACCTCAAAATGCCTACACTGCTAGCACGAACTCAACTACTATAAGTTGTACTCAAATTAGGATCTGAACCAAAAACGCACAATAGGGTTGAGTACGATCCACTTGTACTCATCAGGTATCATAGACTGACCGAGCAAAACAGAAAATAAAAAACAAATAAAAGATACAATAAGCACCTAACCTGCAAACAGAAAAGTTCTCAAACAATAGGTCATACCGTCTCCATTAACAGTTTTATAATATATAATAAGTAAAAAGAGCAGCTAAACATGCAATATATGTAAGGAAGCTAAGTACACAATAACAAATACACATAAAAATATAAATAATGCAATGCAATGAAATGATGCAATGATCGTGGAACTTTCGTATACACCTTCTAAGCCTCAATGCTTCAGGACAGGACTCGGGAGGGAGAGGGTTGCAATCCATATACTTTATCATAATCTCAATATCATATCTAAGTTGACCCAAGCAACATGCCCCTCGGTAGGAATTTTGTAAAGTATCTAATTTTTCATTAAAAATCAATATCACTAAATCAGCCTTACCAGGACATCCCTCCTTATAGATGTTTTACAAAATATCTTATTTTTGTCAAAAATCAGTATTTCTCATTGATACCAATCACATGAATTTGTATAGATTAAATGAGGATGAAATGCTCACAGTCAAATAGTATGAAGATAATGATTAATTTAATACAGGTACAAATGAACTCATATTTAACCTAAGATGTCAATAATTCATGTTATCAGCCCCCACTCAGCACCACTAAAATAATTAGTCATGTAAAATATCAAAAATATCATTCTTAAAGTAATAAATGTTTATGTAAGGACTATAATAACAAGTTAAGCCTCCGCTCAAGCGTCACGATAATAAATGAGTCAAGTCAATGCAAAAATAAGGCCTACAATATCATATAAAACCCCCACTCGGATATCACAATAATTGTGTTTTCCTAAGTCAGCAACAATACACAAATAAGTCTCCATACAGACACACAATAAAATAATAATACCGAAATATGACTTCCATGACTAAACTCACTTATACATAGCATGCTCTACATGTTCAAATATACATGCTAAACTATAAACAACAATCATACTTGAATATAGCCACTCTACCAGAAGAAAAGGTTTCAATAGGATGCAAATGAATTTATAAGATTAAGTATAAGGCATTTGGTGATGTGGAAAGACTTAAAACAAGAGTTGTTGCAAAGTATTATAGTAAAAAAGAAGGAATTGACTATCAAGAGATCTTATTTTCTGTCATTAAAATGAAATTGTGAGGACTGCCTTAGCTTTATCTGCAATATATCATGGACATGTTCATCAAAGTAATGTCTACGATGCATTCCTTCAAGGTGATCTCCTCTATGAAATATACATAGAGTTTTATCAAGGATTTTATAGAAGAAGGGGGAAGAGAAAGTATGTAACTAAAAAAATCCTTGTATGGGCTTATACAAGAACCAAGGTAATGGAATGCAAAATTAACTAAAGCACTGGTCAATGCTTAATTCCAGCAAAGTCAACTTGATCAGTCCTTGTTTACCAAAAAAAGCACTAAAGAAATCATAGTTGTGTTGGTGTATGTAAATGATATGCTCATCACTAAAAGTAGTTTGAAACTTACCAAGAAAATCAAAGGAATACTTCAACAAGCTTTTAAGATAAAATATCTAGGAGAACTCAAATATTTTCTTGGTATAGAGTTTGTCAGATAAAAGGAAGGGTTTCCAATGCACTAAAGGAAATATATTCTTGAACTCATCTCATAAATAGGCATGTCAGCTGCTAAAGAAGGAGTAACTCTCGAAGATATCTATGTTAAGTGACATAAAAAAAGTACGATGATCACTTGAAAATTTGAAATTCTCAAGATCCACTTGCAGATCAAGGTCCTATCAAAGGTTAATTGACATGATCTACCTGACTATTACTAGAACAAATATAGCATTCAGGGTGCAAACCTTAAATCAGTTCCTGCATCAACCTAAACAAACTCACATAGAAGTTGCCTTAAGAATTGTGAGGTACTTGAAAAAACAACCAAATCAAGGTGTGTTGCTCTCTAGTAAAAATAGTTTAAATTTGATAGTTTATTATTGTGGTAGTGATGAGGCATCTTGTCCTATATCTATAAGGTCAGTAACTGGTTACCTCATCAAACTAGAAGATTCTCTAATTACTTAGAAGTCTAAGAACCAAACAACAGTTTCCAAGAGCTCTGCAAAATCTGAATACAGAAGTATTGCACCAACATTATCTAAAATTATTTGATTGTTGGGGTTGTTGAAAGATATTGGATTGAAGATAGATAAGCCAGTTTATATGTATGATAATAGTAAAGTTGCAATATAGATTGCAGCTAACCCTATATATCATGAAAGGACAAAATATATAGAAATAGATTATCATTATTTAAGAGAGAGGATAATGCAAGGCATGATCGTTACTAGATATATTCCTACTCAAGATTAATGTTTGATATTTAATAAGGGTATAACTAAGGTTCAACATGAATATCGCTCCTCCAATCTATGTATTATGAACATCTTCTCAGTACCTCATACCTATTTTGAGAGGGAGTATAGAAGAATCAATATTCTCTTAGGTGAAGGGTAGTAAGGTCATTTTCAGCTCACCGTTAAGTCAAATCCAAATGATAGTTATGTTAGTTAGGATCATGATATACAGGTAGTCTAGCTGTTACTCTAACTACTTGACATGACCCGAACCAGGGCCTGGCCATGTCGGGTATCTCAAGTCTAACCAGCACCGGAGATCACCCCCAATACCCCTACCATTGACTACCCTTTCCCTTCATGTCGGGTGAATTTTGAGCATATAACAAGATAAGATAATATTGATTTAAAGACATGACAACAAGTACAAAGTCAAAACCAAAATCTAATACCAATCCCAATGCCAATACTAATACCAATGCTAACACTAATACCGACACCACTCATGCCCATAGTAGTCCAACAAAACCTCTAATCAAATCCAAAGAATATCCACTTGGTAAATGCCCCGAACATAGTAAAAAACAAAGCAAAGAAATAATAATGACATAATGAAGTTCATAGCATGAAATGGGGTCTTTCAGATAATAGAAGCTCACCACTTCAGTCTGACTCAACAGCTGTCCCCGAATCACCAAGTCACTGAGCAGGGGGAGTAGTAGTATGGCCAGTTCCAGCATTGCTGGGGATAAAACATCCGAAGACAGTTAGCGGGGTGAACACTAGCATGTAACTTAGGAATAAAGATAAAGTAATTCCATTAATTCAAAACCAAATCAAACCAATGCAACCAACCATATGCAATTACATATATACATATACATGCCATGCTAGGATAGAGAACAAGGTTTAGCATGTATTTTAAAATCATAACCTAGATTATGTCGATTTACTATCATAAATCCACCCACGGGCTATATGGATCCATTGTTATCGCCTGAACGGGTCCTAGTGCGTGTAGCCATACGAATTGAGATATCATAGATGGCCGGGGAGTTTCTTTTATCTTTCACCCTCCATGATACATATATACAAGTATAGACTTAAGGGATTCCCTTGTACCTCACAAGTTCACGGTTAACAAGACCACCCCTCAAGTCGGCAAACATGAGTTTTCAGTGTCCATTCTTTAGACTCACACCTTTATAGCTAGCTACCTCAACCCCCATTATTGTCCAATTAAAATATTTAGCACAAAACCCAACCATCTATTCCAGGAGCCAATTATTAAGGAATTATTAAGTGGTATCGCCATACCAACTATAGCTTGTAAGCAATGTCGTTATCCAACACTTAGGGGATTCTCATGTACTCCGCAGACTCCATTATTAAAATCACTTAGGGGATTTCTCTATACCCCATAAATTTTTCATTGTAAATTCACTTGGAGAATTCCCGTGTAGCCCACAAGTTTTTTCAAATCCATCCTTAGCCATTTAGCTATGTATATCATGCATTAGTTTCAAGAAATAGTCAAATCAAGAACTTTGGGGATTCCATTGTACCCTAATTCAAATTCTCACCTTTCTCATAACTACTATCTAATTTTACAATACAGGATTGGGGTCATAACCACTTCAAAAGTCACAAGTTCAGAGAAAGTTACCATTGTCCAGTTTAACCACTATACTTATGTACCCACAGAAAACATAATTAAACCATGGGAAAACATTTAGCAATAATAAACATTCAACAACTCCCAACTCTTATTTCAAAACCATAATAATACCATGAAAGCCATACATCAAAACATGTGTTTTTAATAAAATAACAACGAGGGAGGAGTAACATACCTGAAATACCAAGAAATTTGAAAGAGATTGCACCTTTAGAACCCTAGATGACCTCTTTCTTTAAAACCCTAGCTACTTGAACAGAGAGTTTGAGAGAGATTTTGGGAGTATTTGTAATGCCCCAAAAATACACCCAGGTCATCACACGGTGATCAAGACTACAAGTTCCCAAGCTAACCTTTTAAGCCTTCTAACAACTTTGGAACTCATAATGAAAGTAAACTTGACATGCAAAATCTTGAGATAATGCAATTAATATCTTAACTGAAACTGAAGTAACATCTTGCTGGAAGTCTTAAACTTGGAAATCTTGAAAACAATCACTTTAAATCTAAAATAGAAACCAGTCAGACAAGCCTATACTTCTAACTAGAGAGTCACTGGGACCAGCCCCAACTAACCCAAACTTAACAGAAATCAAATGACTAAAATACTTTATCGATATCAAAGTCTGATAGAATGGGCCCTCAAACTATGAGGACTCACCAAAAATTTGAATATAGGTGAAGATACTCATAATCAATTACGCTGCTAGAACTAAGCACCAGGACCTACATTATAAAATAATGTAGCACATAAACATATATGTGGATCAGTACTTCTGGAATGTACTGAGTACGTGGGGGTGAATGCATAAGTAAAACAATAACTGAATCTTTATATATATATGTATATATTTACTTTCAAATGATGCATGCTAAGTGTAAATGACATACCTTGGGACTAAATAGAACTGAAAACTAAAAAAAAATCATAAACCATAAATCATAAAGCATACTGAATAAACTTTGTGAGCCACACACTTAGTTTCTAAAAGCTTTACTTTTACTCTTTCTTTTGGGAGGTTCTTCTAACTGATATAAACTATGTGAGCTATCATGAGTTCAACGTCTTACCCACGTTGGAAAGAGCTGTTCTATCCTTGCCATCGGAATAGAACCTAAGCTAGAGTGATCACTATACTAAACCCACTATGGGTATTAAAACCTATGATGGCATGTAGTTTTGGGGCATGTGACCTTGGACTCATACCCAACTCGGTGCTAAATACTACTCCCATATTACCTATATACTCATATTGTAAGAAATCCATCTTAATGTAGCATAAGGGTTTATATAATGAAAATCAATTATGCTTCTCTTTACTTGAAATCATAAACAGTATGAATAATGTGGATTTCATAATCTTAGCTGGGGATCAAAAAATCCATTCTTGCTTTAAATTTTATATAAGCTTGTCATAGAATGCTTAATGCTTTAAACTCATGGAAATTCATACCCAAGACTTCATGCTCAATATAATTCTTGAAATACTTCAACAATATAAAGTTAAGATACTGCAATCTCATTTATAATATAAATCTTATAAGTTAAAAACATAAAAATAAGCACTTCTTGATCTACTTAAAGCTTTAAATCTCATGATAATCACATGCTTCATGAATATATAAACTTGGGTATAAATCCCACATCAAAACAAGTAAATAGAATCTTAAAATCATGCAATTTGGATACAAGGGTGAGAGAATATCCTTGTTTATAACCCCACATACCTTAATAGGCTTAATTTGATGGATAAACCTTGACTTTGAAAGCCTTGGAGATGATCTTAAAAGCTTTTCTTGAAATTCTTGGATTTGGAAACTTAGATATTCTTGCTTATCTTAAAGATAAAGTAACTTGAATTTGAAGTTCTTGGGATTAGGTTAAGATTTCTTTTTAAGAAAATGGAATAAGAATGGGCATATAGTGTTGTAACAAATGGTTAATCTTGTGTTTTTATGAATATAGTCGGTGAGAAATGACCTAACTGTCCCTTAAAAGATTAAACTCATAATTGGAATGTCGTTTAGAGGCCTAACGCGACATGATCGTGCTTATCACCATACAGGATGCAACGCGGTGCTATCGCGATGAGCTGCTGGAATCAAAATCCAAACATGACCCAATCCTTGTCCGAAAATACAAAACTTTCTCGATACTGTTTCGTATACCCCTGAACATGAATTAACTCAAAAAACATCGTCTCAAAGTTGGAAAGGTCAACTTAAAAATCCTCAAAGTTAAGAGGTCAAAAATATAACTAAGTCTTCAATACTAAGTTAAATTTCAGGCTTTAAATCTCATATGCAAGAACTAGGAGCTGAACTAAGCTAAGCTTAATACGGGGTATTATAATATCTCCCCCTTGGGAACATTCATTCTCGAATGAGACTGATTAAGCTGGGAATACTGAGGGACTGAAATTATCTACTTAACTTGCATAACTGGAAACATGATTACATGACTGATCTGACTCGTGAATACATGAAATGACTTAAAGAATGATTACATAAAGCTGGAACTGAGAATGGAAAAGAGATAATCTAAGGAAAACTATTACCTTATGCTGAATCTGAACTTGCAGAGAAAAGATGAAGGTACTTGGTTTGCATATTTGCTCCTGCTTCTCAAGTGGCTCCCTCAACGGACTGATTCCGCCAAAGAACGTTAACCAATAAAACATCTTTGTTCCTTAGTATTTGAATCTGGCAATCAAGGATCTTAGTTGGGATTTTTTTTTTAAGAAAGGTTATCCGAACATCTGTGCTTTCTAGAGAAACTACCACAGTTGGGTCACCAATACACTTCTTTAATATGGAGACATAAAACACTGGATGCACTGATGCAAAATTCAAAGTAAACTCAAGTTCATACGCTACCTTTCCAAAATGACTCAAGATTCTGTAAGGACCTTGATATCGGGGACTAAGTTTTCCCCTTCTTGCCATATCTCTTTACTCCCTTCATGGGATAGATTTTCAAATAAACTCGATCACCAACCTCAAACTCTAGATCTTTCTTTATCACATCTGCATAGGATTTTTATCGATGTTGGGATTTCTTAAGCCTCTATCTGGATACTGGCGTAGTAACTGTTATTTTAGGCAAACTCAATCAACGGAAAGTGATCATCCCAGCTACCTTTGAAGTCAATAACACATGCTCTTAATATGTCCTCTAGGGTCTAAATGGTCCTCTCTTCCTGACCATCAGTCTGAGGATGAAAAGATGTACTAAGATGAACTTGGGTACTAAGACCCTTCTAAAAGGCTTTCTAAAAGTGAGAGGTAAACTGAGTACCTCTATCAAAAATAATAGACAACGGGAGTCCATACAATCTAACCAATTCCCTAATATAGAGCTTGGCATAATCCTCAACGGAATAAAAAGTATGAACTGGTGAAAAATGGGCTGATTTGTTCATTCTGTCTACAATAACCCAAATTAGATCATGCTGACGACGCGAATGGGGCAACCTGATGTTGGGTGTATTTATGCATTCTAGCATTGCTTTTCTAGCCTTTTAGCTTTGTTTTGAGGATGATTCATGTGATCAATGTGTTGATAATGATATAAATATAGGTCTAAGTGTCCATGTATGTGTTTACAATGTTTAACGATGCTTTCACATAAGTTTTTATTCAAATTTATCCTTTAGAGTTCAACCAGGAAAACTAGTGTTACTAGCTTAAGCTAGGTGTTTTTCTGGTCTATCGTGTTGGGTTCTAACGTAGTTAATGAGTTTATATGGTTGTTATTATGTATTTATATGTGAAAAAACTTTCTTATAATATTCAAGGGTCAATTGGATCAAGACAAGAGTCAAAACAATAAACTTAAGTTCAATGTGAATTTAGCTTATGCTTAGCTCGTGTTTCTAGTTCACCGTCTTGGATGTTGTGTTGTTTTGAGCTCTAAATTGTTATGTTTAATGCTATCGAATACTCGGTTAATGGATTATTATGATATATGAAGGATATACAAGCTTCAAATCAAGTGGAAACAACGAAAAAAGGCTTAGAATCACGGAAGCACAATACACAACTTGACGTAAATTTGAACTCCTGAAATGTCTTGGGTGAGTGAGGGCACATTGTAAGTCATATTGGCGTGTGATTAACACTAAAAGACTCATAAGGAACCCAAAATAGTGTGTCCCCATGATTTGCCCGCGACACGGGCTCTATTCCAGCGCAATGGAGCCCGTGGCGCACCCTCAATTTCAGTGCTCCCGTGCCTTAAAAAGTATTTTGAGAACAAATTCCAGTGCGAGATAGTAATTATCCCACAATGTAGGCTCTATTCCAGGCCTGATGTACACTGATTTCTGGTCCAACGCAGCTTTGGATTACCCTTTTTCTATAAATACATCCTTATACACATTTTTAATTATTTTTTGGACATATTTTGGAGATCAAGGAGCTGCTACAACTTCATATTTAGGTTTTTATTATTTTTATTTAGTTCAGTCATATTTTTAGTCATTAATTACAATTTTGTGATTATGATTATGATTATGACTATGCCTGGTTAAACACCTTTTTTTTTGGGGGGGGGGGGGGGGTTAAAGCCAAGAACATGAGTACTATTTTTTTGAATTGAATTCGTTTAACTTTGCTTATCATTATTGGTTGTTTGTTCATCTTTGATTTAACTATTTTTAAGGATTCTCAGCCCTTAGAATATATCAATTATATATCTTTTGATCTCGGGAGAGGGAATAGGGGATAGAACATGGAGACTTTATGAAATAATGAATTCAAATAGTATCTAGGTCAGGAGTATCTAGGACAGGGATGTACATAGATACCTTACTTGATTCACACGTAGGATGATAGATTAATACACTTCAGTGGACTATTACATCCCCACTCAATGATGTAGTTGTAAGGTTCAACTTAGGTAAAGGATTAGAGGTTGGGAAACCATAATCGTTCAATTAACCCTACGAATCTACAACCAAGATGAGCAAGTTAACGAATGAAGTTCAACAACATAGTATGATTGTTCGACAGTGCTTTAACCCTGGGTTTCTCTTATTGATTGTTTCAAGATATTTATTTACGCATCATTTACTTTTCTACAATTTACAACTTCCAAACTCTCTTTTTAGTTACGTTTGCATCCACTGAATATAAATTGTGAACTAAAATAGAATTGTTGTTAAATCAAGTCTCTGTGGGATTGATACTTGGATTCTTGAAGGCCACTTTACTACTTGATAAGACTACATACACTTGTGTGTGCGCTTCAACGCTGTCAAGTTTTTGATGCAGTTATTGGGGACTTGTTATTTGGCAACTGTTTACAGGTGTATTTTATGCTTGGTTTTAGTTTTGTGATTACAGGAAATAAATTTTAAGGTTAGGAAGCTGGAAAGGGATAGGGATGTGGTTAAACCAAGCCTCGAACCCGATCAACACTTCCATCAATGAGGGAGAGATGCAATCCATCTCCCCTAATTTCTGCAAATAAAAGAGGACCAAGTTGCTCCTGCTCCAATTACTGAAGAACAAGCAGCCCGCACGACAGTTAGGGAAGTGGCAGTCCCACTTCTGATGAACTTGACTTCCCCAATTCAAAGATCGACTGCTGGGGGGAATTTTAAGTTAAAGCACAACATGTTGCAGCTTCTCATCAACAGTGGACAGTTTGCAGGGCATTCACACGAAGATCCACAAGTCTATTTGCAGATTTTTATTGAGCTTACTGACACATTCATTCTAACTAGGGTGAGTACTGACTATGTAAGGCTGACACTTTTTTCCCATTCACTTGGGGGAAGCTAAAAGGTGGTTGAATGTGGAGCTGGCCAATTCAATCACATCATGGGATGACTTAGCCAGAAAGTTTCTCATCAGATTTTTTCCATCTGGCAAGACTGCGAGGCTTCACAGTGAGATAGTAAGATTCAAACAAAGCCAGATAAAAACCTCTATCATGGTTGGAAATACTTCAAGGCTCTTCTTTGAGATTTTTCACACCATCAATAGTCTAATGAGGTACTTGCTCACACTTTTGTAGAAGCACTTGATCATAATACAAAGATTTTGCTAGACTCAGTAGTAGGTGTTTAAGTGCTAGAATTGACTTATGATGAGTTGTACACATTGTTAAACCATATAGCATGAGAAAATCCCGAATGACATTCAAATTCTAGAAGTTTCACGAAAATAATTACGGGTGTATTGAAGGTAGACCAGTTCACTGCCTTATCAACTCAGGTTGCAGCATTGCAAAATTTGATAAACACTTAATTTATCAGCCTAAAATTGGGAGCTCCACAACCTGTAGCCACAATCAATGCCATCCAACAAGTTGCAGGTTGGTGTGAAGTGTGAGGTAATAGTAGTCACTTAGTGGCTATATGTGTTTCCAATCCATAATCGATGATGTATGTAGGCAATTCTCAAAAGCCAAATTATGGTAATGCCTACAAGATGAAATAGCAGACTCATCCATGGAACACGTAATAATAAATAATTCAGCAACCACAGGCTTCACCAAATCAGTCAACTAGCAACATAGATGAGATGATGAAACAAATCTTAGCTGGTCAAGCACAAATAGCTGCGGATATAAAAAATCAACAGGTAGAATTAACAAATTAGAACCCAGCCCAGAGAAGCTTAGAATTGCAGTTGGGGCAGTTACAATAAGCATTAAACACTAGGCCTCAAGGTGGTCTTCCAGCAGATACAGAGAATCCAAAACAAGTGATGGCAATCACCTTGAAGAGTGGTAAAGAGCTTCAAGGAGAACCTCTAAAGGAAACTGAGGAGGTAGATGCTGATGTGGTGACTGAACAGGTAAATGACAAAGTTGCTGAGAAATTGGTGAAGTCTGAATACTCAAAAGAAAAAATTACTGCTGAAGAAAAAAAGCAGATTCCGCCACTACCCTTCCTCAGAGACATATTAAAGCGAAGAAGGATGTAATGTTTAAGAAGTTCTTTGACACGTTTAAAGAGCTTCACATTAACTTACCTTTGTTAGATGTTTTGCAGGGTATGCCCAGGTATGCAAAGTACTTGAGGGACGTGGTTACTAATAAGGTGAAATTTTAGGATGTAGGGGCAATAACACTCACTGAAGAGTGTAGCGCTGTAATGACATAGAAAATCCCCAAGAAATTGAGAGATCCGAGGAAGTTTACTCTACCTATCCAAATTAAGAGTAAAGTGGTACATGCATTGAGTGACATAGGAGCGAGCATAAATCTGATACCCCTATCTTTGTTTGAAATATTGGGCTTGGAAAAGCATAAATCGACCAAGGTGGTTTTGCAGCTAGCAGATGGATTCATGGTATATCTAGAATGAATCATTGAGGATGTCCTCATAAAGGTTGGTAAATTTGTTATTCCTGCTGACTTTATTGTTCTTGATTTTGAGGGAGACGAACAGGTACCAATAATCTTAGGGAATCCATTCTTATCAACCGGAGGAGCATTGATTGATGTTAGAGAAGGCACACTCAAAATGACGGTAGAGGATGAAGAGGTGGTATTTGATGTTTACAAAGCACCCAATGTAACGTCCCAGTACAAAAATTTATGTATGATCAATGTTATTGAAGGGAATAATTATGGGGTGTTGAGTCCACCAAAACCTCTTCAGACTACCTGATTGAGCAGCCTAAACATCTACTGCCTAAGCCTGACATGACGTAAGTTGATGAGCCTAGAAAGGCTAGAGTTAAAAAATCAGTTGCACATAAGAATTCACACCCAAGAAGGGTAAAGAGAATAAGAAGATAGAGACTAAGAATGAGAAAGAGAAGGAAAAAGAATGGGTAAGCTGTAAGTGGGTCATGCCACGATACTAAATTAGGATCTTCTTGGGAGACAACCCAAGTAAATATGTTTTATTTTCAGTTTTTAGTTTTTATTTCATGTAGTTTTTGTTTTTCATTGAGTTGCAGGTTGATGGGAGGTCTAAGTTCCAAAAACCTGAGCTAAAGAGCATGGAAAAAACCAAGTGTGGGGTCCCACAAATCTCATTTATGTGTGAAGATGCTACTAGCTAGGCCTAGAGGCCTCAGGGAGTATTTTTGTCTCTTGCTTTTAAATTCACTTTGGGGATAAAGAAGATTTTTAAGTTTGGTTTGGCTCAATTTAAAAAATTTTAGGTTAGGAATAAGTAAGATATTATTGTTGGTGTAATTTTTTATTACATAGTACAAGTGTTTTGTTTGGTAAAAGCATGTTGAATGAGTGAATTGCTACTTTTAAGACTTTTAGGCTCATTTTTATGACTCTTGTATTTGTGGCTTAAATTGAATTCATGCGATTGCTTGGTTGGGAGACTATGATGATCCTATTAAGTTGAGTATGTGTTATGTGCGTGTGAGATTTTTGTATATTCCTTGTTGCATGTGATATCTAGAACTTGTCCGGTGTGTGTGTAAAGCGAAATAAAGAGCGTGGGTGTAGGAGATGATTTAGGCATTTCTTTGATAGCCTTATTTTATACATTCTATTTGTCCTACCCTTTGTGTATTGTCCTAGTTCACCCCCATTGAGCCTTTATCCCTTTCTTTGGTAGCCTCATATGTATCCTAATCCCCTTCTTTGATAGACCACAATTTGATCCAAAAAGCTCCTAGGCTCTTTAATGAAAAATTGATTTAGTAAGGAGTTTGAGAAATTAAAGAAGAAAAAGGTGAAATTGATGCCCCAAGGTAAGAGTTATTGGTGTTTATATTTGATGTGTAGTGGTTTGGAGTGATACAAATGGTGTTAGAAATATTCCCATGGTTGTTGAAAATGAAAAAAAAATTGAATCTTAAAGGAATAAACAATATGCCCATCATGTGTTTGTGAAAATGCTTAAAAGAAATGGGGCAAAATAAAAGAATGGGGTAGACAAAATGGTGTAATTTGATTGTTGGAGATTGTTTTAAATGTAATAATGTAGTGTATTAAAGCTCTTAGAGAGGTTAGTTACTATTCCCAAATAGTTTCTACCCGTCCCTTAGCCTACATTACAACTCGAAAAAGACCTAATTGATCCTAAATTTAACACTTTGATATTAGTGGAGTATGACACTAAGGTCAAGCCTGTGGTTCATTATGTTTAACTTGTGAATTCATAGTGAGAGTGAGCATAACTTGATTTGTATACCCATTGTGATAATTTGCATTATTGTGAGTGATTATGGGTAACTCTCTTGTGGTGAGGGGCACATGTTTGATGAATATGGATGATTCTTGTGATGTCTTTGATTGATCAATTAGCATAATTTTGCCACTTGTGGAGTCCATTCTTGAGGTTAGGATGTTTTGAAGTAGGATTATTGAGCTTTCAATTGCGTCTAACATGCTTAGTGTTGTAAACTTGCATTCCATGTAATTATTGTAGTGCTAACTTGAATTTCTTGCTTATAGTAGAAGTGTGGAGTATTTCCAGCTCATTATGCTTATAGTTAAGGGTTGTTCAATTATGAACAAGGATTTAAGTCTGGGATGGTGATGTTGGGTGTATTTATGTATTCTAGCGTTGCTATTCTAGCCTTTTAGCCTTGTTTAGAGGATGATTTATGTGATTAATGTGTTGATAATGATATAAATATGCATCGAAGTGTCCATGTATGTGTTTACAATATATAATGGTGCTTTCATACAAGTTTTTATTCAAATTGAGCATTTAGAGTTCAACGGAGAAAACTAGTGTTACTAGGTTAAGCTAGGTGTTTGTCTAGTCTATCATGTTGAATGAGTTCCTAAGGTTGTTATTATATATTTATATGTGAAAAAACTTGATTATAATGTTAAAGGGTCAATTGGATCAAGACAAAATTCAAAACAAAGCTTAAGCTCAATGTGAATTTAGCCTATGCTTAGCTCGTGTATCTAGTTCACTGTCTTGGATGTTGTGTTATTTTGAGCTCTAATTGTTGTTTTTAATGCTATAGGATGTTTTTTAATGGATTATAATGATCTATAAATGATATACAAGCTTCAAATCAAGTTGAAACAACTTAAGAAGGCTTGGAATGGATCACGGAAGCACAATACGTAACTTGATGCAAATTTGAAAACCTGAAATGTCTTGGGCGAGTGAGGGCGTATGGGAAGGCATATTGGCAAGTTCTACACACCAAAATACTCATAAGGAACCCAAAATAGTGTGTGCCTATGATTTTCCCGCGATGCGGGCTCTATTCTGGCACAATGGAGCCTGCGGCGTGCCATCCATTTCAGTGTCCTGTGCCTTAGAAAATATTTGAGAACAACTTCCAGTGGGATCCCACGATGCGGGCTCTATTCCATGACTGATGCACTCTGATTTCTTGTCCAACATGACTTTGGATTACCCGTTTTCTATAAATACATCCTTATACATGTTTTTAATAATTTTTGGACATATTTTGGAGATCAAGGAGCTGCTATAACTTCATATTTAGTTTTTTATTATTTTTATTTAGTTCATTCATGTTTTTAGTCATTAATTACAATTTTGTGATTAAGCTATGGGTGGATAAACACATTATGAATATGGGTGGCTAAACACCCTTTTGGGGGGTTGGAGCCAAGAACATAAGTACTATTGTTTTGAATTGAATTCATTTAACTATGCTTATCATTATTGGTTGTGTGTTCATCTTTGATTTAACTATTTTAAGGATTTGCAACTCTTAGAATACATTAATTGTCTAACTTTTGATCTCGAGAGAGGGAATAGGGGATAGAACATGGAGATAAACAAAGTATTATTTGTATTCCTTTATGAAATACGAAATTCAAATTAGTGTCTAGGACAAGGATGTAATTAGATACCTTACTTGATTCACTCGTAGGATGATATCTTAATACACTTAAGTGGACTATTACATCCCCGCTTAACTATGTAGTTGTGAGGTTCAACTTAGGTAAAGGATTAGAGGTTGGGAAACCATAATCGTTCAATTAACCCTACGAATCTACAACCAAGATGAGCAAGTTAACGAATGAAGTTCAACAACATAGTATGATTGTTCAACAGTGCTTTAACCCTGGGTTTCTCTTATTGATTGTTTCAAGATCTTTATTTATGCATTGTTTACTTTTCTATAATTTACAACTACCAAACTCACTTTTGGTTACGTTTGCATCAACTGAATCTAAATTGTGAACTAAAATAGAATTGTTGTTGAATCAAGTCTCTGTGGGATCGATACTTGGCTTCTTGAAGGCAACTTTACTACTTGATAAGACCACGTACACTTGCGTGTGCGCTTTCATAACCCTGTCACAAAATCCATGTCCACTTCTTTCCATTTCCAAGTAGGAATGTTGAACTCCTGCATACTTCTACTAGACCTTCGGTGCTCAATCTTAACCTGCTGACAATAACCACACTTAGCTACAAACTCCGCAATATCTCTCTTCATGCCACTCCACCAATAGATTTTCAGCAAATCGCGGTACATTTTGGTGGCTCCTGGATGAATAAAGTAACGTACACCGTGCGCTTCTGCCAAAATATGTTGCCTCAAATCATCAACACATGACACATATAGTCTACCCTGGTATCGCAACACACCATCTCCTCTTTGGGAGAAAACATCTACTTTCTGATCTTTAACCGACTCTGTCAACTTAGCGAAACTGGATTCCCTATCTTGCTTCTCCCTTACTTCGAAAAACAAAGAAGATTCTGAACTACTCTGAACCCAAACACAGCCTTCAGCTGAATCAATCAACCGAACACCTAATCAAGCCAACTGATGAACCTCTTGAACTAACTTCTTCTAATCATTCTCAACATAAGAAACACTACCCATAGACAGTCTATTAAGGGCGTCTTCCACTACATTGGCCTTGCTTGGAAGATACAAAACACTCATGTCATAATCATTCAACAAATCTAACCAACTTCTCTGATGAACCTTTAAATTTTTCTACGAGAACACATACTGCAAGCTTTTATGATCCGTGAACACCTCAATATGCACCCTATAAAGATAATGCCTCCAAATTTTCAAAGCAGAAACAACAACAGCTAACTCAAGATCATGGGTAGGATAATTATTCTCATGAGGTTTAAGTTGTCTAGAGGCATAAGCTATGAACTTACCTCTTTGTATCAAAACACAACCTAGACCAACCCTGGAAGCATCACAGTAAACAACGAATCAATCTGAACCATCTGGTAGCATCAAAACTGGGGCTGAAGTGAGTCGAGTCTTTTACTCTAGAAAACTCTTCTCACAAGAATATGATTGCTGAAACTTGAATTTTTTCTGATTCAATCTAGACATGGGGGATGCAACAGGCAAAAAACACTCAAAAAATTGATAATAATAGCCAAGGCCAAGAAACTCCTGATATCTGACAGAGAGATGGGTCTGGGTCAGCTCCTCACTGCTCGGTCTTTTGAGGATCAACTCTAATGCCATCACCGGAAATAATATGACTAAGTAAAGCTACTAATCTTAGCCAAAAATCACACTTACTGAACTTAGAAAACAACTGATGGTCTCTAAGAGTCTGTAATACAATTCTGAGGTGGTCTGAATGATTATCTTCACTACGGGAATAGACAAGAATATCATCGATGAAAACTATGACGAACATGTCCAAGTACTACTTGAAAACTCTGTTCATCAAGTTCATGAAGGCTGCTGGAGCATTCGTTAGTCCGAAAGACATGACTAGAAATTCAAAGTGACCATAACGAGTTTTGAAGGTGTCTTTGAAATGTCACATTCCTTTACTCTAAGCTAATGATAGCCAGATCTGAGGTCAATCTTAGAGAAATAACTTTCACCTTGAAGTTGGTCGAATAAGTCATCAATCCTAGGAAGAGGATATTTGTTCT
This sequence comes from Capsicum annuum, assembly GCF_002878395.1. Lineage (NCBI taxonomy): Eukaryota > Viridiplantae > Streptophyta > Magnoliopsida > Solanales > Solanaceae > Capsicum > Capsicum annuum. The sequence continues at coordinate 11,955,017 of NC_061116.1, forward strand.
TAATTGTGACTTTATTCAACTGGCGATAATCGATGCATATTTGGAGAGAGTCATCTATCTTATGCACGAACAGGATGGGAGCTCCCCTCGAAGAGACACTGGGCCTTATGAAACCTTTATCTAAGAGGTCCTTAATCTGCTTTTTTAACTCTTTAAGCTCGGCCGGAGCCATATAATATGGAGGGATAGAGATGGGCTGAGTATTAGAAAGAAGATCAATACCGAATTCTATTTCTCTATCGGGATGTACCCCTAGTAGATCTTCGGGAAAGACCTTGGGAAACTCATTGATTACACGGACTGACTGAACTGTGGGAACTTCAGACTTAGTATCTCTTACTCTAACTAAATGATAAATTCACCCTTTTGATATCAATTTTCTGGCCTTAAGATATAAAATGACTCTTGGGAGATTCAGAACTACTTTCCCACTCAAAGACTACCAATTTATGCCTAGAATAACATCAAAATCTACCATTTCTAACTCTATTAGGTCTGCTAGAATAATCTTATGGAGGACAGTGATAGGACACTTCTTGTAGACTCGTCGGGCAACAACTGACTTATCTACTAGGGTGGAAACTAAGAAGGGCTTGGAGAGATTTTCAGGACCTATCCCGGAATTTACCGCAACCAATGAAGTCACATAAGATAGATTTTACCTTGGGTCTAATAACACATATACATCAAGATAAAAAACATGAAGCATACCAGAAACAACATTTGGTGAACTCTCCTACTCTAGTCGGGATGGTAAATCATAGAACCAATTCTTGCATTGATCGCCACCAGTACTGGATGATACGCCCTGAGGAGGAACTGGGCGACCTAGTCGAGTTGGTGCGCTAGTAGCCTGAGTCTGGGGACGATCATCCCTGCTTAGCATACGGACACTCTCTGATTCCATTACCCAACTTTCCACATCCATAACAACCTCTTCTTCCTATCAAACACTCACCAGGATGGTTGTAGCCACACTTTGCACAAGTCGTACAATTGGCCTTCCACCCATATATTTCTAAGACCTAGAAACAGAAGTCTTGCCCCACTGCTCCTGCTTGGTTTTGGGTGCAGGGGCACTGGCTGAATATGGCACTAATGCTGCTGAATGGGCCCTAAAAATACAAATGGTTTCCCTCTACAGACCTTGGTTAGCCATACTCAAATTGTCGGGTTCTAGCCTTCTTATTTCCTTTCTCTCTTTCCTTCATCTTTCCACCTCAATCTGCTGAGCATGAGTTATCAACCTAAAAATATCCATATCCTAATAAGCATGACAGTCCTACACTCTTTGAATACCAAACTAGATACTCCAGTAACAAATTTACTCATATAAGATCTAGGATCAACTACCAACTCGGGAGCATACTTTGACAACTGAGTGAACTTAAGGTAGTACTCTTTCACTATCATCGAGCCCTGTCTCAGGCTCATGAACTTCTCAACCTTATCTTCTCTCCTCTCACACAGAAAGAACCTATCCAAAAGCACATCCTGAAATACCTGCCAACTCATAGGAGCGGCATTCTCACCTCTACCTTTCTTCCACATAACAACCCAATCATAAAAAACATCCTTCAGTCTATATGATGCCAATTTTACACTCTCCTCCTCGGTAACATGCATAATCGGATTGATATTTCTCACCTCGTCAATGAAGAGTTATGGATCCTCACCAACCTTTGACCCAAAGAACTCAGATGGATTCATTCTCATGAAGTCATAAATTCTGGCTGCAGCTAGATTACCATTTTGATAAAGTGGGACTGTCGCTTGTTGGTTACCCTGAACATTAGCATTCACAGCTTAGGCCAACGCCTAAATGACAACCCAAAATTCAGCATGAAACGCATTCTCATTCAAAGGGTTGGCTTGCATTGGTGGTTGGTCACTATTTCTACGTGCATTGACTCAGCAAGGAGGCATATTATGTCACATTAAAGAATGAGTTAAACAAGATAGAAACAACTGTAAGCACGATGGATTATGAAAAAAATGAGGATTCCTAACTCGTTCCGTAGCCTTTTTCTCATAAATATGGTGTGCTTCACACCCATAATCAAGACTCTACGTAACACGGCTTATCTGACTCCCAATGACTCTTTAAAACCTTAGGCTCTGATACCAAGTTTGTAACGCCTCAGAAATACACCCTGGACGTCACACGGTGCTCAAGACTACAAGTAGTCCCAATCTAACCCTTTAAGTCTTCTAACAACTTTGGAACTCATGATGAAAGTAAACTTGACATGCGAAATCATGAGATAACGGAATTAATATCTTAACTAAAACTGAAGTAACATCTTACTGGAAGGCTTAATCTTAGAAATCTTGAAAACAATCACTTTTAAATCTAAAAGTAAAACCAGTCAGACAAGTCTCTACTTCTAACTAGAGAGCCACAGGGACAAGCCCTAACTGACCAAAACTTAACAGAAATCAAATGACTAAAATACTTCATCGATATCAAAGTCTGATAGAATGGGCCCTCGAACTATGAGGACTCACCAAAAATCTTAATGTAGATGAAGATGCTCGTAATCAATCATGCTGCTAGAACTGAGCACCAGGACCTACATTATAAGACAATGTAGCATGTAGACATATATGTAGATCAGTACTTCTGGAATGTACTGAGTATGTGGGGGTGAATGCATAAGTAAAACAATAACTGAATCTTTACATATATATATATATATATATATATACTTTATAATAATGCATGCTAAGTGTAAATGACTCACCTTGGGACTGAACAGAACTAAAAATTGAAAAATCATAAACCATGAATCATAAAGTATACTGAATAAACTTTGTGAGCCACACACTTAGTTTCTAAAAGCTTTACTTTTACTCTTTCTTTTGGGAGGTTCTTCTAACCGACATAAGCCATGTGATCTATCATGGAGTTCAACGTCTTACCTTCGTTGGGGAAAGCTGATCTACCCTTGCCATCGAAATAGAGCCTACGTTAGAGTGGTCACTACACTGAACCCACTGTGGGTATTAAAACCTACGATGACACGTAGTTCTGGGGCATATTACCTTGGACTCATACCCAACTCGGTGCTAAATACTACTCCCGTATTACCTATATGCTCATACTGTAAGAAATTTACCTTAAAATAGCATAAGGGTTTATATAATGAAAACCAATTATGCTTCTCTTTACTTTAAATCATAAACAGTATGAATAATATGGATTTCATAATCTTAGCTGGGGATCAAAAAATCCATTCTTGCTTTAAATCTTTATATAAGCTTGTCATAAAATGCTTAAAAGCAAAATTTTCTTGAAATCTCAACACTTAAACTTAGGGATAAAAATTCATGCTTTAAACTCATGGTAATTCACATCCAAAACTTCATGCTCAGTATAATTCTTCAAATACTTCAACAATAACAAGTCACGATAGTGCAATCCCATTCATAATATAAATCTTGTAAGTTAAAAACATAAAAATAAGCACTTCTTGATCTACTTAAAGCTTTAAATCTCATGATAATCACATGTTTCATGAATATATAAACTTGGGTATAAATCCTACTTCAAAAAAAGTAAATAGAATCTTAAAATCATGCAATTTGGGCACAAGGGTGATAGGATACCCTTGTTCATAACCCCACTTACCTTAATAGGCTTGATTTGATTGATAAACCTTGACTTTGAAAGCCTTAGAGATGATCTTGAAAGCATTTATTGAAATTATTGGATTTGGAAACTTAGAGATTCTTTCTTATCTTGAAGATAAAGTAACTTGAATTTGATGTTCTTGGGATTAGGTTAGGGTTTCTTTTAGAGAAAGTGGAAGGAGAATAGGCATATATGCTATAACTGACGTTTAATCTTATGTTTTTACGAATTGAGTCGGTGGGAAACGATCAAACTGCCCCTCAGAAGATTAAACTCGTAATTGGAATGTCGTTTAGAGACCTAGTGTGATGCAATGACATGCTTATCGCTATATATGGAAAGACGCGATGTAATCGTGATAAGCTGTTGGAATCGAAATCCAAACGCAACCCAATCCTTGTTCAAAAAATCTAAAACTTCCCCGAGACATGCTCCTTACACCCCTAAACATGAATTAACTCAAAAACCATCGTCTCTGAGTTTGGAAATTAAACTTAAAAATCCTCGAAGTTAAGAGGTTAAAAATAAGACTAAGTCTTCAATACTAAGTTAAATTTTAAGGCTTTAAGCCTCTTATGCAAGCACTAGGAGTTGAACTATGCTAAGCTTGATATGGGGTATTACATATTTTATTAGGAATGGTGTGATAAAGAAGTCCCAAGGAAGGTTTTAAGTTGTAAGGTCCAAGGGATTAATGTGGAAAATGTCCAAAGTGCCCTCAACTTAAAAGTTGAAAAAGAGTTGTCTTTGGCTACGAGTCAACCATCAACTCGAAACCACAACATATGACTCATGACCACGAGTCATAACCAAGATAGTGACCAAGACCCCATATACTGTCAACCTTACGACTCAACCATGCAACTCATAACCAGACCAGATGGCTCGTAAGGTCCAATCATATATAACACGAAACTCAAATGGGTCTGACACTGGACTGCCTATGAATCCGTCCAACGACTCATAACATATCCACTAAGTTACTGACTTGGTTAAGGTTGTCCTAACGACTCGTTACCACTCTTAAGGTATCGTATCCCCCAAGTCGTAACCAAGATAGAAACCTAAACACCCTTCACTGGACACCTTACGACTAGGGTCACCTGACATGTCAAGACACCATATGACTCGTATGGTCAATTCGTAACCAAGTAAGTGAGCTCAAAACTCAGGAAATTTTCATGGGCCAAAAATCTGGGGTGTTTCAATTCTCCCCCCTTGGATCATTCATCCTCAAATGATGGGACATGGAATTGACTAGCACAATAAAACCGCCAAACATCTCTACTCATACCTTTAAGACAGAAAACAGAATATCAAGGAATTCACAATCTTTCTTTAACAAAGATAGAAAATAAAGATATTAAGAACAGCACAAACCTCAAGTACAATTTCTGAAATAGGGGAATAGGAATGGATATTTCGACTTCATGTCCTCTTTGAATTTCCAAGTAGCCTCTTTAACCTTGTGGTTCATCTATATAACCTTTACCGATGCTACATCTTTTGTCCGCAATCGATGAACTTTCTGATCAAAATTTCAATTGGGATTTCTTCATAATACAGAAATCTGAAATAGAAATATCCTTGATAGGCACGATTTGTGATAGATCACCCACACACTTCTTCAATGTATATACATGGAATACCGGGTGATCGGAGCTCAAACTAAAGGGAAACTCCAACTCATATGTAACATTACCAACCCTCTTTAAGACCAAATATGGGCCAACGTACCGAGGACTGAACTTTTCTTTCTTACCAAACCGCATCACTCCCTTCATGGGTGATACCTTCAAGAACAACCCTATCCCCAACCTCAAACTGTAACTTTCTATGCCTCATATCCGCATAGGAATTTTTGCGACTTTGAGCCTATCCCAATCACCTTCACCTTTTCCATAGCTTGGTGAAAAAAATCTGAGCCAAACATCTTCGTCTCACCAACCTCAAACTACCCGATAAGAGACCTACACCTCATACCATACAAAGCCTCAAATGGGGTCATCCTAATGCTGGAGTGGTAGCTATTATTATACATAAACTCTATAAGAAGCAAAATGTTTAACCCAACTACCACCATAATCAATCACACAAGCTCGAAGCATATCTTTCAATGTCTAAATATTCCTTTCCACTTGCTCGACGAACTGTGGGTGGAAAGTCGTACTAAGACTCACCTTAGTCCCCAAACCTTTCAGAAACGACTGCCAAAAGTGTGTTGCAAACTGAGCACCGCGATCTGACATAATAGAAACAGGTTCCCTATGAAACTTCACAATCTACTCAATAAATAATTTGGCATAATTCTCGGCCGAGAAATTTGCCCTCACTGGCAAAAAGTGAGCAGACTTATTCATCCCATCCACAATGACCCAAATTGAATCAAACTAACTATTAGACTATGGAATACTAATAATGAAATCCATGTTAATCACTTCCCACTTTCACACAGGCAACTCAATTTCTTGATATAACCCTTCGAGATGCAAATGCTCAACCTTCACTTGCGTACACACCAGGCACTTAGCCATAAAACTGGCCACATCTCGCTTTATGTTGTTCTATTAATAGATTTCCTTATATCATGATACATCTTCATTGAACCAGGAAGAATGGCGTAACATGAATTATGAGCCTCATCCAAGACCCTCTCTCATAATCCATCTATATCAGGAACACACAATCTTCCTTGGTACTGCAAGGCACCATCACCACTAACCTCAAAGGCCTTCACTTTCTACCCACCTATATCACTGTTGATTTGTATCAAGATAGGATCTAATACTTGCTTTTCTTTCACCTCAGCACCAAGAGATAACTTCACCACCTCTTGAACAAACACACTGCCATCTTTCGAGTCTAAGAGACGAACTCCAAGGTTAACCAAACGGTGAATGTCCTTCCCTAATTCCCGCTTATCCTCATCAACATGAGCTAGACAGCCCATAAATAACTTGCTAAGAGTATCATCAACCACGTTAGCTTTACCTAAGTGGCAGTGAAGACTCATGTTGCAGTCCTTAAGTAGCTCAACCCACCTCTTTTGCTTGAGATTTAGGTTTTTTGAGTCAACACATATTGTAGGCTCTTAATATCAGAAATGATATCCACATGCACTCCATACAAATAGTGACACCAGATCTTCAATGTGAACATCACAACTAATAACTCCAAGTCATGAGTTGAATAATTCTTCTCATGTACCTTTAACTGTCTAGTGGCATAACCCACCACCTTGCCATGCTGCATCAAAATGCAATAAATCCACACACGGGATACATCATAATAGACCACAAATTTATCACTGCCTTCCGAGAAAGTCAAGATCAGAGCCAAAGTCATCTTATCCTTCAGCTTCTCAAAACTACCCTCACAAACCTTAGACCATAAGAACTTTACCTTCTTCTGAGTTAACTTAGTTAACAGGGCAGCTAGAGTATAGAAACTCTCCACAGATCTCCTGTAGTAACCGGTTAAACCCAAGAAACTCAGAATATCAGTTAGAGTCGCGGGTCTAGGCCACTTTTTAACCACTGTAACTTTATGCGGATCCACTATGATCCCTTCACTAGAAATAACATATCCCAGGAAAGTGACAATGTTCAACTTGAATTCACATTTCCAAAATTTGGCATATAACTACTGATCTTACAGGGTATGCAATACAATGCAGAGGTGATCGATATGATCCACCTTACTCTTAGAGTACACCAGAATATCATCTATGAACATAATGACGAACAAATCTAAAAACTAACGAAAGACTCTATTCATCAAGTCTATGATACCGTCGGGGCATTAGTCAACCTAAAAGACATAATCAGGAACTCAAAATGCCCATATTAGGTACGGAAGGTAGTCTTAGGGATATCCGCCTCCCTAATATTTAACTGATAAGACCCAGATTGAAGATCGATCTTGGAGAAAAACTTAGCACCCTAAAGTTGATCAAACAAATTATCTATCCTCAGAAGAGGGTACTTTTTCTTTATCTTCACCTTATTTAATTGTCGGTAATCAATACATATATGAAGGGAACCATTCTTCTTATGCGCGAACAATATCGGTGCACCCCATGGGGATACACTAGGATAGATGAAACCCTTGTCTAAAAGATCCTTTAATTGGTCCTTAAGCTTCTTTAACTCAACCAGAGTCATTCTATATGAGGGAATAGAGATAGGACGAGTGTCCAAAATGAGATCAATCGAAAAATCTATCTCCCTATCAGGAGGGACACCAGTAAGGTCATCAGGGAAGACCTCAGGAAATTGATTTACCATCGGGGCAAAATGTAAGGAAGGATTCTCTGAGTTAGAATCGTTAACCCAGACCAAATGAGAAGATATCCTTTGGAAATTAACTTCCAGGCTCTAAGATATGATATGAACCTCTCCTTAGGCACTAGAGAACTACCTTCCCACTCAATAATTGGGTCATTAAGAAATTTAAAAATGACATACGAGTACAATAATCTATAAAAGCATAGCACGAATGCAACCAATCCATTCTCAATATGACATCAAAATCAACTATTTCTAATTCAAATAGATCCACCAAAGTCTCTCGACCACCCACAGATACCACAAAACCCATATAGACTCTTTTAGCAACCACAGTCATCCACCGAGGTAGAAACTAAAAAGGGATTCGAAACATACTCGAGACTAAAACCAAAATGCACAGCCACAAATAGAGTCACATAAGAAAGAGTGGATCCTGAATCAAGTAAGCAATACAATCACGGGAAAAGAGTTTTAACATACCAGTAACTACATCATGTAATGCCTCAGACACTTTACGGGTAGTGAGAGCCTAAAGTCGGTTTCGACCAGTGTCGGAGCCTAATGATGTATCCTTTTATAACGGGGATGATAAAGAGGCAATCGAAACCTTGTTTGCCCCAGAAGCAACCTTACCAGTGGGACAGTTTCTAAGCATATGCCCTGGCTGACCATAGTTGAAGTATTTGTCCCTTTCCTCATCACAAAAACCCTGATACAATCGACCACAAAATCTGTAGGGAGGATATAGAGCTGATTGGGCTCTACTAGCTTGATATTGGGCACCCTATGGCCTAGAATTATCGCCACTCTGAAAACGCCTATCACCAGACGGCTTCAGGTAGGGAGCACTAGCCGTCGAGTAGGACCTAGAGTTGCCCCAATTTCTCTTGGAGCACTTTCCACCATCCCTGCCACTATGCTACTGATCTCCAGCATGATAAAAAAATCTAAACTTCTTGCTCTGCCTCTCCCTTATCTCTGTCTTCTTCTTCTTATCTTCCTCAACCTACTGCATATACACAAAAAACCTGGAATTGTCCATGTCCTTATTTAACAAGGCAACTTTACTTTCCAAAATCAAGTCTCGGGACAACCTGGAAGCGAACTTCCTCGTTCTATCCCTCATGCTAGACATTAAATTTGGAGCATACTGAGACAATTAGTGAAAATTCAAGGCATACTCCTTGACTAAAATCTTGCCTTGCTTCAGCTTAACAAACTCTTCCGTCTTTACCTCCCTTAGCACTTATGAAAAGATGCAGTCTAGGAAAGTATTAGAAAAATCATCCTATAGGGATGACTCAGCATCGTCACCCTTTGATTGGTCTCATTCCTCATACAACTGATACACCATATCTTTTAATTGGTAGGCAGCGAACTCCACTCCCTCAATATTAATGGAATGCATCACCAAGAAGATCTTTTCCATCTCATAAAGAAAGCTTTGAGGATCCTCCTCGACCTTAACACTAGTAAATGTTAGAGAGTTCAACTTCATAAACTGGCTAATCTTTGTGGCCACAGAAGATGGAGTAACAAAAATACCACACTCAAACTGAAAAGCTACCAACTGAGCCAACATATGAATAGACTAATGAAACTTAGCATTCATCACATCTGCCTGGGGAGCTTGAGCGGGCCTAGAAGGGTTCGATGGAACTCTAGAAGGGACATCAGGAACTGAACCCCTAGACCGGATCTGGACTACATAAGCAGGGCATGTCCCATCAATTTTTTCCTTGGGTGGGATAAAAGAGTTTTCGTGAGCTTTAGATCATATAGGGGCATGATCTGAAAAGCAAACAAACAAAAATTAGAGAAGATTTCAGGACTTAAATAACAGAAAGAGATATATGTTAGAGTTAGAATTAGAATATACATGTTAAGAGTTAGAATTAGAATATACATGTTAAGAGTTATTAAGTTATTAAAATTAGATTTAGAGTTAAAAAAAAAAAATTTTACTTATAATTAATTAATTATGCGAAGACCATTTAAAAATAGAAAAGCTTTTAGAAAAATTAAAGAATCTTTAATAAGTAATTATTCAGAATATATAAGTCTAAATAAAACAAAAGAAAATCCACAAAAACTAGCCTACTTAATTACATTAATATCTAGTATTGAATCAAAATTAATAACACATTTAAAATCCAGAAGAATGAAACACATACCACCTAATTATGATAAAATTAGATTTAGATATCCACCAAGATATTATAAATATAATTAAAATGAATAAAGTACAACAATACAAAGAATTAAAACAAATTATTTCTGAAAAACGTACAGAATTAAAAATAAGAATAAAAAGACTACATTATAATATATTTGCCGGAGTAAGTAAAAAATTCAATAGATACACAGAAAGATGAAATATCAAAATTAGAATCACAAATAGATAGTTTAGAATATGTATATTAACATGACCTATTCACAATAAAATGAACAAAGAAGAATTTATAATAGATGAAAAAATATATGAAAATTACGAAGGATCAAAAATAAAAATAGTATTTTCTAATCTAGGACGAAGATATAAGAAAATAGGCGAACATTTATATCTAATGTTAGAAAAAGAAGAATTAAAATTAGAAGATAAATTAACAGCAATGGTAAGAATAGAAAAAGAAAATGAAGAGATAGATAGGAAAAAAAGAAATAGAAAAAATAAAACAACAAACTACGGAAGAAATACGAAAAATAGAAGAAACTAAAAATAGTAGGATTGCTGAATTAGAAAAAGAATTACAAATATTAAAAGAGTTGTATAAACAAAGACAAAAAGAAAAAGAAGAAAAAGATAGAGAACAGAAATTACTAAACGAAATAAATAAATTTAAGGAAAAATTAGAAATAAAAAACGAAGAATTAGAAATAAATAATATAGATATTGAAGAAACAGATAATTATGATTCCGAAGATGGTGAAACATATACAGAAATATTAACAAATACAAAAAATTTAGAAATCAATGAAGAACAAAAAGAAATTAATGAGGAAAACTTAGAAAGTACCCACACAGAAATAAATACCCTTGGTAAAAAAGAAAATGAAAATATAATACCTAAAACAACAGAAATAAGAAAACCTATATATTATAAGAATAAGTTTAAAAAATATAATGAATATGACAAATGGATACCAAAACAAATAGTGAAAAAAAATTATAACTTTTTAGACCTAGACTGTGTAATAGATACAGAAAAAACAATACAATTATGGATAGGATATATGACAAAACAATTATTAGATAATAATATAAATATAACAGATGCACCGGAATATATAGAAAAAACCCTAATAGGATCAGTAAAACTATGGTTTGCAAATTTAACTGAAAATAGCAAAAAAGTATTAAGAACTAATAAACCTATAGAAGGAACATCATCAACAACAACTAAACTAACACCTATAGAATTATTAAAAAAATATGAAACAGCTATAAAAGATGAATTTGGTAGTACGACAACAATCGAAGAAGAACAAGATGAAGAAAGAGATACAAATAGAAATTTAATGTTAAAATTAGCAATATGTAATATGTGTTATATAGATGAATATACTTGCGCATTTAAAGAATATTATTACAAAGGAGCATATAGTATAGAAGAAAGTAAAGAAATAAGAAAATTATATTTTAATAAATTACCCGAGCCATTTAGTTCGAAAATAATAAAAAGTTGGGAAGTAGCAAAAATAGTAGATACGTTAGGAGCAAGAATAAAATATTTACAACAATGGTATAGAAACTTATGTGAAAAATATAGAGAAGAATTAAAAATGGAAAAAACATTAATAAGAAATTTAGCTTGTTGCAAAAATAAAATAGCACCCCAATTTGGATGCGAAGAAAGATATTATAAGAAAAGAAAAAGACATAAGAAATATAAGAAATATAAGAAATATAAAAAATCAAAATATAAATATAAGAAACCAAGAAAAAGATATTATGTAAAAAATTATAAACATAAAAGACCATATAGAAAAAAGAAATCTATAAAAGAATGTACTTGTTATAATTGTGGAAAGTTAGAACATTTAGCTAGAGATTGTAAATTACCCAAAAATCCAAAAAATAAACAAATATCAAAAATAAGAATAGATAATACCGAATAGATGCAGATAGACTATATAGATTATGAATTAGAGAGTGAAGATAGTATATATGAAATTTCAGAAAATGAAACAGATAATGAAATAGATAGTGAAATAGATGAATCAAATGACTGAAGAAGACATAAAAATAATAATAAAGGAAGAATATTTAAATGATGAAGGAACGGAACAAAAAATAATATTTGATAGTAACATATTTGATGAAATCAAAGGAAAAGAATTAGATTTAAGTGTAGAGAAAATATTTAAAATACCAACAATAAAAAATATTTTTACCAGGAAAAAAGATGAATATTATATAGTATGCCAAAAAGAACATGTAATAGACTGCAGATATGCAAAAGAAAAAGCTAGTATACCACTAGTAACAAAAAGAATAATTAATAAAGAAATAAATGATATAAAAAGTAAAGGAGATCCAATAAAATATGTACACCTTGGAGGTACAGAGATATTAATAAAAGCATGTTTTAGAGAAGAAATAGATACACCAATAGAATTATATTTAGCAGACGATAGAATTATAAAACCTATAGAAAAAAGCATAATAACTGCCGTAAAAGGAAATCTAATATATCAAAAATTTAAATTTATAATAAGTGCAAATTATTCAGTAGCAGTAATAGATAGAAATATAGATAAATCACTAGTATTATATTGGAAAATATCAGGAATAGAGTTAACCCCAGGAAGTAAAATATTTACAGCAAGATGTAAAAATCTATATTTATTAACAACAAAACATAAAATAATAGGAAAAAATAAGATTAACAAAATACAAATAGAAAGCCCATTCGAACAAATAGTAAAAACAATAGATTATAATGATTATACCTATAGAAACATAGATACAGAAGAAAATTTAGAAATAGTAAATGATAGAATAAGTACAACGAAAAGAATAGCTAATGAAAAACCAGAATCATCAAACTCATCAAAAAGAACAAGTTATGAAACAAATTCAATAAGTAATTTAAACCAATATTACATAACGGGAAAAATAAATGAAAAAGAATATTTAATACTTTTGAACACAGGACAAGAAGAAAATTATATAGCAAAATATCTAGTAAAAAATGAAGAAATAAAAATCGATAATGATATATGCCCAGATCTACCAAGAAGTTTAATAAATAATAAAAATATATCAGAAAAAGAAATAATATTAGGAGTTAGAAAAATAAAAATAGAATTCGAAGTAAAGAAAGAAATGCAAAAAGCAGATATAATATTAGGAATAAAATGGTTAGAACAAGTAAAACCATATAATATAGAACATACACAATTAACCTTAACATATAACCAAGAAAAGTTATTCTTAAAAAGAGCCTTAACATGAAATGAAGATATATGTATTAATGAAGATAGTAGTAGAAGGATATTACAGTAGATATTATACGCCTATGATAGATACAGGAGCAGAAGCTAATTTATGTAGATATAATTGCCTACCAGAAAGTAAATGGGATAAACTAAAAACACCAATAATAGTCAAAGGATTTAATAATGAAGGAAGCTTAATTACTTATAAAGCTAGAAATGTAAAAATACAAGTATGGGATAAGATATTAACAATAGAAGAAATTTATAATTATGAATTAACATCAAAAGATATACTTTTAGGAATGCCATTCTTAGATAAATTATACCCACATATAATAACCAAAACAGACTGGTGGTTTACAACACCATGTAAACAAAAAGTAAGAGCAAAAAGAGTTAATAATAAAATAAGAAAGAAAACTGATTGGATAAAAGGAAGTGAAAAAATAACACAAAAGTTAGAAAATATAAACAATACTGAAGATACAGTAGAACTAGTAGTATTTTCAATAAATAAAACAGAAATAACTATATTTTCAATAAATAAAATAGAAATAATTCAGAAAAAATTAGAACAATTATATAGTGAAGATCCATTAAAAGGAAGGGAAAAACACAAAACTACTATAAAAATTGAATTAATAGATAAGAATAGCATAATAACACAAAAACCATTAACATATAATTTTGATGATTTAAAAGAATTTAAAATGCACATAGATGAATTATTAGAAAAACAATACATACAAAAAAGTAATAGTAAACATAATAGTCCAGTATTTATAGTAAATAAACATAGTGAACAAAAAAGAGGAAAAAGTAGGATGGTTATTGACTATAAAAATTTAAATGCAAAAACTATAACATATAATTATCCAATACCCAATAAGATATTAAAAATAAGACAAATCCAAGGATATAATTATTTTAGCAAATTTGATTGTAAATCAGGATTTTACCACCTAAAGCTAGAAGAAGAATCTAAAGAATTAACCGCATTTACGGTACCACAAGGATTTTATGAATGGAACGTGTTACCATTTGGATATAAAAATGCACCAGGTAGATATCAACATTTTATGGATAATTATTTTAAACAATTATCTAATTGCATAGTATACATAGATGATATATTATTATATACAAAAACTAAAGAAGAACATTTAAAATTATTAGAACAGTTTACAGATATAATAGAAAAATCGGGAATAAGTCTAAGCAAAAAGAAAGCTGAAATTATGAAAAATCAGATAGAATTTTTAGGAATATAAATAGATAAAAGTGGAGTAAAAATGCAACAACATATAGTACAAAAAATAATAAATTCGAAAGAAGAATTAGATACAAAAAAGAAATTACAATCATTTTTAGGACTAGTAAACCAAGTAAGAGAATATATTCCAAAATTAGCAGAAAATTTAAAACCACTACAGAAAAAATTAAAAAGGATATAGAATATAACTATGATGAAAAAGATAAAAAATAAGTTCAAAAAATAAAATTACTGTGTAGAGAATTACCAAAATTGCAATTTCCAGATGAAAATAGAAAATTTATATATATAGTAGAAGCAGATGCAAGTGAATATAGTTACGGAGGAGTACTTAAATATCGATATGAAGCAGAAAAAATAGAACACCATTGTAGATACTACTCAGGTACGTTCAACGAGACAGAAATAAGATGGGAAATAAATAGGAAAGAATTATGTTCATTATATAAATGTTTATTAGCATTTGAGCCATATATTGTATATAACAAATTTATTGTACGAACAGATAATACACAGGTACGCTGGTGGTTAACAAAGAAAATACAAAATTCAGTTACAACAAAAGAGATACGGAGACTAGTTTTAAATATATTAAATTTCACATTTACAATTGAAGTTATCAGTACTAACAAAAATGTTATTGCAGATTACATATCAAGGCAAAGCTACACAGACTGAAATAGTAGAGGAAGATACTCTAGAAAAAATACTTAACACCCTAACTACGCTTTCAATGAAAGTGGACAGTATGGGTAATGAGATAGAAAAGCTAAAGACTAATGAAGATAAACTGAAGTCTATAGCTACAAATCAGCTAACTCAGCAGTGCGCAGAGCTATGTCGATCGGAAGACATTAAAAATCCAGAGCTAGAAGGAGACGTTGGGATACTCCATAAAACCCATAACATTTATCAATCTACTTCTGCAGGTACAAGCAAAATAGTTAATAAACCAAGATACCAGAATGCAAATATGAATAAAATATTTGAAAAACCATTTACCCCAAAAACACAAAAAGACCATTTATTCATACCCCCACAAGTTAACACATACCGAGATAGCCTAAACCAAGACAAAAAAGTATACAACTACACCGCCCAGAAATACATAGAAAATATATACAGAGTACAAACCTTTCTAAACCATAACCCCAGAGCTACAAATATCAAAGAACCAAATACCAATTATATAACCCAAAAATTACAAGGATATAACAAACTAATCGCACTACCCAAAACTAACCCAAGCCTAGTTAAAACCTGTTTTGACTATGGACTACTAAATACCATATATACCCAAGACGGAGAAGAGCTAACAGCTATGGAAGAATTATACAAGATATTCACTACCTACAAAAGAATAACAAAAGGAAATTTATTTTATATAAAGTGTTATACTGCACCAGCAGAGGTATTATATGATGAAATAAAACTAGTTATACAAGTTGTAAAGATAGGACTAACAAGAGATATGATTATACCAGAAGACATTACGCAACAACCGGAGATACCTAGAATCGAGATACCAGATTTTTATGCAAATAAAAGACTTATTGGACTAGCTACGATCATTCAAGAACTAGCAAATAACTATGCTAACGGAAACCCAATATGGAGCTATTATTCAAGAGACCATCAAATGATATATTCAAATTCAAAAGAACTACGACAAGCAGATATGGAAGACGTAAGACAATGGATAATGACGCTACTTAACCCAGAAAAACAATCTACCGCAAGAGCAATAAAAAAAGGATTTATTTCAGACGGACTACTAACAAGATACTGTAAAATAGTTGGACACAAATATCCAGACCACCAATGTTCGAGGTGCAATGGAGAAGACAATATTATTCCAGAGGTACATCTAGAATAAAGAAGACAAAATGCCAGCTGGAAAGATAAGATAAGAAGCAATAATGGAGCAGATACGACAAAATCAACGGAGACAAGATACTGTACAAAGTCTGAATTATTGTATATTATTGTACAAAAAAGTCTTGATTGAATAGTACATTAATTAATTTGTTAGACTTTTACGTAGAAAAGATAGGCATGTAAGCCACTTTTGTTGACTTTTTCTTTCTTTAGTTTTAGAAATTAGAAACATGTGATTGTAAGAATTACTTTTTCGTTCTATATATAACAAAGGCAGAAGGCATTGCAAAGGCAAGCCTTCATGCGTTGAAGCAACCTTTCTCTCTCTCCACTCCACAAAAAATATTTTACTCAGTTAATTAGATAAACATATTTCAATGGAAAAAGCTATGGAGGAACAAAACTCAGAAATATCAAAGCTACCCGAACAGGTATATCTATTTATGATTATGAATAGCTAATTTCATAATTCCCAACAATCATGATATGATAAAATAAATTCATATTAGTTACTTTATAGTAGAATTATTCGAAGAATAATATGTTAAGAAGTTTATTAACAAAGAGGAAACGGAGAAATATCCCTAAGGACTATGTCATCCTAAAGGTGAAACCAATGAGGCAAGAAGCCGTGGCGGGGAGTAACCAGAGTAGAGGCGCTGTTTAAGGGAAAAAGTATCCAGATTACCATGTTAATAGTGACAGAAGAACATATTATTTAAGAATAATCTAGTATATAGTAAGCTAAGATGACTATATTTTATGTACATGGTTGAAGGGAATATTTTGAAAAAAGCAAATTTATGAAAATGAATGATAATTTATCTGATGTAATGGTAGATAAATTCAAAATACTTATTTTGTATGCACTTAGAGATATAAAAGTAGCAGATATAAGAAAAATCATATTAGAAAAAGCTTTTGATAAATATTACATGACTAGAGTAAATTATATACCATATCTACCTAACTACTCTTATAAATACTTACGATGATAAGTTACATAAAATTTTTATAAAAAGATATAAAAAATATGCAGTTACTAGAAAAACAGATAAAAATAAATATAGAGAAATACATGGAAAATAAAGATATAAAATTTCTTAATAAAAATATGCAAAAACTACTAAGGCTAAAACAAACAACTACAAAACACTATAATAAAACCAATTTTAAAAGATAGATTATCTAGATTATCTCAAAGTTTTAATCTTATATATACTTAAAGATATAGAAATAATAGATATTAAGAAAATAATATTAGAAGAAGTAATAAACTATGAAATTGAAACTGCAAATTGTCTAGAACAGTTATACGAAGAAATTTACCCAGAAGGATATTATTCAAATTAAAAAATGTTAGAATATATTAGACAAACTAGAGAAAATCAAGAAAATCTAAATAATGAAATTAATTATAGAAATCGAATTAGGAAAATAATGGAAGACCTAAAAGAAAAATTAGCATGGATAGAAAAAACCTTAGAAAATTTAGATAAAAGCACATGTGATAGTTTATATAGTTTAAAAAATTCACTACGAGAAGAACAACACAAGATAATAAATAACATTGAAAACCTAGAATTAGATATACATTATAGCACAGATAGGATAAATTATTATACAGAAATTTATAACTCTACAATTACTACAGGATAAAATAATTAATGAATATAGCTTACAAAAAAAGTAAATTATTAAAAGATATTGAAACAAAATTTAAAAAATATCCACGCACTAATAAAAATAGATTCACTAGAAACCTACTAAATCTATTAAATCCGCGCACAAATGGGGTTTACAAAGGATCACACAATATTTGGATAGCAGAATAAAATGTCTCTGTTATATCAATCATTGAAAATGTAAGTACATATCATTTAATGTGAAAGTGAAAGATGGAGATCATTCGTGACATTTTTACAACACTAACTTTAACTGAATTTGTGCATCACTAATCTTGCACTTTGTTCAACATACAACTCCACTTTTGTTGTACATTCCCCATGCTGAATGACTCTTGATTTCGTGGAGCTGATTTTCTTTCTGTCCCTTTTGACGTAGGATCGCACAATCACTATTTGACCTAATTGAGATATGCCTTTCAATTGATGACCAAGTTATTCTTATGATTCTCAAAATAATTTCCTTGATTTTTAAAGAAGGCTTCAACTTTATCACCAAATGCCTCAACACTCTATCTATTTTCTCAGATGCTTTTTTTTTCTAACTTCAACCCTCTGATTCAATGTTTCATGATTAAAATGGATTTTAAGATATGGCTAAAAATTTTGCAAGCATGTCGTATCACTAAAATCAACATAAATATATTGTGTAAAGAAGACAGACAACTTAAAATACGGCAAAAGTCAAAAGGGATGCTACATTTTGCTGAAATAAAAGATAGAAGGGTTTAAACATAAACGACAAAGACATAAAATAAGATAGATTCTGAATTACAACCTTGAAATAATTCAAAAAATAAAAAGGAAAACAAGACTAGCTACCAAAACCCCTTCCTAGTAAGGAGAGGAGTGTCTTCCCAACTGTGAAGCTTGACATTTAGCCACTGATTTACACATCCTAACTAGAGCTTTCATCACCATCAAATACATTTCCCTAAACAAATAAGTTATGGATCCTCATGCTCAACTCATTGATTCCCATGTATTATGCATCACCATGTGTTTGTGAAGGATTCTGTGTGATGCTCAAGGTGTCAACGTTTTGCACTATAATCACCTTTTCTTGAATCATCTTTTCTATTTCTCTTTTTAAAGTACGACAATCTTTAATACCGTGACCCTGAACATCAGAATGTTATGCACACCATACATTAGGGTCAAAAATTCTTAAATATAGGTCAGGTGTATACCCAAGGAGGGGAGTAATTATGCCCTATTGTCTCAATCTCTGGAACAAACTGGCATAGGATTCCCCAATAGGAGTGAAATTATCCTTTTCCTTTCTCCTCTTTGCAAACTTTGGCCTTGGTTAAAACTTGGACTTAGAGTACCTTGGTAAATATGTAGGGGCCACGGATGATGTTTAGGGATCGGTGTTTTCCATTATGAATAAGATGACGAACGAGTATACAATTGTGCATTGTTCAAAGGATATTGAGGAAGTGGAATAAAATATCTAGGATTTTGGAATGAGGAACCTTGTTGTAGGTGAGTATGTGGATCTAATATGTAAGCTCGGGATTGAGGCTGACAGTATTGGTGAGTTGGACCTCTCAAGCTCTGCTTTGGCCCTGGCAAGACAATAGGTATGTTTTTCTTCTTCTTCCCTTCAGTTTTCCTTAATTGATTAGAGCATCATCCCAAATATTTCCCTTAATCCTCATGTCCATCATGTTCCTCAAATTTCAATATCTCAAAGCTTTGAGGAAGGTTGACACTTGAAGACATGCCCAGTCTTTATACAAAACGTCTTCTATACCCGCGAGTCCTAGGGAACTTTTTATAGCATTTTCTGCATCCTTCATTTTTGCAACCATTTTCTCTTTCTCTTCTGCCATGTCAGACTTCTTGGTAAAAAATTTTGGTGGTACAGTTAACTTAAAAGTAGGCTCAGGAGTATAGCAATGATCATCAAGAGTATTAAACATGGGTTCACTAGCGACATGAGAAATCACAACCGTTGGGCAGATAGCCAGTGTGGAAGCCTCAGTAGAGGGTTGAGCAGTAAAATCACAGATGGTATGTGGTGTTGTGAATGTAGTAGGCTTATACTGAGGAGCTAGAGAAGGAATGGTGGAAGTATTGGGATGCAGCTGACGTTGAATGAATTTTGAAGCATGTTGTGGTGTGTCAACAACAATAGGAACCTGACTTTGCAATTATGATGGAAAACTCAAGATATTTGTAGGGTCAATAGTGGGGAATAGAGGAGGAGGCAGCCCACTGGCCCAAGATCGATACAATTGTCTTAGTCTCAAATTCTCTTCCTTTAGACTCTCATTTTCCAGACTCTTTGTTTGATCCATGAGGTCACTCTCTATATCCTTGTTGGACACAGCTAAACCTTTCTTAGATTTGGTGTGATATGGAAGACCCACCAGAATGCCACAAACAAACCACCTTAAACTAACTGAACAAGAGATAACAAATGTGTAAGAGTTCAACACTTTCTCAAAATCTTTTTCTATTTTTCTTGAAAAGATCACCGAACCCAAAAAGGGCACCTACGTTTTTCACTCCCGAAAGAGGAGAATCATGTGTGCATAGTTCGTGAAGTTTGGCCACAAAATGACCAATCAACTCTATTTCTTTTTTTGCTTTTTCTTAAACTTTAAGAAGAAAAGAAAATAACAAATTGTCAAAAGAATTGACAAAAATCTTTTTGAATTTTTCAGCTTTAAAATCCGATACAAAATGAAATCTATGATTACCAAAAAAAAAAATCATTTTTTAGGTTTTCGATTTTGAATTTCATATGACAATGAAACTTGAAACTATTAAAAAAAATCATTTTGTAGTTTTTTTTTTAAGATATATATGAAACACCTACTCTAAATGAAGAGAATAAAATCTTTTTAGATTTTTTAAATAAGATCACCAAACCCTGGAAGGGCTGCCTACATATTTCACTCTCGAGAAGGGAGAATCAGGTGTGTGTAGTTCGTCTAGATTGTACAATTAAAGATTAAACAAACTAAACATTGACTTAAGAGACACGACCAAATAAGACGATGAAAAATGTCAATAAAATCTTTTTTTGGATTTTTAATTTGACACTTCACATAAAACAGACACCAATAATTATGAAAGGAAAATCTTTTTGATACTTTCGTTATAAGAAAATCTTTTTGATACTTTCGTTATAAGAAATGTACAAGACTTCTACCATCTTTTTATTGAATTTTGTTTTATAAAAAGGTCCTATTAATTTCTTTTTTTTAATTTTCGAACTATAAATGCATGCTAAGGGAACAAAAGGAAAATCTTTTTGACGTTTTTGTTTTTGAGAAATGAGTGCAATAGGTAAAAAAAAATTGAATTCTGAAAAATAAAAGTCATAAAGAACACTAAAAAACTAAAAAACTCTTTTTTTTTCTTGACTCATTTTTTCTTTTTCTTTTTTTCCGAACTTTTCGTTGCCTACACATTTTTCTTTAATTCTGGCAGATGTTTTTCCCTAAAACAATCCGTCAAATGACCCTATTACCCTCAAAGATGCAACAATTAGTACGTAGGGATGCTTTAGGGGTGAGTCTCCTACAAAGGACAAAGTGGGTCCCGCTAGGTCTCAATATGATGCAAATAAGCATAACCTAAAGGCTGACCTAGGTTGGGGTCCACTAACAAGGTTGTTCAGGGGAGCGTATGGTCGATAGTGGCTACGAGAGTTTTCCACTCACTCTATACACCTGACGTCTCCCCCTCCTAAAATAAGAGTGACTCAACTAGAGGTCTTGTACACACATATACTACGAAACTTATTGCAAAAAAAATAACTCGGGTTATGCATCCCTACGTACTAATTGTTGCATCTTGTGCCAAGTCACCTTTGGAAATTCTTTTTCAAAATAATTTGACTCTTTAAAAACTGATCCACGAACAGAGATTTTGATTAAGGAATTCTTTTGACTGAAGGGAAGGTTTTAGGCACCCATCGATTCCGTGGTTTGACCATGGTCGCTTCGTGGAGTGTATCGGCTAGTATGACACTATGAAATGAATAAACCACATAAAACATACAAAACAAACAAACAACCACACCAAACAAAATAAGTTCGAAAAATAGTGTCTAGTCCAATTATTATAGTCCAAAATAAAATGTACTGAAATAAACCTACACTAACCTATACTAATCCTACACTATGCTCTACCCGATGACTCGGGCCTTGATCATGAACATCCTTCGCATACAAGATTCTTCGGGACATTCTCCGGTGAATAAATACAAATGACCTCAGGGCAATTCCCGGCTAAATGAATACATTTTTCAAATATGAGAAAAATAGAATCATTCAACAAATATTCCAAACACTCAACAATCCACAATCCCTAAGTTTTGCCTATCCGAGTCTACCGTTTGCCTACCCGGCTTGATCTATCATTATAATATTACGTTTAACAACATCAACACTTATTCCGAATTAACCAAACATCACTGAATCAATATAATCAATATTCACTTTATCAATTTTTCAATTCCACCTTTCACCAAGTTAAAATTTATCCTAAATGAATTCAAATCCTTCAATTACTCCATTTAAATGAATCAATCAATAATATCAACCACGACAATCAATATTGCTCAAACACACTATCAGAATATATCACCAACCATATCATATTAAGATGAAATAGAAAGAGATAGAGTTAAAGAATTGGACCTCAATTAACAGATTTAATATACCAAGCTCTCTATTGAAAGATAGAACCCCATTCAAAAAACTCAGTTCGAACCTCAACCAACAAACCCACAACACGAACAAACCCAAAAATATGATATAATCAATCCACCCAACTGGCCCGTTTCTATTTTTGATCATTTTTCGATGAGATTTCATCAAAAACCGACTGAATTGGGTCGGATTTTGTTGATTCAGTCGTCAACTTTGCTATTTTCGATGAGATTTGAGCCAAAAAATGAGAAGGAAGTGGCTATCGGTGTGAGTTTGGGTCGGAGTAGAGCTGGGTTTAACTTTTTACTTTGCCGGAGCTCCGATGAGCTTGACAATGATGAATATTGGATAAAATGGACAGTCGTGATGTTTTCCGGTGAGAACTCGTTGGAAAAATCCCTCTCTCGCCTTTTTCTCTGGTTTTTCTTTTCTGTTCACCAATTTCTTTCGATTCTCTATCCCATTAGGTGTGTGTATGGTGAGTTCCCGATCTGTGAGTTTATATGTGTATTGTGTGTCTAAAGTTTTTGTGATGTCTATGGAATAGTGAGGCCGCCTTTTATGTGAGAGTCTCTATGTGTGTTTATCGTTACCATTACGTGGATCTTGCTGTGTATGAGAGTGAATTGTGAGAGTGAAAGTCTATATTCTTTGTGGGTCCCGTGTAAGTGTTTGTATATATTTTGTTGCTGTTCTATTATGGAAAAAATAATGGAGAAAACCTGAGTGGGGTAGGGTAGGGGACACGTGGGTAGGTGAGTGGTTAGGATAAGGTAAGTGGTTAATTTTGATTGGATGGGTTGTTAATTTGATAGGGTGAGATGTCAAAGTTGTTAGAAATTGGTTATTTTTGATTTTCTATGGAAGAATTATGGAATGGGGTGCGTGATAAAGTAAGAATAAATAGGTAAATTTGACTCTTGGGAGGGATAAAATTACGTGTCTACATCCCTTTGTTTATGTGACATATGCATGCAATTCAAATATTTTGGGTGCATATACGGGTACAATGCAGAGAAAAAGTCAACTAAAAATGTTAAAAATAAATTTAATTATACACATGTCATTTTTCTAGTGGTTGTTATGAAGCTAATTATCATTAATTAACTAATCTTTGTGGGTCTCTATTTCTTTTCACTTTTTGGTAAATAAATTTTTTTTTTCTTTTGCTTAATTTTTTGTCTTCATGTTTAATCATTTTTACGTACTTGGTGTCATTAATGACCACCAAAATGTCCACCACGTCTAACCACCAAAACCTTCATCAAGTCCAGCTTTCATTTTTTCCTCCAGAATTTAAGTAATATACTTAAAATGAAAAGTGAATCACCAACAAAAGATTAGAAAATATGGATCCTAACAATCATCGAAAAAGAGTGAAAAGTTCATCGAAGTTTTGCCGAAAAATCCTATTAGAAAGTTTACGTTACTGTTGAAATTTCTTCAATCTCCAATGCACATAGAAAAACACCTTCCTCAAATCTTCTTCCTTGTAATTTAATCTCAATATCTAAAAGAATCGATTGAAAAGTTTTCACCTCCATCGGAGATAAAAATACCAATGACTTTTACTTTTGTTTTTGTCGTTATCTATCTCACGATCCATCCTTGTTGAGAAGCCTTTGGATCTTGATTTGCTTACTGCCATGTTAATCTATTTGTTTGTTGGTGAAGTTCCTTTTTGGAGAGCTGACAGGAGAGATGAAGGGGGTAAGGAAGATGGAGCTGGAAAAGTTGTTAAAAAATTATTTTAAAAATTATTTTTGACGTGGAGCGAGTGTATTTCACCGCTCAATTTATGATTGATTTTGATTTTGGGAAGGAGGTGTTAGTTTTACTAAAAATAAGAATTAGGGTGTAATGGATCGAATCGCCTGATTAGTTTATTTAGGCGTTTGGCAATGAAAACTAAAAAGTTTTGGAATTGAAATTGGAATTGAAGTTAGAGTTAGAGTTGTGTTTGGCCATGTCTTTTTGAAATTTTATTTTAGACTTTTGGAAAGACTTTTAAAAATTGGATGCCCCCAATGTTTAAAAACTATCAAAATCACCCAACTTAACTAATTTACCTACAAGATACAACCAAATGTGAGAGGAGACAATAATATTGCCTTCGTTGTTGGTGTTACACAAAGAGTCGCAAGAATGAACTGATTAAGGTTTCGTTTTATCATGAAGAGTCTTGAGGAAGAAGAAAAAAATTGAAGTAGCCTTCAATTTTGAGGTCCTTTATCGATGAAAGTATAAAGAAGTGGGTAATGTGGTAGTTAGGCATTTAACTCCGGTTGTTGAATGAATTTAATAGAATGTTATTGCAAATATATATATAAAAAAAAAAGGTAATTTGTAACAATAAATAAAGTTGAAATTGAAGTTGAAAAAAAGTGTTACTTTTACAAAAATAATTTGAAATCTTATGGCTAAACACCTCAATTTTTACTAATACGAAATAATTTTTCAAAAAAAAATAAAAAAAAATCTTATGATCAAATAGATCCTAACTGTATAAATGACTTTTCCAAATAAGTTTCGGGTGAAACTGACGTCTTTTTTCCTTTTGAGTTATGATGTGATTGTGGAACAGTGATGTGAGTTTGATTCGTCACATGCAGATGAAGACTATTTGAGTATTCGTTTTACTACAAATAGTGATATGGGACCATTAATCCTTCCGACCATTGACATGGTCGTAATGTGTGTGCGAATTTAACAGAATATTAATTATTTTTTCAACTTTACCATTAATATTAATTATTTTAGAATTAAGAAGCACATAAATAGATCAAATTTAAAAAATAAATAAGAAATATATTAGGCAAATCACAAGTCTAATTAATTTTTCTTAAGAATTCTGCAAAACTTAAATCTGTCAACTATTTTGAGACGAACGGAGTAGTTCACAATAAAGATAAATTAGGAACTAAGCAATAAATTACCTTTTAATTTTTCAAATTGGACGAAAAATAGATATTTATTTTTAATATATAGAGTATTGAACAAGTAAAAGTGGATGAGCAAGTACACATTCATCTCGAGATTCTTCCTCTGTTTAAAATTATTTGTTACTAATTTTTTAATTGAATTTTTACTTTTATTTATCATTTTTGACAAATCAAGAAAAGATAATTTTTTCTATTTCATCCATAACATTATTTATTTATTGTTTAAAGTAATTTCAAAACACAATAATAACCATTAATTAATAAAAATATTATGATAAAATAGCAATAATCATAATAATTTTCTTAATAAGTGGGTCAAATCAAAATATGACAAGTAAAAATAAAAATTCCGGTGACTTATACACCAATCAAAAGTCCCTGGAATATCAAAGACAAAAATGATTAATTACAGTGTGCAAAATGCCAATAGTAAGATTAAGTAGACTTTTGGCGCTGAGGATTTTTTGGTTTTTTTTTTTTTTAAATATTATTTTATTTTAGTAAAAAAAGTTAAAATACTTGTGTTTGGATATAAGAATTATTTTATTTTAGTGAAAACTATTTTTGAAAAAGTGAAAACAAATTAAATTTGTTTTCACTTTTTTCACTTCTATTTCTCTCATAAAATTTTAAAAACAACTCCAATTTATATTCATACCAACTTCAACTCCAATTTAATTCCAACTATAAAAACTTATTATTTTCACGGCAAAAAAGATTTTGGGGACGAGAATGAAGTTAAAGAGAAGGAGCAGCACATTAATGAACACCATCAAATTCAATAAACAAGAAACAAATCAAAATCATTTATTGCCCACAAAATCACTCTACTTTCTATAACATTTAAGTGCATTATGCAATTTGTCTTTTCTTGTTTCCTCACACTCACTTTACACTTGTAAATTGAGAAAACTTGCCATTATCAGCATTTAATCCTATTGGTCTTAGTCTGTCCTCTTTGATTTAATTTGTGCAAAGTGGATAAATGATAGAGATGTCAAATAAGTTGGTTGGGCGGAATTTAGGAGTTTGGGAGAAGTAGGAGGGGGTTAAAATAAGTTGAATTAATTAATGAGCCGGCAAATTACAACTCATTTGACGTTAAATGCATAGACTCTGATTAGGTGTTCTTAAAGCTAGATTAGCTACTATTCTTATGTTATTTTGTTTGATTTCTGGAGAGTGGACATAGAATGCCAAATATTAGTTGAAAGTGATTAGGGTGGTCATCCAGTTTGTTCGATTTGATTGTTTAATATCGGTTCGATTTTTTGATTTTTGGATTGGCGAAAATAACAATCATAAGATTTCTAAAAATCCTATTCGGTTATTTTGGATTTTTATCTCGATTTTAAAGATTAAAGTAGTGAGTATTTCTTTATCATGACTGGCCATTTAAAATTGATGATTATTTTAGAAAAATATTTTTTCCCAAACTTGTTTTCCATTTTCAAATATAAGTAACTCAACATGTACGAAGTGAAATGAAATAACCACAAGTTTAATATAATACATAACTGCATTATTCAAAAGTTTGAATTACTTACTATATGTTTATACAAAATATAATATATATATATATATATATATATATATATATATATTATAATTTTGATTTTTCGGTTTAATCAAAAAAAATTTCAAAATCTAAAAACCAAATTGTTTAACCGAATTTCTAAAATTTGAAATCAAAATCAATCCGAAAAATTAAAAAAATGAAACCAAAATTAAATTTTGATTTAGTTTTTTTATTTTTTCGGTTTGAACCAAAATATGTATGTCCAGCCCTAAAAGTGATGGATATGAAGCATTTTAATATTATTTTTATGATATTTTAATGCTTTGAGATAATGATACTAACTCTTTGTCTCTTTGTCAGTTACTCTATCTTTGTGTTGAGAAAGACAGGGGCACTATGAAAGAGCCCGACAGGGTAGTAGCGGAAGAATACCTAAATCTAAATTTTCTCTTTTAATTTCAATTTGAACTAATAGGAGACAAGCAAATCCAAGCAAACAATGATAATAGGTAGCAAATAAATCACTACACAAATATGATAAGTTAAGAATAACAAGACACCAAATTTACGTAGAAAACCCTTTAATGTGAAGAGTGAAAAACCACGGGACCAAAACCTCCACTATAATCACCAAGATTTATCATATTATTCTCCAAAATGATCACCAAAGAAGTGTCAAACAACAAGCAACAATAAATAACCACAGCACCAAACACAAGAGAAATAAAGAAGCGAAAGTACCAAAATGCAGCTACTGTTCGGGAATGAAGGACATGATATACAGGACACCAAATCCACCTCCGTCAGTTTCTAACCAAAGATTGATATGAGAGAAATAATCTGTCCAAAAATCAGCTCAATCGGACAAGAAACGAAGCGGAAATCGCAATTTGAAGTTGCCAGTTTTGGCTGAAATTTGGGGTGCGAAAATCTACACTATTTTTCTCTCTTTGACTGCTAAAAGATCTTTTTGTGATGGTGAATAAGATATAAAAAAGATCAATATATATGCCTTATAGTAATGAGTCTATGGGCAAAAGTAGGTTGGTCTAAATTGGAATTCATTTATCCATATAGGAAGGGAAAAGGGCTCAATAACCCAACAATTCTCCCTCTCCCAACTATGTGGAGGAGATCGCCATCCCGGCGATCATGCAACAATCTTCAAACTTTCCTCTTGGAAAAGCTTTAGTCATCATGTCGGAACCATTATCATCCATATAAATCTTCTCAAGTTCAAGCAACTTAGAATCCAATACATCTTAAATCCAATGGTATCTCACATCAATGTGTTTAGACCGACCATGAAATATAGAATTCTTACCAAGATGTATGGCACTTTGACTGTCGCAATGAAGCGCATACCTCTCTTGAGCACAACCAAGTTCCTCCAATAATCTCTTCATCCAAAGCAATTCTTTACAAGCTTCAACGGCAGCAATAATCTCAGCTTCTATAGTAGATAAAGCAACACATTTTTTCAACCTAGATTGTCAAGACACAGCCCCCCCTACAAAAGTAATCAAATACCCTGAAGTAGACTTGCGAGTATCAACATCACCAGCCATATCTGAATCAGTATAACCACAAAGAATAGGCTTCCATGTACTAAAATACAAACTCAAACTAGAAGTGTCACAAAGATATCTCATAATCCACTACACAATATTTCAATGTTCTCTTCCCGAATTAAAAAGAAAACGGCTAGCAACACCAACAGCATGAGCAATATTCGGTCTTGTACAAACTATTTCATACATCAAACTACCAACAGCTAAAGCATTAGAAACTTTCTTCATATCTTCCTTCTCATCATCACTAGAAGGACACTGAGTCGTGCTCAATTTGAAGTGCATAGCTAAAGGTGTACTGATAACCTTAGCCTTATCCATATTGAACCTTCGAAGTACTTTCTGAATGTACTTTTCCTGTTATAATCAAAACTTCTTGGCCTTTCTATCACGGATAATCTACATGCCAAGAATCTGTCTTGCCGGTCCTAAGTCTTTTATAAAAAAAGACGTACTCAACTCTTGCTTCAACTTTTGAATCCTACAAGCATTATGACCAATAACAAGCATGTCATCAACATAAAGAAACACAATAATAAAGTCACCATCAGAGAATTTTTGCACAAAAATACAATGGTCTGAAGTAGTCTTCTTGAAGCCCTGTTGACTCATAAAGGAACCAAACTTCATGTACCACTGCCTAGGAGCTTGTTTCAAATCATACAAGCTCTTCTTCAATTTGCAAACATAATTCTCTTTTTCCTTAACTTCAAAACCTTCGGGATACTCCATATAAATTTTTTCATCTAAGTCACCATGGAGAAAAGCAATTTTAACATTCATTTTCTCAACCTCTAAATCTAGACCTGCAGTTAAGCCTAGAACCACACGAATGGATGATATCCTCACAACATCTCATCAAAATCAACTCCCTTTTTCTGGCTAAATCCTTTCACAACCAATCTAGCCTTATACCATGGAATTGGATTACCATTTTCGTGTTTCACCCAAAAAATCCACCTGTTTTTCAAAGCTTTTCTGTCTTTAGGAAACTTAACCAAATCAAAGGTATGATTATCATGCAAAGAATTCACTCTCTAATAGATCGTCTGAGAGAACTTTCTGTAGCATCAACAACTGGTTGCTCATCAACCATATCAACTTGCACTGGAATATCAACAACATTTTGGTGGTCTTTTTAAACATGATCATCATCTTCATTATCAACTTGATTTTCATCATCATGAAGATTTTCTTCGAAAGCAATAGTCAAAGGAACTTAATCAACATCAACTAGACTCTCACTACACTGAGAATCAACCTTCTCAACTTTGTCAACATCTTAAATTGTTTGGTCTTCAAAGAACAAAACATCACGGCTTCTAACAAGTTTCTTCTCAACTGGATCACAGAAACGATACCCAAATTCATCTTTACCATAACCAATGAAGATACACTGCCTAGTTTTAACATCCAACTTTGACCTCTCATCTTTAGGAACATGCAAAAATGCTTTACAACCAAAGACTCTAAGATGGTCATAAGAAACATTCCTACCAGACCAAACTCTGTCAAGGACATCACCATCTAAAGCAACGGTAGGAGATAAACTGATAACATAAGCAGCAGTATTAAGTGCTTCTTCCCAAAAGTAATCTGGTAACTTAGCATCTGAAAGCATACATCTAACTCTCTCAACTAGAGTTCTATTGATCTTCTCTGCTAAACCATTCAACTAAGGAGATTTTGGAGAAGTTTTCTGATGCCAAATACCCTGCTCTTTGCAATATCTATCAAAAGGACCAATATACTCACCACTATTATCTGAGCGGATGCATTTCAATTTCTTCATTGTCTGTCTCTCAACCAAGGCTTGAAAACCCTTGAACACATCAAGTACTTGATCTTTGGACTTCAAAGAAAATACCCAAAGTTTGCGAGAATGATCATCAATAATAGTCACAAAGTAAAGTGTACTACTATGAGACCTTACTTTAAAAGAACCACACAAATCAGAATGCACTAACTCTAACAAATCAAGCTTTCTTGAAGCCAGATGACTCTGAAAAGATACTCTTTTCTGTTTACCGGCTAAGCAATGAACACACTTCTTCAACTTTTCTTATTTCATTCCAGAAAGAAAATTTTTCTTTGCCAAACTATCAATCCCCTTCTCACTTATATGACTCAATGTTCTATGCTATAACTCTGATGAAGTATCATTCTCTATCAAGTTATCAAGCCTCTAGAAGTAGAGCCATGAAATACGTACAAGTTAGACAACTTGTAGCCTCAAGCCACAATCATTGAACCTCTAGTAAGCTTCCACTGACCAGCACCAAGGGTGTTGATATAACCCTCATCATCAAGGTTCCTCATAGAAATCAAATTCAGAAGAATATCTGGAGCATGCTTGACATTGTTGAGAACTAGTTTGGAACCATTGTTACTTTTCAAACAAACAATGTCAATGTCAAGTACTTTGACTTCATCATTATTATCCATTTTCAACATACCAGAATTACCTGGAGTATAAGAAGAAAATAATTCCTTTTTTGGCGTAACATGAGAAGTAGCACCAGAATTCATAAACCAGCTAGACTCATAACGAACAAGATTAATGGCATTTTTACCACAAGCAATAAGAAGAACATCATTAGCAACAACTGCAACATGATTTTTATTATTACCTTCTTTCTTTTATCATCTCACATCTCTCTTATGCTTGTAGCAATATTTCATGATATGCCCTTTTTTGTTGTAATAGTCACATGTAACATTCTTGAATTTGGACCTTGACTTGCTTCTACTTTTATCTCTATCATTCGAACCTCTGGACTTGTTTCTCCCCCTCTCTTCAGTAACCAAAACGTCAGAGTGTGAAGATGAAGAAGATGAGGCCTGAGATCTTCTTCTCATCTCTTCATTCAAGACACTACTCTTAACATATTCCATAGTTACAACACCACCAGGAGCAGAATTAGTTAAGAAAACTCAAAGAATTTTTCAAGAGTCAGGTAGAGTATTAAGAAGCCAAAGTCCCTGAATTTCTTCATCGAACTTTACACCCATTCTGGACAGTTGGTCAAGAACACCCTGAAAATCATTAATATGATCAGAAATAGGATTGTCATCTTTATACCTGATATTCATCAATTTCTTAAGCAGGAACAACTTGCTATTGCAGTCTTCAAAGCATAAAGTGTCTCGAGTTTGCCCCACAAACTTCTAGCATGTGTCTCATTCACAATATGATTTCTAACATTATCTTCAACCCATTGTCTGATATAACCACAAAACTGTAAGTGCTCAAATTTATAATCCTTGTCTGTTATGGATTGAGGTTTAGTAGACGCAAACATAGGTAAATGTATTTTCTTGACAAAGAGAAGATCTTTCATCTTGCCTTTCCAAGTATGATAGTTACTACTATTCAAACACACCATCTTGCTCATATTTGCCTCCATCGTTCAAATCAACAATCAACAATAACCTATGCTCTGATACCACTTTGTTGGGAAAGACAAGGGCACTATGAAAGAGCCCGACAGAGTAGTAGCGGAAGAATACCCAAATCTAAATTTTTTCTTTCAATTTGAACTAAGAGGAGATGAGAAAACCCAATCAAATAATGATTACAGGCAGTAAATAAATCACCACACAAATACGATAAGACAAGAATAACAAGACACCAAATTTACGTGGAAAACCCTTCAATGTGAAGAGTGAAAAACCACGGGATCAAAATCTCCACTATAATCACCAAGAGTTAAAATATTGTTCTCCAAAATGGCAACCAAACAAGTGCCAAACAACAAGCAACAATAAATAAACCACAGCACCAAACACTAAAGAAATAAAGAAGCGAAAGCACCAAAAAACATCTACTGTTTGGGAATGAAGAACAGGAGATAAAGGCCACCAAATCTACCTCCATCGATTCCTAATCAAATATTGATATGAGAGGAATAAGCTGTCCAAAAATTAGCTCAATCGGACAAGAAACGAAGAAGAAATCGCAATTTGAAGTTGCCAGTTGTGGTTGAAATTTGCGGTGCGAAAATCTGCACTATTTTTCTCTCTTTGGCTGCTAAAAACTCTTTTTGTGATGGTAAATAAAACCTAAAAAAGATCAATATATATGACTCATAGTAATGGGCCTATGGACAAAAGTGGGTTGGTCCAAATTGAGCTTCATTTATCCACATAGGAAGGGAAAATAGCCCAATAACCCAACACTTTGCTCCTAATAAGTTTTTGTTCCTCCACTATGTGTAGCAGTAACTTTAATTCACTAATGACATTTTATGTCATTTAGGGTGTGTTTGGTATGAAGGAAAATGTTTTTCACGGAAAATATTTTCTTGGAAAACAAGTTGGTTTCTTACTTGTTTTCCTATATTTGGTTGGTGGATGGAAAATATTTTTCGAAAAATATTTTCTAGTGTTTGATTTGTGAATGAAAAATATTTTTCAAAACATACATTCTAGTGTTTAGCTAAAGCGTAAAAATACATTTTAGAAAAATAATTTTTTATCTCAAAAAATACTTTTTTTAGGGTGCGTTCGATATGAAGGAGAAAAAATATTTTCTAGAAATAAGTTATTTCTTACTTATATTCGTGTGATCGTTATGCAAATTGGATAAGTATATGTTTTCTAAAAGTATTTGTATATATTTAACAAAAATAATGAGAATGAATAGGATAAAAAGGGTGGGATAAGAAAAAAGTTTTGTATTTTTTTAAAAAATAAATTAAAAATATTTATTTTTTTTAGAGGGGGTTGGTAGGTGGGGGTTGAGGTTGTCAAAATAGGTAATAAAGTTGAGGTAAGAAAATAATTTTGATTTTTCAAAAAATAAATTAATTTTTTTGGAGGGTTATGGGGGCTAGTAGGGGGTGGGGGTAGGGGAGAAAGAGTGGGGTAAGAAAAAAAATTTTAAATATTTTTTTTTCAATGGGGAGTATTAGGGGGAGGTTTTGGATTTTGGGTAGGTGGTGAGGTAAGAAAAAAAAATTTAATATTTTTTAATAGGGGTAGTAGGGGACGGAGTGGGGGTGGGGTGGGGAGGGGATTGAGGATCGTTGTAGCGATGAATGATTTTGAGGGTTGTATGAATATGTCAATTTAAGAGTGAGGTTGAAGAGAGTTTTAGAAAATATTTTTCTTACTTTTGAAGGAAAGTCATTTTCCTTAGATTTGAGAAAAATAAGTTAATTTAGAAAACATTTTTCAAAACTTTTAAGTCAACCAAAAATGAGAAAATTGGAAAACATTTTCTGAAAAATATTTTCCTTCATACAAACACACCCTTAGCCTCAATCGTTTCCTCTACTCTATTGTTATAGTAGACTGCTCCATGTTAGTAGTTTTAGAGGTGCATGAATGTGCAATCTGTCAATTACTATTATTCATTAGTAGCGGTAGAATATGACCATAAATTTCTTATAATTTCTATTAATATTTTTCCTCTTTAGCTGAAGAGAGGTGTTCTAAAAAGTTACTGCTGAAGAGAGGTGCAATTTGCCAATTACTAATATAAAGTTCTCTAAAGTTAGTAAAAAGACAGTTTATATTTAGTTGAAGAGAGGTATTTTTTGTGGAGATTTGAACTCAATTCTTATCCAGAGTTTGTTTAGTTGTATTTTGTGAGAAGGTTGTTGTATACTGGAGGGATCAAGTCAAGAAAATTAGTGTTACACCAGTAAAAATATTTCTTGCAATAAATTTGAATCTCCTTAAAAAAAATTATATATTTGTGTCATAGCCAAATGAAGAAAACTTTTATTTTCTTCATTTTTATATATTTCGATTGTAATTATCGTAATTTTCACCAACGGAAAATAGAAAAACCCCAATAAGATTGTAAAAATTTCACTGTAGATAGAGATGGAAGAACGGAGTTGGAAGACCTAAAATATGATCCAACTCTGCTTCACGAAGTGAATATTGTAAAATGGCCAACTCTGCGGCTAAAAGCCCTTATGCAGATTGTATTACAGCTCTACTGTTTCAATATCATATTCCAAAAGTAAACAGTTCCCCGAGACAGTAGTAGAGTTTGAATTTTTATTGAGGAAGTTAAGAAGTAAAGAATTTTGAATTAAAATAGTTTTGAATTTGTCAATTTTTTTTTTATAATCAAAATGATGAAAATACATGAGTAATTTTCACGTTTAAAAATATACCGTTCCTTAAATATATTTACATTGAAGGTATTTTATTTACATTGCATTTTATTGGAATTGGCCCTCCTTAACACCGGTTTGACCTAAAATTCGGAAGTAAACATAAATATGAATTAGTCAAAGAATTTGTCAATTATTAAGATTGCCCCTCATAACATCATTTTGATCATAAAAAATCTGAGAATTTTATTTATTAAAATTGTCTCTCATTAATACTATTTTTTTGGTTATATATACATAAAAAAAATATTTTTAATTATATAAAAATAATATAATTTTTGGGGGAATAGAGTTTGAATTCCTAAATGAAAGGTGACCGAAGGCCCCAATTTGAAGACCCACTCTACGGTCGAAAGTCATCAGTGCAGATCGTGGATCAGTACTATGGTTGCAAAGTCGAGATGAGGTAACAGTTCTGTAATTTTCTATACTTTAGTTTTTGAGCCTTAAAAAGGCATTTTTATAATTTTGTAAAATCAAGAGAATTTTATTATATTCTTTTAATATTATTTTTAATATTAAATGATAAAAAAAATATATTTATATTTTAAAATATAATTAATAAAGTTAATTTAATAAAATAAATAACCTATTAATATTTTCTTAATGCCTGTGTCAACTCCCTAAAACATTTTATCATCTTTAATTCTTTATTGAGTCTTGTTTTGTCAAAGAACCCCACTTCCATGGGCATTGAAGACTTGTCCCTTCAAGCTTTTATTATTCAAAAAACTCATACTTTTTGGCATCTTCCCATTAAATACTGTAAGGAGTATATCCACATACCTTCGTCTTGCTTTAGTTATAATTTTACTCTATATTACTCCCTCCGTCTTATTTTATTTTTATATATCATCATTTTTTTTTCATTCTAAAAAAAATATTATCTTTTTTAAATTAATAACTATTTAAATATATAATTACATTTTTATTCTTATTAATTTCACTTAATTAAAAATAATAATAATACATTGTTTTAATGAAGAACAATTTGATAAAAAATATCAAGTCTTTACTTATTTTTTAAATTTCATATTCGATCAAATGGCGACACATAAAATGAAACGGAGGGAGTATAATTTTACTCTAAGGGAATAGGAAAGGGGCTTCGGGTTGTTTTTTTAAATGACAACTAAGTTTCTTAAATTCTCATTATTATTTGAGGACTTTTCTAGAATTGTTTATATTTATTTAAAATTTACTTAAGAAAATACTAAACATTATAATAACTAATTTTAAAATAGTTAAAAAATATGATAAAAAATACGACTGCATTTTAAAATTCTTGTGGTATTGCAGAAATTGAGATAATTATTTTTAAATAATATTAAAAACACTATCAATAATAATAATTAACAACGTAAAATATTTAGAAGACATATAAATGAGAATGAGAGGAGCTTAGGGTCAACTTTTAAAAATTACTAATAAGCTTCTCAAAGTCCCACTTATTTCTAGTTAGGGAGCTTAAGGTCAGTTTGCAAAATAACCTTTTCGCCTTTTTATTTTTCAAAAATTTCTTATATTTATTTGATATTTACGTAAGAAAAATACTATAAAACACAATAATCAATACTAAATCAATACTAAGTTATTTACAAAATATAATTAAAAAATAGACTGATTCTCAAAATTTATCGTTACCGCATAAATTAAGACTATAATTTGAAATTGATATAAAAAGTGATATAAATTTTATATTTTACTCTATATTTTATTTTAATTCTATAATAGAAGAGTGAAGAAGAGGAGCGTAGGATCGACATGTGTGCTTCTGCTACCTGCTTCAACTGTTTTAGCCATGAGTTTATTATATCAACCCTAATTAATTATTATAATTCATTTATGTATTAGAAAAATTAATAATATTTAATAAAAAATTACTCTATAATAGAAGAGTGGATGGAGAGGAGCTTATGGTCGACGTGTGTGCTTGTGTTGCCTGCTTCAGCTACTTCAACCATGATTTTACTATATCACCCCTAATTAAGTATTATAATTTACTTACGTATTAGAAAATATAATAGTATTTAATAAAAAAAGTAAAATAGACATTTATAATATGTGTGTTTTAGTTGCTTCAAATGTAATTTTACTATATCACCTTTAATTAATTATAATAAGTCATTATTGCGTTCAAACGCATATGCAAGTGCACACAGACATACAAGTAATATAGAATTTTTAAGTCCGAATATCGTCCCCCAGGGACTTGTTGATTAACTATTTGCTACATTAGACTAATACTAATTATTTATTCAAGAGATAAAGTCCGAAGATGTATTTAACAATTAACAAACTAAAAATAAAAAAGAAAATAACTAATGAGCAATTAACCAAATAACGAGCAGATTTTGTACGCAATCAATGAATGAATCAATCTAGGATTGCAGATTCGCTAGCAATCATGTCGAGTTTTAATTTCATCAACTTATTTGATTATCTAGTTGTTGATTTATGGGGTTAATTAGATGATCATGATTTTCGAAGCCTCTAATTATCTATTTGAATTGACCTCACAACTACATCGTTGAGTGGGGATGTGATAACCCAATCCAAATGCATTTATATATCTTTTCATTTTGTAACTAAGTAAGAAGATCTAGGTATATTCCTATTCTAGCCACAAATCAATTCTTTATTTTACTGAAGTAAAGATCCTACTCCCTATATTTTTTGTTCTATCTTATTGATTCTCCTTTCGAATTCCTAACAAAAATATAGATTTATTTTAATGATAGCTAAGCATTAAAATAATAAGCACAAGAATATAAGTAAAACTATTATGATAATCAAATAAATAAAATGAAGAGTCTCTAAACAATCATTTAATTAGCTACCATAATCCTAGAACGAGAAGTTTAGCTCCACATAGACATGGAGAAATTACAACAAGTCATCCAAAGAAAAATGGAAAAATAAATAATAAAGAAGAAGAAAGATGAAATTAATTTTCTCCGACTTCTACGCTGATTTTTAGCTCTCTCTAGATCAAAAGTTATGTGAAAACTGATTTTATGAAATATTTATAGGTGTAGGAAAAAGTCCCAAATAAAACAACTGAATCTAAAATAAACTAGAATAACTAAAAGCGGATTACAGAATTCCTACATGTCACGCCGTTGAGGCGGCTAACCACTGGCAATAAATTTCAATTGAAAATTCAAACGGGTCACATTTGGTTAAAATATTAAAGTATTTCATCTTTAATTCATTTTAACTTCAAATCTTTTTTCTCCTTGTCATTTTAATCTCACACATCACAATATAATATTAGGCACAATCTATAAAAAATTTTTTTTTAAAAATGCTAAATATAAGACAAATATTGACTAAAAAATATAATTTTGGCCCAACATCACATCCCCACACTTAGAATCTTGCTCGTCCTCGAGCAACAATAAAGTTCATCTTAGTAAATCAAGTTAGAAACACACCACTTTGATTGATACAAACAATTATACCCTATAGCAATTCAAAACGTTAAGTACGCTTCCCAATCATTATGCAAGAAATACAAACAAACAACAAACTTCTAGCATCCTAACCTCAAAGACATACTCTAACTCATCAAATTTAAGTTCGTTCACCTACGCATATCAAAGAAAGTTAATAACATCACTTATCTATCATGAAACAAGTGTCCTCACAAAAAATTAGTCCACACACTCAATTCAAAAAATTGAATATACTTTAAGGACTTAGCATCAAAAAACAACTCTCACACTAAAAAACAATTCACATGTATACACAAAGAATCATAGGCTTTCTCATTACTTATATCTCCACTAACTAAGCAATGCTCGAATAGAATCAAATAGGAATTTAACAGATTAATGTTGGCTAGGAGTAGAAAAACTATATAACAGTGACTTACACTTTCCTAAGCACTTTACACTTTTAGACTTCATCACCCATTATTTTGTTCACTTTTTATTTCCAGCCCTATCTTTAACTATTATTTTCGTTAGTATTCTCATCTTATCAAGGTGCTTCAATTTTTTTTTCAAATTCTTTTTTACCTTTTTTCCCTCATATCACATTCTCTCAAAGAGGACCTTTGCATCACTTTGTAACTATCATTGGTTACCTTGTTAATACTCAATCATTTTTTTCTTCAAATTTATCAAATTTATCATAGCCTATGGTATAGTGCTCAAGAAAATAGGGTACAAAAACTAGGGACTCAACAAAAAGGTCAAGGCAAAAATATGGCTACCAACAAAAGGCTACAGGTTCAAAGGGATTAACTAGTGATATAATATCTGAAAAGATTAAAATTTACAAGACAAATCAATGTATGCTTATTATCATCTTCTAAACAAAATAATACTTTTATTTTGTTTCAGTAACATACAAGGCAAGTTCTAGATGAAGATGTAAAACATGAAATATGCAAGAAATTCTCACCACACATATCATAAGTATCAATTAAGTTGGATCAATTCTACTTCTAAGACAGGAGGTCATAACGAGCTAAAAAATAAGTTATGTACAGAGTCACAACCATTAACCTCGATGTCAAAAAAGTCTGTTATTTTATTTAGATTCAAGCACTCACAAGAAAGTACTATTCAAGCTCAATCCTAAATTGCTAGTATCACAAGTAAGCAAATGTGGTCTTCTTTTTCTCTTCAAAATAAATAAATAAATAATAAAATTTACTCCTAAAATATAAAATATATTTGGTTCAAAGGGACCCCCTCGAAAAAAAGCGAAAAAAAAAGTCAAGGGATGAACAAAGTGTACTCTAATAAAGACTAAAAAGCTAAAAACCAATAAAAATTAATCTAATCTAAGAATAAAAAAACTTTTAAAGTTTTTAAACTTTTTACTTTTTTAAACTTTTTTTTATACCTAAATCAAGAAACTAAAAAAATAATAATAATAGAAAATCTCATATTATACTTCACCCTAAACAAATATCGAAAGACATTCCACTCCCACACCTAAAATCATGCTTTGTCCTCAAAGCAGTAAATCAAGTAAAACAAGGGTTAAAGATACTCCCTGGGGACAAGGGGTCCTCTAGGACCTAGCTAAAAGCATGTTTCCTCAATTTTCATCATGGGTCGCGCACACCGTTGTCACGACCTGAGCTGAGGCCCTGGCTGCGACGGGCATCCCGAACCATAAAGGCCCGAGAGACACCGTAACGATCCAACCCTGTTAATCCTGTGACTATAGAGCACACGGTAGTAGTAGAATCTCAATTATGGTTATGTTGTCGGTCATTTTTATAATCATGATTCTACGAAAACGTGATAGGATGTATCTTGATTTTCTTTCTCATGCTTGCCTGCATGTTTGACGTTTAGGATCAATTAGATGAATCTAACTGTTCTTGTTTTATTAATCAGATGGCTCGTAGAGCAAGTACTAGTAGGGGAAAAGACGGAGCCCACAAAAGGGCCCGAGGTAGGGGTAGTGGTGATACCACAGGGAATCACACTGCCACTCTAAGAAGTTCAATAGAGCCTATTTCTGAAAAAAAATGATTGTCCACCTCCACCTTCTCATGAGGGTAGTACTGTTGAGGCACTTGTTTCTATGTAAAGAGCCATAGAGGGCTTGGCCGACCGACTGGATAGACAGGAGAGGGTGGTCAACATAATTCTGCATAATCTCAGCCATAATTCCAGGCACCTATTCAGACTTACTACTTTGGAAACAATGAGGTATCTTTGCAGGAGTTCCTGAAATTGAAGTCACCAAACTTCACAGGTTCAGACAATTCAATTGATCCTCAAAGCTTTTTGATGGTACATTCAAGGCGTTATGTATGTTAGGATGTTCTAGCAAAAGGGTTATAAAGCTTACATCATATAAATTAGAGGACATGGCTAATACTTGGTATTATACTTTATTTCTAGGAAGGCCTATTGAGGCAGCACCAGTGACATGGGACGAGTTCACTAAGTTCTTAATGGATACCTTTCTTCCTGATAGTTAGAAACAAAAATATGCAGCTCAATTTGAGAAATTAGTTCAGACTCCAAATATGGATGCGTCGGCCTATTATACACAGTTTTGCAAGCTGGCTAGGTATGCTTCGTACTTAGTGTCCACAAAAGTAGCTTGAATTCAAAGGTTTGTTAATGGGTTGGTTGCTCATCTCTATAATGTAGTAGCCCCACAGATGAAGGTCTTGACCTATTATGAGATAGTGGATTTTGCTAGAAAAATTTAGGATAAGGGTCGTATGGAGCAGGCAACTTATGAGGTTCGTAATAAGGCTAAGATGGGTGGATCTTTCAATGGTGACTTAAGTGAAAATCGCTAAGTAGAAAATCCGTGCCATCAGACAGAGACTGATTCGGTTTCACAGTTTGCGCATAATCCACCTTCTAAATAGAATAATCAGGGGTCTTCAACATCTCAGGGATATCATAGTTCTTGCCAGATGTATGCCACTACTCCATTCTGCTAGACTTGTGGCAAATCACATATGGAACAGTGTCGTGTTTTGACTGGAGAGTGTTTTCGATAGGGTCAATTGGGTCATTACATCATGGATTGCCCTCAGCCTCAGAGAAATATTAGTCAGGGTTCTGGTCAGTTAGCTGCACCTGGTCAGGCTACTCATAATATTGTAGGCAGGTATAGGTAATAGAGGTTGAGGTAATGGAGAGCGGGTTACTGAAAATCAGGCACAAGAAAATGCTGGTAGAGGCTAATAAAGAGTCTTTGCACTTACTAGACAGGATGTTCAGTCCTCGAATGCAGTGGTTACAGGTATTCTTTTCGTTTGTTTATTTGATTCATATGCTTTGATTGATCTGGGTTCTACCGACTCTTATGTGTCTTCACACTTTGCTTTGAGATT
The DNA here is from genome assembly GCF_002878395.1 of Capsicum annuum. NCBI lineage: Eukaryota > Viridiplantae > Streptophyta > Magnoliopsida > Solanales > Solanaceae > Capsicum > Capsicum annuum. The sequence continues at coordinate 11,996,880 of NC_061116.1, forward strand.
TGATACACAACCAGAGATGTTAAATTATTCTTTTCTTGTTGCTACTCTTGTAGGAGATTTTTTATTAGTTGATATGTGTACCGTGACTGCGAGATTATAGTGAAAAGTAAGGATACACTTGCTGCCTTAATTGTACTTGATATGATTGATTTTGATGTGTTGATGGGCATGAATTGGTTAGCTTATTGCTATGCTACCGTAGATTTTCATGCAAAGATGTTTGATTTGAGACACCCAACAGATCTAGTTTTGTATTGAAAGAGGGTCAAGTTCTAGAGGTTAGTAAAGTTATATCTTTTATGAAGACTCAACGACTATTGAAGAAAGGTTGCATGGGGATTTTGGCTATGATAAGTGATGTTAGAGAGGGAGCACTAAGATTGGAGGAGCTACCTATTGTGAAGAAATTTTCTAATGTTTTTATTAAGGAGTTGCCAGTATTACCTCCAGTACGAGAGATAGACTTCGGTATTGATTTGGAACTTAACACTGCCAATATCTATACCTCCATATCGAAGGGCACCAACAGAGTTGAAGGAGCTCAAGCAACAGTTGCAGGATTTGCTAGATAAGAGTTTCATCAGATTGAGTATATCATGATGAGGTGCACCAATTTTGTTTGTAAAGAAGAAAGATGGGTATCTAAGAATGTGTATTGATTTCAGACATCTAAATAAGGTAACAATACGTAATAAGTATCTGCTTCCTCGTATAGAGGACCTATTTGATTAGTTGCAAGGTGCTGCCTAGTTTTTGAAGATTGATCTTCAGTCTGGTTATCATCAGCTTAGAATCAGGGAAGAAGATATATGCAAGACAACATTCAGAACTCAATATGGGCATTATGAGTTTCTTGTGATGCCTTTTGGGTTAACCAATGCTTCGGTTGCATTCATGGACTTGATGAATAGGTTGTTCAAGCCATTTTTGGACAAATTTATGAAAGTATTTATTGATGATATTCTAATATATTCTCAAAGCCAGGAAGAACATGAGAATCATTTGATGACTGTTTTGCAGACATTGCGGGAACATAAGTTTTATTCTAAGTTCCCAAAGTGTGAATTTTAGCTTGACTCAGTATCATTTTGGGGGCATGTTGTATCCAAGAATGGTATCATGGTGGATACTAAAAAGACAGAAGTAGTGCATAAATAGTCTAGACCCACTTCACCTACAGAGATTCACAACTTTATAGGTTTGTCTAATTATTATAGGCGTTTTGTGTGGGATTTCTCTAAAATTGTAGCTCCACTGACCAGGTTTACACAGAAAAATATGAAGTTCTAGTTGATGGAAGAATGTGAGTAGAGCTTTCAAAAACTCAAAACATATTTGACCACCGCACCAGTATTAGCCTTACTATCGGGTTTTGGAGGATTTAAGGTATTTTGTGATGCTTCGAGAGTTAGATTAGGATGTGTTCTCATGCAACATGATCATGCTATTGCTTATGCTTTAAGGCAGTTAAAGAAGCACGAGCTGAGCTATCCTACACATGAGTTGGAGATGGCTGCAGTGGTATTTGCTCTTAAGCTTTGGAGGCATTACTTATACGGTGAAACTTGTGAGATTTATACCGACCATAAGAGCTTGAAGTATATTTTCCAGTAGAGAGATCTAAATCTTCGACAGTGTCAGTGGATGGAACTACTCAAGAATTATGATTGTGTTATCTTGTATCATCTTGGAAAAGCTAATGTTGTTTTTAATACTTTGAGCAAGAAATCTATAGGTAGTTTGGCGTATATAGTTCCTGGAAAGAGATAATTGGCAAATGATATGCAGAAACTTGAAGGCAAAGGTGTTAGATTTGGTGTTGGAAAGTTAAATGTTTTGTTGGTTTGTGTTTAAGATAAAATATTCTTTGGTAGAGCGCATAAAGGCCACTCAATTTGAGGATGTGCAGTTGCACAAATATCGAGATGAGGTTCTAGCTGGTCAAAATAAGACATTGAGTGTTGATTCTGATGGTATTCTTCGATTGGATAACCAATTGTGTATACCAGCTGCAGATGGCTTAAGACGAGCTATTCTTGAGGAAGCTCATAACTCCAGATATACCATTCACCCCGGTTTCACTAAAATATATCATGACCTGAAGCAGTTGTACTAGTGGGAAGGTATGAAGAAAGATGTTTCTAACTTTGTTTCTAGTTGTTTGACTTGTCAACAAGTTAAAGAAGAGCATCAATGCCCAGTAGGTTCATTACAAGAGATCAGGATTCTAGATAGGAAATGGGAAAGAGTTACCATGGATTTTGTAATTGGGCTCCCGTAAATCATTAAAGACTATGACTCTATATGGGTAATTGTAGACCGACTTACTAAATCAGCTCATTCTTTGCCAGTAAAGACTACATATAGTGGAGTGAAATATGCTCAGTTATTTATGAATGAAATTGTCCAACTTCCTAGAGTTCCATTGTCTATCATTTCTGAAAGTGGATCACAGTTCACTTCACACTTTTGGAGATATTTCTTAGAAGCGTTGGATACCCCGAGTAGATCTTAGTATTGTATTTCATCCACATACGGATGGACAGTCTGAGCAAACTATACAAATTTTGAAGGATATATTGAGAGCCTGCATTATTGATTTTGGAGGTAATTGGGATACTTACTTACCCATAGCTGAATTTGCTTATAATAACAGTTTTCAGTCAAGCATTCGATGGCTCCATATGAAGCTTTGTATGATAGGCGATGTCATTCTCCTATCGGATGGCTTGAAGTTGGAGAAGCTAAAGTTTTAGGACCAGACTTGGTACAAAAAGTTATGGACAAGTTCCAATTGATTAAACAGAGGTTGCTCATAGCTCAAAGCAGACAAAAGTCTTATGTAGACAAGAGGAGAAGAAATTTAGTGTTCAACGCCGAACTAGCTATACTTTTAAATTGTCACCAGCCCAACAACAATTAAAATACCCAGCCACTGGCCCAACACAATCAAATAACCTCAGCAACAACACGTACGCTCAATAGCCAAAACATATACGTACAACAACATCGACAAACAACAAAACAACAGCCTCCAACATCAAATCGCCGAACAACATCAATACCGACTAGTTCTTGTGGAAATCCTTCCATGATGACCTGATTACCCACCTAAAACTGACCCCCCCTATATCCGACCCGTGATTCCAGCGATAAGGAATCATACGACCTCAACAAATCATCATGAATCCGTTGTAAAAGGGTACGGTTTCGTACAAATTTTCATCACAATCTTATCCTTTTTTCAAAATTGGAATTCCCCCTCATTCGAATTTCAAAATTAACCCTCATTTTCCCATCGATATAAAGCGGATTTTGGGAATCTGAAAGAGGAGGGAGAGGAAATTCTCTTGGGGGAGAAAATTTGTTTAGGTCCAAAAATTTCTTTTGAGAACAAAATCAAGAGAAAAAGGGGGGTTCGAAATTCTGGGGTTGGAAATTTTTGGGTTCGGAAAAATTTGAAAGGAAAAACAAGAAAGAAAAGAGGTAAAGAGAAAACAAAGAAACTGTGGGATAGAAAAATTCAATCTCTGTGGTAGAAATTCTATTTTCCGAAGGTTCGTCAGCTAAATTAGAGCTTCGAGTCCTGTTTTGCTGCCCAACATCCGGTTAGTCATCGATTCCATTTTATTACTTTATAGTATTGTTGTTGGCATTGTGATTTGATTAACTCGTTAAGTGTAGTGTTGCTACTATAGAGATTTAATTTGTATGATGTTAAGTATGGTGCTATTACTGTAGAGATTTGATTGATTTGTTAAATGTGGTGTTGCAGCCCGTAGAAATCCTATTAATTTGTTGACTAATTTGTTTAAGCGTGATGCTGCTTATGTTTTCCCCCTTTTTTAGTGGTTGCCTTTTTCCTAGTTTTCCTAGGAGGACTATTATGATTGTAAGATTTCAATGAACTTATGAGGTGCTTCCATAATTTTTCACTTTGGTACTCAAGTATGAAGATATTCCCTGTGAAAGAGTGAATTGATTTGTGAGTCTTGCTTTTGATAGTCTAAATGGTGATTTTTTAAACTAACTTCCACGTCAATTTTATCTCTTTTCTTCACCCACATGTTTTCCTATCAGTTTATTTTTTCTTCTTTTGGAATGCATCTTTTAAACCGTGAAATACCCCGAGGTAGTATTGTGGATTAGTAAAATGATTAGACCTTGTTGTGATTACTTGAAATACAGAAATGCAACCCCATGTGTAGTATGAACTTGTTTAAGATTTTATTCGATTCGAATCAATTGTGTTTTGTATTTATATTATCAAATTGATTACTCTTATTACAAATAAAACTCTAATCCTCCCCTTTATTTGGCATGAAAAATCCGTTCGAGGTCAAGTGCGTCCTCCCCTTTCTTTGCATTCAAGGGCCCGATGAAGCCCATCCCCTCGAGTCCGTTTCAAAACTAAGTCCAGAGTCGAGAGTGTGGTGTATCAAGGCAAGGAGTCAAAAGAAGAAGAATGGGGCAAAGTCCCATCTTTGAAGCGGCAAAGAGACTAGAAAGTCTCTTTTTATTAATTTATTTATTTATTTATTTATTATTGTCTTTTATTATCTATTTATTCATTTATTTAATTCATTATTTGGGTCTGAAAGTCAAAGTTGTAAAGTAATACAGGTGAAGCGAATTTTGGGCCAAAAGGCTCAAAAATTAGATTAGGTCAGGTGAAATAGGTCGAAAGCCTAATTAGACTAGGACAAGTTTTATTGATTTGGACCTAATGGCTTAAATCTCTTACTTTCTCCTTTCTTTCCCCTTTTATGTGTTTTTATGCTTATTAGTTTTGTTTAGACTTAGTTAAAACCCCTACTGAGTTGTCTAAATCTATTTTACACAAACCTTTCTAAAAAAGCAATAACTTTTTTCAACAAATAAATATTTTATTTTTTGAAGTTAGTCAAAATATGTTTTCAAATAGTCTGGATAACCGTAAGTTAGTGGACATTTTAGGTGCCTAAAATCTTTCTTAAATGTTAATAGGAATCGCTTATTCAGAATTTTTGAAACTAAACGATTTTTCTATTTTGGATCGTTTAATAGTATCTTATAAATGTTTCTTAATTCCTTTTCAAAATTAATTGGCGACTCTCTCAAATAAGTAAAATTTTTTGCAAAACAGGGACCGAATTTCCTAAGGTGGGGAGAATGTAATATCCTTTTAAAAAAAAAGTGGGTCAATCCCATCCTCTAATTGAAAAAAAGGAAAAGGGATAGGCATATCCCATACGTACGGCCCCAAAACCAATTAAGAAAAGGATTGATTTCAATCCATCTTTACTTAATCAACAAAATCAAAAAGGAATTGGGCGATATTTGGGCTCCAACGTGTAGCAGCTGCCAAAAATTAAAAAAAAAAAAAAAGCATATAAAGGACTTTTGGGTTAGAAAACGCAGCAGCAGTGTGTTAAAATTGAAAAAATTAGCTTATCTTTTTGAGAAGAAAAAATTGAGGAAAGAAAAAGAAGAAGAAAAAGTTAGTTGTTTGGAGATTTCTACCAGGTTTAAGGTAAATCTTTTTCTACATCTTTATCCTAAATTTTGGTCTAGGTAATTTGTTTTGGGTACTAAAATTTGCTTATCAAAGACGAGATTATGCAAAATAAGGTGTGACTTTGGGTATGAAATTCGATAAATTGAAAAATACCATGAAACCTTGAGGGTTGGGTTATCTAATTTTATCATAAAGTTAGCCTAAAATAAGGAAATTAATGTAAAATTGATATGATGTGATTATAGATTTGATCCAAGAAAGCGATGCGAATCATTTGAGGTGACAAGTTTGGGTATTCCGACACGTGTACTGTGAGTAGTAATCTTACCATAATTTATGTTTCTTCAATTGCATATTTATACATGTTTTTGATGAAAACAAGAGTTATTGAATGCTTTGAAAATTTGCACGTGGGACAAGTTCTTTACTTGATATGATATTGGAATGGTTATTTGAGATATGATATTATTACTATGAATATTCTTCACTTACATGAGAAATAAGTATCTTGACATGTGTTTTTATTCAAGTTTACTTGTAACATGATTTGATATGAACTTTAAATGATATGTACTATTCTAAAAAATGCTTTCATATGAATATTCTATTGTTTACAAAGAAAGTATATATGAGAGTAGACCTTGAGTTGAATCCCGTAGCTAACGGAGGGATCGTTAGACCTGGTGCACCTTATATTTACTGATTACTGTTACAGCCCTCGCTAATGGAAAAGTTGAACTAGCATACTTTTACTGATCTCCCTTGGTAGGGACCTTCTAATATGATATTTGACTCTTTTATGAGGAGTCCACTGTTATTGGCTATTCTTGACATAGAATGTCACACTGATTACATGATTTATTCTTGAAAACCTCCCATATATGTAATATTTGATATGATATAATGTTTTTTGAGTTTATTACTAAACTATTGGTTTATTTTGCTTATATGAAACAAATAATACTGTTTAAGGTTACTATTTTCTGAAAGAGCTTTTATTTCATGATGTTTTATGACTTTCCCCCATTAAAACGATTGTGGTTAAGTGTTATTACTCACTGAGCTAACGTCTCACTCCTCGCTATTGTTTTTATAGAAAATGCAGGTGATGATGAGGATTTTGTTAGCTAGAGACCTCGAAGTAGCATATTCCTTATGAGCCTCGCATTTTTTTGCGTGGGCAGGAGTTTATTTATTTATTCTGTTATGCTCTTGCAAGCTCTTAGAGTCGCTTTATAGTCATATCTTTAGAGTTGTGAGTATTCATTAATTACTTTGAACTTGTGGAGTATTGGACTTCCTTTCGTGTTTTGGAGATGGATGTCATGTTATTATTCGGTGGTGTTGGTCAATTGTTGATGATTTAGGTGTATTGTGTTGGGGTTTGATGTGTTGTGTGATGTTGGGTTGTTGTGGATTTGAGACAGACAATTTTCTTGCTAGGCCCAAAAACATAGGAAACTCTGCACGATTTTCTATAGAATTCTAGTGAGGCTTGCTTTGGAGTCCTAACCTCCTTAGCACCAGTCATGATCCTATTCTGGGTCTTGAAAACCCCATACTTAAGCTCAAACATGCTCCTTAGCTTCAAATTTTGGGTACTCGGACTTTTCCTAAATCTGCAAAAACAAAAACAAGTAACACTAAAACAAACACGAAAAATAAAAATAAAAATAAAAACTACTTACTACATGCTGGGATTGCCTCCTAACAAGAGCCTAATTTAACATCGCGGCACGACCTATCAACTTTTTTCTCCACTTTGAGGATATGAATTTCACCCCCAACGTTGCATCCATCTTTTTGCTTTATGCATAGGGCGGTGGTACCAAGACGAAGGAACCAAGTAATGAATTTCACATTATATACTTCTTGGCCCAGAAGTAAGGCATGGTTTTGTGTTGTTGGTCTGGTGTAAATTTAAAAATATAAGATTCTTGTTCCTCATCTTCACACTCTTCCACTATTTTAGACGACTCCAAAGACATGTGATCTAAACATAACGTAGAAAAAGTGTTTTATTGTTTCAACATCATTTGAACATGTCATCTAAAAATACTAAATATAAGGTAAATAATAACTAAAAATATATAATTTTGGCCTCACACCAGTATAAGTATTAAAAAATTAATAATATTAGAAAAGATAAAATAGACATAAAATTATAAATTAACTCTTGATGTTTTAAATTAATGTGATGTCTTATATGAGGCTCACTTAATGTTTTTTCACAAATATTTTTATAGTAATTTTGCTATCACACTTCTAATTAGTTATTATAAGTCATTTAAAATATGTCTACTTCTCTGCTTCAATCGTGATTTTACTATATCAGTGCTAATTATTATAATGGTCATCGAAGAATTATGCCACTTAGATTTGAATAGAAGAAAAAGTAATATAAATCACAATAATTCAAAATTTAAATTATTTTTAAAATATAATTGCCCATCTATGCCACAAAAATTTGAATACAAATTTAAATACAGATAAATAAAATAAATAAAATTACAAATGCAAATACAATATGCGATCAACTTACAAATACAAATACAAATAAAAAATAGTTCTTTAAAAATACAAGTGCATCGATGAAAATAGTATACAAATATAGATACAAATACAAATAAAATAAAATCACAAATTATAAATACAATATGCAGTCAATTGTAAAATACAAATACAAAACAGGTCTTTAAAATACAAGCGCGAATTGTATGAAATATAAATGATGGTGTGAACTAAAAAATACAAATACAAGTGCGAATCATAAAATACAGATACAAATGCGAACTATAAAATACAAATACAAGTGCAGACTATACAATACAAATACAATTGTATCAATGAATACAAAAATATAAATGATGATGTGAATACAAATATAATAATCAAATATGATTCTTTCATTGACATCCATGACTTGTACTCGAGTAGCCATATTTTGAAAATATAAAATAGAACAAAAAATAAGAAAGAAAAAAACCAAAAAAAAAAAAAAGAATTAGAAGTTCGAGATAGAAGAGAGAACCAAAAAAACAAAAAGAAAGAAACAAAAAAAGAAAAACAGGGAAAAAAGTTTTAAAAGGGGGGGAGCGGGGGGCGGGGTTGGACACGAAAAATAAAAGAATCCAAAAAATAAGAAAATATGTAAAGAAAAATAGAAGCTAGAGGTAGAAAAGGACAGAAAACAAAAAGAAAGAATCGAAAAAAGAAAAAGAAAGAGAAAGAGAAAGAAAAAAGTTTTTTTAAAAAAATGATGGTAAATACAAATACAAATACAATGCGCGCTTATGATGTTTTCGTCTTCATCTATGACTTGTATTTGATGTAGTTATTTTTTTAAAATATAAAAAAATTATAAAACATAAAATGTAGTTAATGTATTTAAATTTTATATAAATATAGACTGAGTAAAATTGAATACATCAAGATAATTGACGAAGGTGGTGCTTTGAACATTTTCGCTGAAGTCGAAAAGATAAACATCTACCCGGTATACCAGCAATCCTTCTATGCGGATACCCCTTTTTTACTCTCAACCATTGCCGAGAAGAGAAAATGCTCAAGGTTCTATGGATCGAATACAATGGCTATGAGTTATAATATTACAAACGTTTACTATGGGCACTGAATTTTGTACTAAAGTATGGTTGTTTCTCAAAGTCTTCCTAATATTCTTCCTATTTTCATGTCTCATCTTTTCCCACTTTCTTTTATAACTTTTTCTCTCTTATAATTTCTTTTTCTTCTCCAAATTAGTAGCTTTCAGTCTCTACAATTTTTCAATTTTGATTTCTCTTTCATTACTTGAACTTCTACTATTAATGGTGAGCTTTGAGCTCTAGCAATAGATAAGGACGGAAAGAACTAGATCTGGGCACCCTTTTCACCTTTTCCTTCACTTTTCTGCAACACCCAACACACACCCGCTACAACCACCGCTAAATTTGTCTTATTTTCCTTTCCTTACTCTAAGATTCACAATTAATGGTGAGTTTCAAGCTCTAGCTATGGCTGATGACGAAAAGAGCTAGATCTGGCTAGTATGTATCAAAACACAAATAGATTGCTAATTTCAACACCACTTGAAGAGTGAATCCTACAAATAGAAAGACAACGAAAGAAATCGTTGAACGGCTACACCAAATAGGCTGCTAATTCCAATATTTGTATATAAATTGATGCTATAAAAATAGTTGCACATTTGTATGTGAATAAATTCAAAAATTTTACAGTTGTATACGTATTTCTTAACAAATAAATACTTTGTATATGTCTTTTAAAGAATGATAACAATGTTTAATAGGTCCAGGTGTTGCATACGTCTTTGATGTCATAAAAATAGTTACTATTCATTTGTATGTGTGATGTCAATAAAGCCTAATCAATTTTTAACTCTATATGCATGCAATAACAAATAAATGAAATTGTATATGTATTTCAAAGAATGATGATAGTGTTTTTAATGGGTCTGTGTATTATATATGTATTTGATGTCATAAAAACAGATATATATTTTGTATTTGAATAACATTTGAAATTTGTAATTGTATACGTATTTCAAATAAATAAATAAATTTGTATGTATATTTCAAAGGATAATGACAATATTTAAAGGGTCTATGTGTTGTATATGTGTTTGAGGTCATAAAAACAGTTATGAGATACATATTTGAGAACATAAAAATAGTTGGTAAAAATACATATCTTGTGCAAACGATATATGTTTATACAACTTGAATCATACAAATACAAATAATACTTATTTATATACAAATACAAATGATAAATTGACATATAACTATAAACAATTTATATAAAGTATATGTTTGATACAAAAAATATAAAATATAAAATATAAAATACAAAATACAAAAACGAAAAAAAAATTGAGAAAGAAAAAATATAAAATACAAAGAGAATGAGAGATGTAAAAATATAAAATACACACACAAAAAAAGAAAACAGGAAGAAAAGAAAGAAAGTCGAAGATAAAAGCGAGAGAAGAGAGAAAATCAAGGAGGTTTTTTCTTCATTCAATCATATTTTGAGTTTTATAAATCATTAAAAAAAGGTTACTATTTGAAAATAGAATCTTCAATTAATTGAGTAAACGTAATTTAAGGAAGCTTAAATTTATTTTCCCTTTTAAACTCAAGTTATTATCAGAAATAAGATATTTAACTGTATTTGCATATGTATTTAATGTGCACATCATCAAATACATATATAAATTGCTATTTTGAATAGTTAACAAAAGATTGTTATGCGCCTCCTAATTAATGGATCTAGTTTGTTATTTTTGATCTTTTTCCATAAATAAATTCCTTAGTTTTGTTCTCTGTGTGATTCGATCTCATTCTAGTTGGATTTTATATTTGATTAAATGATTGCTTCATACCTTTTAATACTGTAATTTGGAGGTATCATTAATAACTTATTATTTGGGTTGACTGGGTTGGACTAAAAAAAGATCATGACCCAACATTTTCATTTTTTTTTATGTTATAATTTTTTTATTCTTTATAATTTTTAAAGTGTCTAATAATTTTTTTCTTTATATATAAGACATCAAACGAAGAAATATATCCTTTTGAAAGTATTTTGACAAAGCATGTTATGAGTCAATATGAATTACATATCAGTTTAAATGAGTAGACCATGTTTTATGGGCTAATGTATCGATCCCTAATGAAATGTATGAATTTGCCTTTTGTATTTGGGGAAAGGACAGAAATGATACTTCAAATTAAACTGTTTCCACGAAAATGGCCATGGAATTTAAATTTCACTTTCTAACCATTTCAATTTGTTGGCTTGTTCTATACCATTTTCTACACACCTTCTATACAATTTTTATACATATCTTATACATATAAATATTCTATAGAAAAATTATATAGTTTCGATATACAATTTATACAATAATTGTATTTTTTTTACACCTTTTATACAATAATTATATATTTTTTATACATTTTCTATATATATTTTTATATATATTTTATACATATACATATTTGATAGAACTATACAATTTCTATACATATATCTTATATGGATACATATTCTATAAAACAATTATACCATTTTTACATAATTATATTTAATTATTATTTTAAACAATTAAAAAATAGAATATTTTTCAATTAAAAAATTTATTGCAAAAAAAAAAATTGAAATATTTTTAAAAGAGCCGAATGACTCAAGTTGAAAACTGTATTAGTATTGTATATGAACTGTATCTGAACTACATGGGCCAAAGTGATCCAAATTAAGAAAGAATAGGAAATGACCATAAAATGGGATTCTTTTTCTCGACTGGACATTTTTTGTCCATATGTCCAAACTTGGGCTTTTAAAAAAAAGGCTACACAATGTCTTTTTTCCTTTGTATTTTAAACTAGATATTGATGACCCGTGCTAGCACGGGCCCAATATATATTATTTTCATCTTAATAATTTAAATTTTTAATTATTGTGGTTTGTAATATTTTTTTCTGTTCCAATTTAAGTGATGTGATATAATTTCGAGATTCGAACAATATTTCATATCTATTAATTTGTAAGTTGTTAATTATGTGATTTACAATGCTTTATACATAATTTTTTAATAATATATGAATATTCTCTTTGTCTCAATTTATGTGGCACAGATAAAATTTCGACAGTCAATCAATTTTTATTTTTTTTTTATATATACACTTTTATATTGATTTATAATACTTTTTATATCATTTTCAAATAATATATGTTACTTTATGTTTTCCTCTATCCCATCCCAATTTATGTGCACTAATATAATTTTGATAGTCAACTAAAGTTTTTATGTTGACATATCATTTTGTGTCAAATTTACCTTTTTTTTATGAAATATTATTAATTTTTTAATACTTAAATGACCATAATAATTAATTAGGGGTGATATAGTAAAATCTCGATGAAAGAAACGAAGCACACATGTCTTAAATGACTTGTAATAATTAATTAGAAGCGACATAGCAAAGCTACTATAAAAAAAATACTTGCATAATAATTAATTAACGGAGACACAGTAAAATTATGATTGAAGCAGCTGAAGCAGACATGTCATAAATATTTATTTTACCTTTTTTTAATTATATATCATTAATTTTGTAATATGTAAATGACTTATAATATTTAATTAGGGTATAATAATTAATTATGGGTGATATAGTAAAATTACGGTTGAAATAGCTTAGCCAAACATGTCATAAATGTCTATTTTATTTTTTTATTAAATACTATTAATTTTCTAATACATAAATGACTTGTAATAATTAATTAAGAGTGATATAGTAAAGTTACAGTTGAAGCAACTGAAGCAGGCATGTCGACCTCCTACCTGCTTCAGCTAATTAGAAGCAACATAGCAAAGTTACTATAAAAAATACTTGTATAATAATTAATTAACGGTGACACAGTAAAATTACAGTTGAAGCAGCTGAAGCAAACATGTCATAAATGTTTATTTTATCTTTTTAATTAAATATTATTAATTTTATAATATGTAAATGACTTATAATATTTAATTAGGGATATAATAATTAATTAGAGGCGATATCGTAAAATTATGGTTGAAGCGGCTGAAGTAGACATGTCATAAATGTCTAATGTCTATTTTAATTTTTTATTAAATAGTATTAATTTTTTTATAAATAAATGACTTATAATAATTAATTAGGGGTGATGTAGATATGTCATAAATATTTTTATTTAATAATTAATTAGGGGTGATATAGACATGTCATAAATGTCTATTTTATTTTTTTTATAAAATATTTTTATTTTTCTAATACATATATGACTTATAATAATTAATTAAGGGTGATATAGTAAAATTACAGTTGAAGCAGCTGAAGCAGGCATGTCGACCTTCTGCCTACTTCAGCTGCTAAACTGCCTCTTATTATAATACTAGATATGCACGGTCCGTGCTAGCACAGGCCCAATATATATATTTTTCTTATTTTAATTTATGTGATGTAAATAGAATTTAGATATTTAATCATTAAAATAATTTAAGTTTTTAATTATTGTAATTCATAATACTTTTTCTTCTATTTCAATTTAAGTGACAATGATATAATTTTGAGAGCCAGCCAAATATTTTATATTTTAAAATTTTTAAAATTATTATTTATCTAATTTATAATATTTTTTTACATAATTTTTCAATAAGATATGAATACTCTCTTCATCCCAATTTATGCGGCACAAATAAATTTTTGGCAATCAATCAATTTTTTAGATATTTTTCTTAATTATTTTTATTTACAGTATTTTTTATTTCATTTTCAAATAATATATGTTGCTTTATATCTTCCTTTGTCCCGTTTCAATTTATATGACACTAATATAATTTTGATAGCCAATAAACAAATTTTATGTTGACATATCATATTGTTATTCTTAATTTTATAATACATAAATGACTTATAATAAGGGTTGGCATAGTAAAATAATCGTTTGAAGAACGACAATTTAATTTAAAACACCAAGAGTTAATTTCGCATTTTGTCTATTTTATCTTTTTATTAAATATTAGTTATTTTCTTAATACCTAGATGACTCATAATAATAAATTAAGAGAGATTGATTATGTTACTCCTATAAAATCAACATAATTTTATCATATCCAATAGTAATCATCGATAACTCACTGGAGTAGTATATTAATTAAATAGGGAATGTTATATTTTGCATATTCAAAATATGATATTATTAACATTATTGGATAGTGCATTATGTTAATCTCTCACAATAATAAAATTTTATTATATATTTTTCTTTATTATTTTTTACTTGATACATATTAATTACCCAACACAAATCTTAAGAAAATATTCATTAGAAATTTATTTTATTAAATTAAATTTATTAATTTGTACTTTAAAAATTTAAGTTAAGCTTAAATATTAGTATTTCTATATAAGAAAAAAATAATTATAAAATTTAAATTTTCTTAAATAAATAAGTAAAAAAATTAACTTTGAATATAAAAGTCAATTAAAATAATAAACTTGATTTACTTTAAATGTTTAGTTGAAATTAATTAAGATATAATTATTATATTATTAAATTACTTAAATTTAAGATGCTATATTTTGTATATAAAAAATATGATATTATTAAACATTATTGAATAGTGCACTATGTTTATCTCTTACAATAATAAAATTTTATTATATATTTTTCTTTATTTCTTTTTTACTTGATATATATTGACCCAACACAAATCTTAAGAAAATATTCATTAATAATTTATTTTATTAAATTAAATTTATTAATTTTGTACTTTAAAAATTTAAAGTTAAGTTTAAATATTAGTGTTTTCATATAAGGAAAAAATAATTTTAAAATTTAAATTTACTAAAATAAATAAGTAAAAAAAATAATTTTGAATATAAAATTCAATTAAAATAATAAAATTGATTTACTTTAAATATTTAGTTGTAATTAATTGATATAAAATTATCATATTATTAAATTACTTAAATTTAAATCTATGCAAAGTTGAGGGCAATCTTATAAATAAATAGAACAAGGAGGACTTTTTTTAAGGGTATGATCTATAATTAAATGAAAGATTGTGGGCACTTTTTCAAGTTATTAATAAGGTACAACTAAAATAACACAAAAGACAAATTCTTTAAGCAGCTTTTTCTTGTGAAAGGACTAAAATGCCCTCAAAATTGATTTTAATGTTTGCCAGCAGACATGTTGAAGCTCCCTCTTCTATAATATAATAAAAATAATATACATATAGTAATATGGGATTTTTCATAAATAGTGCTACTTAGCGTTCATTTTTGTAAATTATAGTGAGATATTTTCTTATAAAAAAAAAGATTGTCGCTACACTTTCATTTCAAAATATAGTAAAAATATTGTATCCTAATGCATGTAATATCTAATCCTTATAGAAATTACATATATATAATATCTTATTTTACTATATGTGTGTTTCCAAAGCAAAAACTGCATGTATGTGTATGTCAAAGACATCTATTGTATGTGCGGTCAAACTGCATACGCAGATCAACCATATGTGAAGGATATATTAAGTGTATGTAGTGTGTATGGAAAAATCAACACCCAAAAATACATGTTATATGTGCAACCAGTATTTATCATAATCGTTTTGAGTGTGGCTCAGTGCACGCTACTATATAATTTTTAGACACACAGATGCATGTATATTGTATATCTTCTATATATATAATACCGCTATATTTGCATTTTTAAAGTAAGTGACCACTATAAAGAATAATATAGGTTGAAATGACAATGTCACTTAATTTTCTCTCTTAAATATACATGTTTGGCCATATAAAAGTTATCTTGAAATACTTTACAATATTTTTGAAAATTTTGTTTATTTGTTTAGGTAATGCGATCTATCTTATACGTAAGCAGAATAATTGAAAATAATAGATTCACAAAATAAATAAAATAAATAACATATGTGTTAACAAATAAGAATTAATCGGAATAGAATACCGCAAACTAATTATTTTCTTATATTTCTCATTATGCTCGAGGTAATCATTGCAGTGCACCTATCCCACTAATTATTTGCTTATATTTCTACAAGCTGGATTTCAATCTGCACAGACCTTGTTATAGTTTTTTTTTTTTTTTTCCAATGCCCATATGAAATATTATTGGTTAAAACAAATGATTCTTTTATTTTTATCAGTTAAAAGAAATAATTGAGGATTTATTTTATTATACATTGGGAAAGTCCTGAACAAAAGTTAAACTATACATAGAAAATGAGAGTGCACTCACTCGACGTACATGCACTGCAGCTGGAAGAATCGTAGCTGAATGATTAGTTTTTGTAATTAAAAATAATTGAATTATTTTATGTAAGAAATTTTGATACAATGGACATTTTGTATAATTTTCTCACGAATAAAGGCTTTAATCCTAGGAAATTAAGCCTAGTGTTCTTCTAAGCGGCTAGCCTTGAATCTTTGTCCAAAAGTTTAGTGTTGAAATTTTGTTCTTCAAATTAAAGTACCCAAAGAAATAAGTTTTAGCGTGTGCGTATACGGTAAAACTTGTGGTTAATTGTGCAGATTCATTGTTGTGAGATGTCAAAAACGTCTGTCTTATGGCTAAGAGTTAGAACGTCTTCATTATGAGTAACACATCTAAGTTCTAAGTTTTGCCTATAAGGTAGAACGTCTGGTTAATTACGCAAGTTCATTGTCTTAAACTGTCATAAATATATGTCTTATGGGCAAGAGTTAGGACATCTGCATTATGAGAAAAATCTATCAAAAGGGGCCAAATATCAATATCGCATATAGAGGCTATTTTGGTAATTTTCTTTATGGGGAACCAGTCTATTTGAGGGTCATTTGTGAACTTTAACCCCAAAATTTCTTTCTAACAAAAGACCATTTACCAATATTAGAGCTTGTTTGGAATTGTTGTTGGAAAACAACTTATTCGAGAAGCAACAATAATATACCAGTGTATTACCACAAAGGGGGATTTGAATAGGGTAAAGTCTACTCAATCCATACTACTAGCTCAGATAAAGTAGAGAAATTATTTCCGATAGACCCCTAACACAAGACAACTAACAATATAGCAAACAAACAAACAAAAATAATAAAAACAAAAAACAAAAAAGGATAACACACTACTAAATAATAAAATAAACCAGATATCTGTAGAGTACTACAATAAACTATCTATCCAAAATCACAAATATTAGCAAAACACCATGATAAGGAACTTGTAGGCACACGCATACCATTGTGACTGCAGACACAACCACAAACAAAGCCCTCCTCCCTACTAATCAAGACGCACTCCTATCCACTAATCATCTACCCTAACTTGTCCCCTTCATACCTTCTTATCAAGGGTCATGTCCTCCATAGGGGAAACAATTTTATAAAATAGTTTTTTAGATAAGTGCTTTTGAAAAAAGATAATTTGTGTTTGATAAATTCATTTGAAGAGTGTTTTCATAAACAGATTGTACTTGACTAATCCTTTTCAAGAAATGTTTTTGATAGACAAATGATGAAAAAGACATGTATTAGTGGGCTTTTACTACTAAAATTATTTCATAGAGAGGATTTATTTTAAATGTCTATTATAACATTTTTAATTGAAATTTTTATTTTTATTTAACAAAAATTACGTATTATAATATTTTCAATGAATATTTATATATATAGATACATTAAAAATATTAAATAATAATATAATATTATTGTAATAATTTAAATACAATTAAAAACATAAAAAAATAAATTTAAAACTGCTTTATAAATTAAATTACTTCATATTGAAAGATTGACCACAAAAATAAGCAGTCCTTCATACATCACAAAAATTTTTAATGATTTCATTCCTAATTTTATCACACAATGTCTTCATACTAGTAAAAAATTTATTTTTTATTTACAAAAAATAAGCAACCACTATGTTCATATATGTACACTATGCATGATAACAAATATGTTACTTATCATAAATTATTTATTTAAAAAATTAAATATTAAAAAAATATTTACAAGCGTTACCAAAATAGCATTTGATCTTGTGATTCGTCTATCATTTACCTCAAGATATGGATCTACTGAATAAATGGACTATTCCTAAAGTTGAATTAAAAACAATTTATGAATATGGAATTTTTGATAAAATAAAACATAAACAGATTATTAAAACAACGGAACAATCTCTTGCTTTAAATGCTGAT